>NW_027437571.1:0-300000 GCF_965140245.1 Athene noctua | reverse complement strand
CAATTTAATTTCAGTTGATAATAAAATCAGTAACAGCATGTTAGAGCACATAAAATAGATCTTTAAAAAAATCTGAATAATTACCAGGGGAAAAAAGTCACCACACTGCACATTAGAACAGGACAACCTTTGCAGACCATAGCTCTAGCATGATGCCACCAAAACTCTTGTTCTGTACCCTTCACCCACCACAGCCTTCAAGATACTTAAGACAAATTCCCCAAGAGCTTTGCCATGTCCTGCTTCCAGCTGCTACCAGTTCATCTGGAAAACTGATTTAATTCCTCAGGGAGCTCTACACTTCCACACACATTCCCACGTGCATACCCTTGCAGCATCCAGGCACTCTGGGGGATACCCAACATCTCGCAGAACTTCCCCCTTCTTCATTTTCCCCCCATTTCAAGCATTTGTGACACTACTATGACAAGTTCCTCTCTGAATTCAGATAGTAGGATTTTTTTAAAACATCGTCGTGCTCTTGAAAGTCACAAGATTCCATGCCACTTTTCATTGACACCCTGGTTTAGGCAACCAGGAACAACGTCGGTGGCAGGGAGACATAGAGCCAGATCCAGACACACACACACACACACACACACACAGACCCAGACACACACAGACCCGGATCCAGACACACACACAGAAACACACACACACAGAAACACACACAGACCCAGACACACAGACCCAGACACACAGACACTCCCCCCAGCCCCCACCCCAGGGCAGTGTTGCTGAACACACACAGGGAGCTACCACAGGCCGTGCTCTAAGCTCATTTCAGCACTATTTCGACTCTTTCGGCAGTGCAACACACTACACTGCATCATGCAGCTCACAACTGAAACGGGTGACCGTGTCCGGACTGTCTAACATATTCCAACAGATCAGCCCATCAGAAAATCCTCAAGCACTCTTCAAGAATGAAACCTCTTTTCATGACCTTTGCCGTGCAAGAGTACTGCTTGCTGGGGTTAGCAACTCAAAAAAACCCCAAACCAGACAAAAAACCTCACAGCACTGCCAGCTGAGTGACACCAGAGCAACCCCCTCTACTGATCAAACGCTCTGAGGCTCCCCGGAGGCTGCACCTGCTCCTGTCCCAACTCCTGTCCGCGTTAGGAGTTCGCTTTCCCCTGTCCCCAGCCCACCCGAGTCAGAGCAAAACCGGACAAAGGGGCAAAACCAAGTTCTAAGACAGCTCTGCTTCACTTGGCTGCTGGTGCTCAGCGAGGTTTATCAACACACTTGAGCTCGACCCCCCCGTCATCTCCAGAAAACTGCTACTGTTTCACAGGGGACCAGGGATTCACCCAGGGAAAGCTTGTGCGAGTGAATCCCTGCGCAGCCCTGGCTCCTGGGCACCGCACAACCTGCTGCTCTTCTACATGTTACTCCCCGAATCAAGATGCAACACTAAAATGTCATCTGCTTATTAACGCTGACCGCAGCGCCGTCACATTTAGACCTTTGACTTTGCTGTCGGTGAAATGAGCTCGCTTCCTACGAACACGTAACGTATGCCATGCTCTAGGCGTTCAATCCTCCTCCCAGCACAAGCAGCAAAACCAGAACTCGCCGGGTTCTCCCCACGGCCCGTGATTTTCCAGTCCATTTCACGAGCCACTGAATCCAGCGTGACCCAGCAACACTCCTGCAGCAAACACGGCGCAAAGGGCTTGGCTTCTACTCGAAGGCAGTCACATCCCGCTTGCTGTCCTTCCCCCCGGCGCACGACCGCCAGCCCCTCCCCGCCGGCCCCAGCCCGGGGAACCTTCCCGCTGCCCCGAGCGGCGCCGCCGCCCGCCGGACGCAGCCCAGGAGCATCCCGAGCAGCGCAGCCGTGCCCGCACACCCCGGCGGGCTCCTGCAGCCCTGGGGGCGCGGAGAAGTTGCACCGGATGGCAGCTTTCCCCACGGCAAGTCCATCCTCCCACCCGCCCGCACCGGGCGCCGCTCTCCCCGCAGGAGGGAAGCGTGTCCCGGGGAGCGCCCCGCGGCTTTACCAGAAGCGTTGGAAGAGGCACCGCGGCTGCGCAGCCCAAGAGGGCTCCAGCCGGCCCCGAGCGGGAGCCTTGGAGCTGCCGCGGTCGCTGCGGCCAGGGACGACGGAGTTCCTGCCCCACTCCCGCTCCCCGCTGCTCTCTCTCCCAGCCGACAGCCCGCACAGTCCCGGGCACACGGCATTCGCGCTGCTCATTCAAGCAGCACGCAAGCTGAGAGTTCGGGGCAGGTTCTGGCACCGAGGGACGTATTTTTCCCTCTGAAGGGAAAGAAGCAGAGGCACTTTGGTTCCTCAGCACCAGACAGAACTCGGGTCAGCCAGAAACAGACCTCAGGCTCTGAAGATGGCAAAAGCGTGCTTTAGAGACAGCCCCCTGCACGACCTGAGCCATTTGTGACAAAACCGTTTTGGTTTCGAGAGTACGTTCAGGACAGGAGGTCAGACAGCTCTTCCCAGCAGGCCCTGCCTTCCCAGGGAAACATCCAGCTCTCAGGCGGCTCCTCCTGGTGAACCTGCTGACATCGGGCAGCATCGGATCCCATCACCTAACTGTTTCAGCATCTGCTACTCACCCAGTTAAACATGCTGAAGTTCTGATCATCTGCTATCTGCAGCCCCCAGAGTCTGCACTTCTCAGCGACGCTCCGACATTGCGAGTCTGGTGGAATTTCAACTCTGTCTGATGTACTCAGAACCTCAGAATTTCCACAGTCAATCTACAAGACTTTACACTGCAGCAGTAATATAAAATACAAATCAGCAGAGGTTACACAAACCTCACACAGAAACATGCACTGACAGCTACTGGAACAAAAGCATTTTAGCACACAGGCACGTTGCAGAGATTGGAGTCTTCTGTACTAAGCCTAGACACCCTTCCAAGGGAGGAACCCAGTCAGAGAAATCTCCTGTGTTGGCACCTGTCTCAAAGCTTAGCGACAAAACTTTCCATAACAAAACAGATCTTTGATGGCAATTTTTTCTTCTTCCAAGGGCTACAGTTAAGAGGCAAGTTAGAAGACTTTCTGTAATGGACAGATATGTAATCCGATGTTTCCATGCCAAGCAGCCGGTCTAGAAATCCGCATTTTCAGTAGGAACTACCAGCCTTCTGTACCAGTCACCTAATGCTGACGAACAACTCTTTCAGGTCGTCTGCATCAGTGCTAACATGTCACACAAAGGCTGCTATCTTCACCACTCAGAAGTTCTGAAATCAAGTTACACTGAAGTTTGGAAATTAAATTACACTACTTAACAACATTAACTACCACTCGCCCGTGAATCTCTTGATAAAGAGATACAAACAGCACTTTGCAAGTATGTCATGGCTGGCCCGTCTTTTCATCAGCATTTTTCAAAATTTTAGGTCCCTTGAATTTGTGTCCCACGTACACATTCACCGTTTCTAAATGCATTCACACACAGCAAGTTCCAAAAAGAGGAGTTGCGTTATCTCCTGTCACCCTACCTCTAGAACTGATGTACGATTAAAGACTTTCAAAAATGGTTCCTGCCTTTGCCTTGCTGATCCCTTCCTGTACCACACGTCTGTGCCCACACCCACCTTCGGAACGGCCACCATGAATCTGGAAATCAGGAAAAAGAGACCAAAAATTGCATTTTGAAAACATAAGCACACCTCAAAATGGTATTTGTAATACATTACAAACCTTATTTTCACACTCTCCTATAACTATCCCAACAGCAGTATCAAAACTAATGCCTTTGATATCTCCTAACAATACATGCTAATGCCTCAGAAACATAATCCTCTACTCCAAAAACAACAGCTCAAAGAAAATTTTGCAAGTAGAAAACCGCCAACACCGTACACAGCTTTTGCCATGGCTTTTCTGATAACGTGTTGCCACAACATTTCATTGACACTGACGGCTGATTCAGCCTGGCAGAGGAACAAGCCGGGCACACCACAAGCAGGCTGGGCTTGCTGTCGGTGCGTGTTCTGCTGATTAAGGATACCAATTAAACTCAGACACCAGAGTGAAAAGAGCAGGCATATTTTAAATAGTGATAACAGTGTAATACAGAAAACATGCAGTAAGAAAAGGCAGAATAGTGCACCTAAAGCAGCAAACAGGAAAAAACAGGGTAATGCCTTAAATCATTACTACACGAGAGAGAGAATGGAGATTAAGAAAGATCCATCCCCACGTGCACACGTTACCATCACCCAGACCCGCAGTCGCGGGGCAGCCCCGGTCACAGCGAGGGTTTGCAGAGCCTGTCCCGGCAAGGGGGAAATCCTACGCGGTGCCTCCGCCCGGAGCTGAGGCTGCCAAAGTCGCTGCGAGCGGGTCCAGCCTTATAGACCAGAGATCGACAGGCCAGAACAGCTGGCACCTTTGTTTTAAGTGAAAATATCTGGTTTCAGTCTCAGATTCCCCCCAAGCCTGGCCAGGGCTCAAGGGAGAAGCTCAGGGAGTTTCCCCTTGCTTCATTGATTCATGAGCAAGGTCACACATCAGGTCGCAGGGTCAGACAACTGTCTCTGTGGCCCTGTTGTCTTGCCCGCACACAAAGAAAAATATGGATTCAGGATAGACATGTTTTATGATGTTTAAGCTACATCTTCCATCCATATTTCACTAATGACTCCATACTAAGTTAGCTGCCTCTTGTCAGTGCATTAGCAATGCAGGCATGGGGTCTGGCCTACACAACAGGGCCACAAATGGCTACAGGATGGGGCCAGCTCAGTACACTCTGCCCCTTTGAGGTTTATCTAAGGAGCCTGACAATGCAACCACTGAGAAATGGGGGGGGTGGTGTCCTTCAGTACGTTCCTGCTTCCCCTGGGTGACACTCCCCAGACCAATTCACAGCCACAGCAGCTTGTCTTGGAGGTTTGCACAGACACAAGCAAGCTTTGAGACAGTCATAGGACATTTCAGTCTCTCACATCGACACACCTGCTGTAAAAGGTGAGAATGTAGTAACTTTTCATCCACCAAAGCAAAAACTCTGTTCTCTTCACTCTGTAATGGGCAGTTGTACTCAAATACCATAAAGTTACGACTTTTTTTGTCTCTCTAGAAACAATCATGTTCTTTATCACTGAGTAAAAGCAATCTATGTAATAAAAAGCTTTACTTCAGAAATTCACTGCAGTTTGAGTCCAAAAATCAAAATCTTCATTGTGGTCTGTGCAGTGGATGGGGAACTGGCTGACAGGCCACACTCAGAGGGTGGTGGTAAATAGCTCCTTTTCAAACGGGCAACCTGGCACAAGTTGAGTCACCCATGGATTGATATTGGGCTCAATGTTGTTTAATGTATCTTCATAAGTGATCTGGATGATGATATCAAGTGTACCCTGATGAAGTTTACTGAGGAAACCAAACTGAGTGTGGGGGTGGACAGAGACACCCTGCAGGATGACCTGGATAGGCTGGAAGAGTGGGCTAACAAGAACCTTATGAAGTTCAGCAAGGACAAGTGTAAGGTCTTGCACCTGGGAAAACATCATCCAGGAGTGCAGCACAGGCTGGGATCTACCTGGCTGGGGAGCAGCAATGTGGGAAGGGACCTGGGGGTCCTGGTGGACAACAAGCTCAACATGAGTGAGCTGCGATAGCAAAGAAAGCCGGTAGGATGCTGGGTTGCATCAACAGAGGAATCTCTAACAAAGAGACACAAATCATCATCCCACTCTACTCAGTGCTTGTTCAACCACACCTGGAATACTGTGCTCAGTTTTGGTCCCCACTATACAAAAAGGCCTGGACAGGCTGGAGAGGGTCCAGAAGAGGCCACAAAGGTGATCAAGGGACTGGGAAACCTGCCATGTGAGGACAGGCTGAGAGAATCAGGTTTATTCAGCCTTGAGGAAAGGTGTATGGGAGACCTGACCACCATGTTCCAGTATTTAAAGGGTGGCTGCAAAGAAGATGGAAACTTCCTCTTTCTAAGGAGTCACATGGAAAAGACAAGGGGTAATGGCAACAAGTTACTTCTGAGGAAATTCCAGCTGGCCAGAAGAGGAAGATTTTTCACAGTGAGAACAATCAGCTATTGGAATAGTCTCCCCAGGGAAGTGGTGGATTCCTCAACATCGGACACTTTCAAGATTCAGCTGGACAAGGTGCTGGGCCATCTTGTCTAGACAATGCTTTTGTCAAGAAAGTTTGGAGCAGGTGATTCTTGAAGTCCCTTCCAACATTTTATTATATGATTCTATGATATAACCCCTATGGGACTCCAAGTAGGCCTGGAGACAGTAGAGTATCAGTAGTATAAGGTAGGAAGCATTACTGTGTTAAGCAATCATTTCAAATTTCTCTTTCTACTTTTCATACTCTGGAACTTATATTTTAAAAAAAAACCAAAACCACATCACATTTTGCACTCAGCAGATCTGAGTTTAAAATCACTGCTGTAGTGGATGAGATTAAAAAAAAATCTGTACAAGAATAACAGGGGTGTTTACTCTCTGGCAAAATTTAAAAAATAGAGTATAAAGGAAAATTGTCATGTCAGAATGTTCATGTAGAAAAAAATCTTAGATATGCCACATCTTTACTGTTTCTATAAATACTTATCAGCATTTATCTATTGTTTCTGAAGTTTAAAGAATAAAAAATTGAATAGAAATCAGGAACATTTTTCTGGGAAAAAAGTAAGGCCTAAACACTTCGATGGAATTAAATTCAAGATCTGACCATTATGAAAGATATCATAAGGTAATCACAACAACATTGGTAAATTGGGAATGTAGAGATCAGAGATGCAGACAAATATCCCTGACAGCTTAGAGCTATGACAGTGTTATTGTATTCACACACCCTTAAAAAGACTTACTTTTGTTTTTAAAAGCTTTTTATTACTTTAGAGGAAAATTATTCTCTTTGCTACAAGATGATGATATTCTCATTTTAGATGGCTAGATAGAAGTTCTTTAGTTCATGAACTCTCTTTACAATTGTAAAGCTTACCGACAATCAATTATTTTAAGATAAGTACTTTCACTACATATCATAAAGCCAGTTTACCTAAAGGGATTTATTTACGCTGTGGCTTTCCGCAACTTAGGTGAGTTTTACATTCATTGTTTATTTTATTGCCCGAATGCCTGTGTTTGTTGTAACTCGTGAGAATATCATAAATCCTCATTTTCCACTCCATGAGTTGTAAGCACTATTTTTGGCTGGGATGGCTGTGCTTTGAGTAAACAGTAATTAACACTGTTATATGTGTCAGCATTTTAAAAAGAAATCCACCTATCTAAACCTGAAAGTAATTTTCAAACTGGAATTCCAGGACTTTCATATGGATTTTATGATATGGAGCAATATGTAAAACCTTGATACTAAATTTTCGCTGAATCTGTTTCAGAGGCAGATATCGATATAATCACAGACCTGTACCTCCATCTCAGTTAAACTGATCACCAGACCCTCTGTCAGGGTCAATATATTCCTTTTAACTTGTGTTACCGTGACCTTGGAAATTTAGACTTGGCCACTTTCAGCTATTTCATTATAATTTTGAAGTTCCCTAGTGTAACTTCCTCCCCAGTGGTAAGTTAGATCATGGCATTTCAGTTGAGTAAAAGAATGCCTCTCATGATGTTTGTTATGCACTGTTTACTACCACATCACATATAACACATTTGGGAAGACAGAATATCTGTGAGAGTTCATACTGTATGTGTCTGCTTACTTTGTACATACCTGTGTGATAGGTTGTGTATGACACCGAAAACATCTTGGGATCCCATTCACCACTGAATCATTTCAGTTTTAAGCTGCTATACGATTCCACTGTGTCTAAAAGACTACAAAAGCATAAAAATAGAGGAAAACAATGCAATCAGTATTCAAAGAATTGGATTTGATGTGAGAAACAGGTGGACTTCACATCAGTGCATTCAATTGTCTTGACTTTTACACGTCTGCAATTACCAATCTATCCTTTAAGGGAGAGGCAAGTTTCAAAGTAGTATTATATGGTGCTTTTTTTAATATGGCCTTTTTCTTCTTTCTTTTAATGATCTGTTCAATCACACCCCTGCTTTTTTCCCCCCAAGCTAAGTTCTGGAAAACTATGAGAGTTCTTACTCTTGATGAATCCTCTACAGTAGTAGAAGACATTTTCTTAAACTTCTCTGAATCTGTTAAACTGCTTATAATCTACAAGATTTTCAGGTAAACCGCTAGAACCATTAACACAGAGACCCTGTACTTCAGTGTTCCCCCCAAATGCCTGGCGCCAGTAACGCTGTTGCTTCAGAGGAAAGGTAACGAAAATAACATATATGGAGCTTTTGAGGCTTCTTTTCTGTGAAATCCATGACTTGTGGGCCATAAAAGAAGCTGTAGGTATTACAAACAAAGCTTCCCTCTTTCTTTCCCGTTATGCTGCTCTGTGCCTCTCAAACCCTGTGCATTTGTTTTGATGACATCCCTTTACCTGGTACACGAAGTAGGCAGTCTCACCAAGGGTGGAACTAATGCGACACAACTGGAAATTTGCCTTGAATTTGCTCTTATAATATTTTTTTTGTTCTCTCTTCAGCCATTCGCCATGTTTTAACAGGACACAGGAAAGTTATGAACAGCCTATTCATACCACATAACCAGTCTAACACAGCTGATTTTACTGAAGCAAGAGTTTGACAATACTGAAGAAAGAGTTTGGCGGGATCTTGTCCAGCATTTTAGCAATAATGGGATCTGAAGTCAGGGTATGTGGAATTAACTGAGATGTTTTATGTGGGACTTAGAGATAAGGAGTGTGCAAGCAGGAGAATCCACATAGGTTTTACAGACTGATCAGGGGTGCTGACAGGAGCAGGATGTTCTGTAAAGCAAACTGGGCAATTGCTGCGGGTGCCAGCATAGGAGTACCATTTCACGAGCTAACTATGGATCTGCATTCTTGAATAGTAAGCATGTTAGATATCAATGTTGGAAAATGGTCAGGAATCTTTAATTTTGATGATGACAGCAGACCATTCTCCATACTGCACCTTCACTTCATTGCAGTAATTACAACTTGCATAATTATAAGTTATTAGTTGCAGAACATCTTATCTTTATCTTAGATTAGATAGCTCAAACTCTAGCTATTCAAACCCTACAAAAATGTGATCACTGACTACTGGGCAGAAAATATATGTCTCAATATGCGTAATTCTCATCTCCCTCTGCAGCTCTCCACCACGGAGGGATGCAATGAAATATCTATTCCCTTGTGATATGTTAGTGTTAGACATTTTTATGCTTCGGTGTACTTTAAACTGCAGAGGAAACTACATATACTAAGAATGTAATAGGTTTTTTTAATATCAGAGCATCATCATCAGTTTTTTAATATAACGGATCATATAGAAAAAGAAGAATCTTAGAATTGAAACAACAGTCATAAATATTGCCAGACTTCACTGAAAAAAAAGTAGTGGGACTCCTCTCTAGGGCAGGTGTATGACAGGTTTAAAGTCTCTTTTTAAGCTCAGATGATTTTTTTCACTTTGTTCAAGTTGCTGTTAATAGACTCACCTCTATGACGTTCATTTCCTCTGTTAAATCCCTGCTTTCATTATTTTTTTAATAAAAAGTAGATTTTCATTAGAAAGCCCATTAGAGTAGCATGAGAAAAGTTCAAAAAACATGTTAAATAATCCCTTTAAGATTGCATCTGTACAACTCTGATTTATCTGCAGCTATTTTTACTGTGTGTGTCCACGGCTATAATCTTGTACTTAATAACTTCATGCACAGCATTTAGTTCTTGTTCTCTTAGGAAAACCATGATGGAAACTTAGCTCTACTTTTGCCACCTATGTTTAATTTTTATATTTAGAACTTTCCACTTTCCCAGTGCATGCCAGCACTTACCTGCTCTGTAATTATTCCATTCCTTAACAGCCTTTACAGGTGAGGTTGTTAAATATGCCTGTTCTCCCTCTCATTTTTGGTTCTGTAACTTACAATTGTGGCTCTTCTTGACTCTTAGTCTATTAGAAGAAATTGAATGTTTATGGAATTTTAAATTACAGTTGATCTAGTTTCAGTTCAAGTCTTACTACAGTAGTTGTCCTCACATGTTAAGGTAAAGATATATAAAATGTTAATCTAAAACAAAAGGGGAAAAAAGGTAAATCTCAGTATGCATGATTTATCCTGTTACTTATTTTCCTTCTGGTTTTGATTTGTCAAAATCTTTCTGGACAATCAAGAAATGAAAATGCTTAACTTGATTGAATAAACCTAGTCATATTCATTTACACCCAATTCTAAATATGGAAGTAAGGATATCAATGAAGAAAGTCACTCAGGAGAAAGCTTTATGTGAGTAAACATAAAGCCTTTTGATTGGGGATAAATTATTCTGGGAACAAGGAAATGAGAGAATACAGGATTATGCTAAACGGGTTTAGTAAACTCAGTTGTCAGATGTTATTTTAATACAAAAACTAAACTAAAAGAGCAAGAAATGTCAGTGAGAGAAAAGCATGACACTATTGGAAATATGAAGAGGATACATATGATCATTTGTTGGTTCAGTTGAAGAAAAGAGTTTGCTCCTCCTTTATAACCTGATGACATTTGTCCATATGCTATGTCTTTATCTTGAAAAGCAATGGGGCAATACACTGTCTCTCTAGTCTTTCCCTGTACTGCATCTAACAAAACAATGCTCCTGCGGTGGCAATTGATACTACTCCCCACAACTCACCAACGAGGAAATAATAACCTAATTTAAACACTAAACCTTTACAAAAACACCCCAAATGGTCAAAGTACTCTTGTTATAGAAAAAAGACTAAACCAGATAATTGGAGAATTATGTCAGTGTAAATTTTTTGGTTGCTAGCATGGTAAATTTTACTTAGCAAGATTATAAAATTTTCCTAATTTCCATAGAGAAAGTGCAGTGCTGAATACTAAAAGATTACCTAGCTATACCACTTAATTGGGGATGACTTGGTTTTGAGTTTGGAGTAGAATTTTCCTCAAAATTTGGGAAGAAATAAAGAAGCAGACAGGGAGATATTCTTCTACAGAGGTTAAAACGAGTTCAAAGCAAAAACTCTTCTTCAAAAAGTAAGAAAAAGTACATAGCATTTTCCTGAATTCTTTAACAAGAAGTGCAGGGACATCAGTTGACATACACATATTTTAATTTTTTAAAAGAGAAAGAGAAGGAATTTGGAGTGATAAGATATTAAAGCAGTCTGAAATCAAGAACAAGTACGTACACAGCAGAAAGCTACTTTTCATGTCCCTGATGTTAAACCAAAATCTGGATTATTTCTGTTTGTACAGAGAAAAGAAACACAAGTAAAAATGGTTCTGTGGTTTTGGGGCAAGATTAGATGATGAAGACATACAGCAGAAAATGGATGGGTAAAAATGAATTTTACTGTGGACTAAAACAATAAAATCAAAACAGGTATGATCAGGGCTTAGCAACCCCACTGAACATGAAATGAAGTTACTAGAAGAAGATAAGGAAAATATTGGAAATCAGACAACACTGAAGAAAGTGAGGTTAACAAGCTGGAAACTAACATCAAAGGCATGAAAACCTTAAGGAAATATATCTGTTCAAGAACCTGAAATCCATTAGTAATGTATTAAAAGGACCAACATTTTAGGATTTAAATCAGAATGATATTTATAAAAATATATTTACAGAGCAATGAAAGTGCTAACGGTCTTATTTTCAGTATGAAAAGTAGGAAAACACTACAAATTACATTTTAGCCACCCTGGAAATAACACGCATGAGATGGAAACAATTAAAGAGTGTGAGGTGTATGTAGATTTTTACTCTATCTCCTTGTTTCATGACAGTGGAGGTGAAATTGTCATTTTACCTGAGCATCACAGAAAACATTCTGCTAGTCTTTATCTTCACTGTTGTCATTTCATAAGGGATATGGGGAGGAGTTTTGGTCCTTTGTGAGCAGTGTTGCAGCTGTAGCCTTGCTCTGTATCTGTGCAGATATAAACTGGGGTAATGATTTGGTCACTGCTGCAGAACAGATTTGCTTGAACTTCCTCCTAGAGAAACTCCCCAAAGTGACTAAAAAGGTTTAGATTAAAAAATAACTTCTATTCAAAAGTAAAAATGTAAAAAAGAGTATTAACTTTCAAAATCAAAATCCCTCAAAGCAACGAACAAATACAGAAATAGATTAGTACATTAATCTTCTGCTGTCTATTCTGTCCCTGTAGACTGGAACTAAATTCTGTGCTTCAGATCAATTAAGTTGTGACTTTCTGAACAGCAAATTTGTTCATTTCTTCTGTCCTAGAGAAGCTCATTCCACTGTATTTGTGGGCTTGCTGCAGGACGACTCCTCTCTGCAACCTCTTAGCCTCTGCATGAGCTCCAGCCTGTGCTGGATCTCACTTACCAGCTCTGCAGCCTTTCCTGCCCTGTTGATACTCAGCAGCTGCCTGGGGACATGAGTGGCCTCTTCCCTTTCCAGAGGGCTCTGCTGGAGCCAGCATCTCCTTGAGGAGAGGACAAGCATATACTTTGGAACACAGACACTGATGTGATCAAAGGATAGCCAAGTACAGTTTTCTAGTGTTCATTAAAACACTACATTTCCTGATGGATATTTGATGTATTTTTATTGATTTATTTCAATTTAATCCTTTGATTTCCATACAATTACATCAGCATACCTTTTACTTATTTGACAAGGCATGATTTGAATCACTGGGAGGTTATGTGTTATTAATAAAATGTAGTTAGTGAAATGATACAAATTCATTTTAACTTCCAGCTAAAGACAGACCGATTTTATGGTGGTGCATTTCTGCATACACTAGCCTTGAAATTCTCCTCTTTACTGGAAATAATTTCTACAAGATGTATCAGACAATTAAAACTGAGGTGTCTGGGCAGTTTTTCTAATGAAGCATTAATACTGTACACTTCTATTCCTTTGGCTTGCTCTTACATTTGTATCCTTTTCTCAAGCTATCTTGTAAGTCTTTTATCAGATGTTATAGTGGTAATCCCCTTCCAACATACCCTTCGTAGTTTTGAGTGCTTTGCTTGTTTTGTACTCTTGCAGCTTCTGTTCCTACAGATTAAGCCAGTGACACAGAAGCAGTCAATACTAGTACCTAGTGGTGATGAGAGCACTCTGAAAAAGCGTATTTTGTAAAGCTCAAAATCTCTGTTCAGAACTTAATTTCACCATTGGAGAAAAACAAACAAACCCCCCACAACAACCCAAACCTAAAAAGCAAAACAAACTCAAGAAACACTACTCACAGTACTACTCTAGAACGGATAAAGAGCTGACACTCTAGACTGAGGACAGTAGCCTTACTATAAATTCCTAAACTACATTTTTCTGGGTTTATCTTTTACATTTTTTTGTTTGATGTTCCCTACAGAAATTCACTGAATTGTAAATATTTGGCATAAATTACCCCTTTTCATGGTTCTACAGAATGGTTTAGCTGAATGGTGAAAGATAGAAAATTTCAGTCGCTACATGGAATGTCCCTGTAAATGACTATCAGAGTATAGTTAAAGAAGATAAGTAATAGAGGAAGAAAAAACCACAATTTAATTTTTGTCATTGCTATTAAAACTGCTGCAGGGAACACTTATTAGAAAAATAATAACTTTTCAAAAAATTACATTTCATTGTATATTAAGATACAGTCCAATGATAACAAGAGGGTCAGAAGAGCATGTTTCAATTTTTGTGGACTGAATCATTCCCTAAACCAAGTAATAATCATAAACCTAAGCAATATGTTTTGTATCTTGTAGATCAAAAAATGCTATTTAGTTGGATTACATCTGTACTAAACTATAAATAACAAAGAAAAAGAAAAGGAGTCAGGGAGGAAAAGAAAATAATAAATAGGAAAAGGTCATCATTTTTCCTTCTAACCCTGAGCAAGGGTTTGGTGTCTAAGAGTCAAGGTGCCCTAGTTCACTTGAAGTAAAATTGCTGGTAGCAGACAATGTGAGTCCTATTGTGCTTGAGGTGGGTGAGCAGCAGAATCTGATTGCTTTCCAAACCATCAAGCAGGTTAGGAATAGGGCAGACAAGGGGTACCTCTTGAACTTTACATATTTTTTCTGTGGCTGTGTCATTTTCATATAACTTTCATAATATTGTATATTCAGTGGTTTTGTTAATTTTGAGAACATTTCTATTGAATTTGTCTGGGAGTTTATTATTTTATTAATTTTCTTTCTCTGGGGGAGGATTTTCTGAAGTATGGTAGTTCTCTGCTCTTATTCTTAACAGCAGTGGAAAAAATCCAATGATATGGCACCAACAGTTTCTTTTTCTTACTCACCTGCACGGATAAAAAGTCTGGTGTACAGCCTTACAGAATATCTGCAAAAGTTTTTAAACTTAGAAAATATATGTTGCTGTTTCCAAATTCAAATATGAAATGCAGATCACATCCTGATGTTAATTTATAGTGTTTAAAGAGTTGGACTCTATGTGGAGAAAATCAAGTGAATGAAATGGAAATAACTTGGGCTATCTCACTTTCACTTGTTTATTTTCGTTTCTTTATGGAAAAGCTCTTCCTGGACGTTTGGAGGAGATAACAAAATGTAAACTGGAGATACTAGACTTGGTTCAGCAACAAAGAATGTGTATGCTTTCTATGAATTAGATTCAAAACCAGTTGCAGTAAATGCATTTTCACCTAACAGATTCAACATTGTACGTTGGATTTTAGACCACTCATGGTTTTGTTCTCAGCAGTTAGATGAAGTTTAAAATTCAGGGGACAATTAAAATGTTCCCATAAAAACAGGACCACATCTTACCCTGCTGCACACTTTTAAACTAGTTCATGACACTTAGAAGGAAAATTTTTATCATAATAACACCACTAATAAGTAGAGCTTGAAATAAGGGGAGAAAAATTAATATCAAACTTGTTTTACAAATTATACTGTGAGCATATCATTAGACTTTATAAAATAGTGATACTATATTTTACTTAGCTCAGTTCTTAAGAAAAATCCTAGACAGTGATTTGGAAAAGCTCCCCCTCCACGGTATAATCATAATCAGTTTTCTCCTAAACAGAAGCAATAAGAGCTGTTAAATATGTTGTCAATGCATAATTTGCATTTTAATAGTGAAAGTATGCTGAGAAATTACGGTTTTCTGCCTTTTTAGAGTATGTATATGACACTTGAATGTTGTGTAGTATTACTGATGGAACACAGACATTTTCAGTTTTCTCTAATATCATTTGTTAGCATTAACACTGTGCTTCTGGCTCTTGTTGATTAATAGGCAGTCATATTCTTTTCCCTTTCTACAGCTAATGTCACCACAAAAATAAAATTAGTTAAAATATAATTTTGAAAATAAAAAAAAGTATTTGAGTTTAACACTATTTTCTTCTTGCAAATTTCCTTGTCAGGTTCTTCATGGAACATGCTGTTTCTCTCTCTCTCTCTCTCTCTCTCCACCATGTCTAACAATGGTCTACTGTAATATTGCCCTCTGTAACATAAAATGAAAACATATCCTGAGAATAGAAAGTATTGTTCATGACTAAACATTGTCTCTTATATCCCCAGACTTATTCTTTTTATTCAAATTCATACATTTGAGATGGCTTCTACACAACATATTACACCAATATAAGAAAATGTAAATGGTATTAGCACATAGCAGATAGTAAAACAGGCAAAAGGACTGCATGTATAGAATACTTTTGCTAACACCTAACTTAAAAATTGTAACAAAGTAGAGGATCATAACTGTAGACTTAATGTAGATGAAAAGCACGTCTTCATTTAGAAAAGACGAAAGCAGATAAAAAGGTGGATGTCTGGAGAGAGTGAGAGAACAGTTACCTCTCATGAGCTCTGACACATCTTTTGTGCTCACCCAGGAGAAGCGTCTAAGTGTCTTCAAGCTGCTTTAGGTGAGAGGGTAACTTTCTGTGAAAGTATCTTCTGACTCGGTTCACTTATAAAAGGTAGTTTTGTCTCTCCTCTAGCAGAGTTTGGGGTGGAGAGATTGTAACTCTGGGTAAAATGTAGTAATCAGCTCCATGCTATAAGGCTGAGGCAGTTACTCGTTGCTCAGTGGCAGCCTATAAATACAACTCTGTCTCCATCAACTTGTTCCAGATGGCTCAGGAATTCCTTGGCATAGCCATAGCCAAGCTTTCATGTATGACACTTTTAACAGTAGTTACTAGAGTAGCTTTCTTTGTAGCATAATGGTTTCCCTTATCCTTATTGCATTCTAAAAAGGTAATAATACAGTTTGATAGAATGCAAAATATTAGTTGCCCAGCAGTACTGCAAAAGTAGGATGAATGCTTTCAAGCAGGATGGGAAGTTATGGAAGATAAGATGTATCACTCTGTGTGGTTTCAGATCCTGTGTGAATTAAAACTTCAACCAACCAACAAAAAAAAAAAATAAAATCCCCAAGACCCACATAGAAACTTCACAAATTACGCTTCTTAATTAGAAAAGTAAAGACTACATTTGGAATACTTACCAGCACTTGTGAGTAAGAGAGCCTCTTAATCCAAAGAAAAGATCAGCTAGAGACCATGCTGTGAGACCTTGGATGGCACATAAGCACTGATGTAATCTCACTTGCTTCTAAAATCCCTGCAGCTATGATTGTACAGCACAACTATTGGTTTGTTTTTATTCAAGGAATGACACATCTGCACGTCACTATATCCCCAGGCTTAAACATATTATACTTTAACTACCATTACACTAGCTCTTTCATCCCATGGCAGACATTTCACTTTCATTGTATTTTGTTTTACTGAGTGTTTATTTTATGACAGGTTTCTGGTTGTTTGTTGGTTGGGGTTTTTTTTGGGGGGAGTGGGGGGGCAGTGAGGGTGTTCTCACCTGCATTAGACTGTTTAATACTTTAAAGAAGTGAAGTTACATTCCTTTTAAAGAAACACCATTTTCAGCTACAAATATACACTATCTCCTGTGACAAAACAATATTACATCCGGGGTAATAAAAGTATATTTGTGGTGGTGAACTGCCTTAGGATGAAATATTTCTATTTCTTGTTATAAATCTGTGCAAATGTTTTAAAAATATGTGTTCATTATAATACACACACAAGCATCTACATTTTACAGGAATTGTCAGTGTGTGTGAACAAATGCATCCACCCACCCATCCATCCACAAAAAGCACTCTAGGTAAATACTTATCATTTTGTTTCTACACACACATGTGTATATATACCAGAAGTCTGACTATTTGTTCATCTTAATTGACAATGGTGTGTTAGCCCAAAATCATGTGTAATATGCTGCACTGGAGCTACAGTCAACAAAACTTTGTTGTGGATGCCTTTAAATGTTGAAAAGGTTTAAACCCAAGGATACTTGTCAGTGCAGAGTGAAGATGCATATTTTTGTTCCAATGACAAATTTTAGCATCTTGTAAATGTTTTCAGACATGACTTGAACAGGTACTGCCGCTGGGGAAAAAAAAATACTTTGAAGAATTTTAGTAGCATGGAAATGTTTGTTTCCTAATATTTTTAATTTAACATGAGTTGTATGTGGTCTACAAGGATTCTAGCTAGTGCTTAAAAACTGTATGTATGTGATATAAAGACAGTTGGAACAAGTTTTTAATGAGATTTATTTTTTCTGAAAAGCAGAAGTATAGAAAGAGCTCCAAATATCATGCTGATAATCTTTGTCACAACATCTGGGAAATCATACATTATGCTCCTAAAGTCACTGACACAAATAATATTTACCATTTATCAGAAATCAGTGTTCCTATAGCCAAGCATCATTATCTGAAACTTCTAGATTCCACTGTATATGAACTGAGTAATAAGCCTGAGCAATATCTCTGCTCTTCAAAGATAATTTTTGTTATACATAGGACTTCATAGAAATAGAAAAATACAATCATGCTCCTCTTTTAGAGCCTGTAATCTATTTCTCTGCCACTTAAGGTTATTCCCAAAAATATGTTAATACTGCAATGAGTAAGGAAGGCATGAATGTAATTTTGCATAGTAAAATGTATGAAAAAAGCAGTAAAGTTAAAATAAATGGAAGTATTATTTCATAAAACATAAAGCCAGTTTGTAGGATTCATTGGCTTAAGGTGCGGTAAAGGTCAAAATGTATAGAGGCTAAAAAGTGGGTGAGGCAAATCCACAAAGAATTAAATCCTGTCAGTGACTACCAAACGTGATGGTCTGGATGAAACCTCCCACTTCAGAGAGCCTTATAAAACCACTCATAACCGGTACTGGAGGGGAGGTAAGAATCTATGTATACATTTTTACATAATAACAGATGCTTTGGAAAATATTAAAGCCAAATGCTTTGGAAATGGTTTTCCAACTGCTTTGGATAATATTGGATGATTAATGGGCAACAGACTCAATATTGCAGTTTTTGTATTTTCTGTTAACACACCAAACACCTCATCAGTTGGAAAAGTTCTTAGTAATTTACATTTGCTTACAATGCTGATATGTATTATTCAAGATATTTTGATAAAAGGTCGAGCATGACTTTTGGCCCTACTTTTTGTATAAACAACACAGTGAGAGATCTTTTTCTATGCATTTCACTACCTCTTTTCTTCCAGTGTTACAAATTTCCCTCATTCTCTGCTCTTATTTTCTTCCTTCCCCCAGTGGTTGGAGATCACGCATGTTTGTTAGCATCTGCTGTGCCTCATTCCTCAGACTCCTCTTCTGTTTTCTTCAGAGAATCCTCCATTTCCCTTCCACAGCCTTACCTCCCCTTCTCCTTGGCTGCTTGTTCCTCCTTTGATCCAGCAAGCTCTTGTTTTTTCTCCTAAACATCACAAAATCCTTGTTCTGAGGTTATATACAAGGACTATATCAGACTGGAAGCAAAGTTGATTTTATGTCATACCTACATAGTTTGAATAGCTTCTGTTTTGACATGAACTGGGAAGGGATTATTGGTCATTCGAATATATTTGTTGTACAAACACTTCTAAACTCAAAGATGAAAATGCACAAAAAGCTGTAAAATTTCTTTATGGTCTTTTCAGTTGAAAACAATATGTATGTGGAATAATAAAGAAAGGAATTGAGCCCTTAAGACTAGGGTAGCAGGCTGCAACAGATTTAATAGTAGTACTATTACTATAGATGATCCTGTACTCAACTTCAGTTGAAACCAAACTCTACATTTACTAATAAATATATTATTGTACAGATATATTAAGTGTATATATATATCACTTTATACTGTATTTATAATGTATATAGAATTATAATTTATATGTATATAAATCTAAAATATATCTATAAAAATAAATTAATATTTACAGAAATGTTCAATTAAATATCTGTTTGATTGTGCCTGCTTAATTTCTTGTATGGACTTAAACTTAGAAGTTATAAACTCCAACAGGCTTCACAGAATGAAATGATGTATTGGAAACATACAATAGGAGAAAGAGAAACTAAGAGAAAAGAAGGAATAATATATAATGTTTCAAAGAATATGGTTTTTTTTAATGTTTCTTAGCTGAAAAATCATCATACCTACGTGCAGTCTGTACCACCTACATCGTAGCATAAGAGCCTTCCATCAGTGTTTAAAGTTTACTGGTTGAAATGACAAATTAAGGTATGAAACAGCATTTTCCTCCAGACTGCTGCTTGGAGAAAATTTTATTGCATTATTATAACTAGTTTGCTGAGTTTAATAGTTTCTCCTTATGCTAGTTCAAATGCTGTAGTTCTCTTCATGCTGCTACCAGGCCTGGAACAGCAGACATTGTAAATGATTGAAATGAATTTTAAGTATCAGATTTCCACGGCTAAGCCAAAGGGGTAAGATGACCAAAAAAAAAAAAAAAAAAAAGTTTAAGGTAGAAAGCAAATATAATAGAGGATTTACATAGAACACAGATTAATAAAAAAAAAAAAAAAAAAGTACTTAACTGAGAACATACTGATTTGTCTATGAAACATATCTCGCATTGTGCTTTTCTTCCTTTTACTGTCTTTCATTTCAAAATAAGTTCTGTGAATAAAGGTACATTTCTTAGTTGCTTTAAAATGGGGGCATCTTTTCACTTAAACAATCCAGAAAATCTCTTTTTTCAAAGTTACTTGATCAAAATTTAAAACAATCACCTTTTCATCTTTATTTATCAGGAAATTTCATGTAATCTCAGAAAGAGTTGATCCACCACAAAACATCCTGTGTCAATTAAATCTGTTAACTAGCCACAGTGTGTTTGGGTTTGTCCTTCATTTGGAGGATATTGGTACCACCACTCAGCTGGAAGGTTTATGAACATTCATTATCTGCTATCATGCAAAGTTGGCCAAGTCGCTTCAAAACACTTTTAGTGTCTGTTCAGACTAACTCAACTCACCTTAAACTTAGGTAATAACAGAACAACAGGCTACAGATAGCATGGTGGAAGACAGTCTCTTAAACAGTCACAACTGTTTTTATTACTAGCATTATCAAATTTGTTCATCTTCTACAATACATAGTAATATTTCAGGCAGAAATTCCTAAGCAAAGCATAAATTAATATTTATACCATTGTCTGCAGCATTCTATAAGCTACAGCCTTCTCAGTTTATACTCAGCATAATTTCACATTGGTCCCTTACACAACCGCAATCCTTACTTCTATATTATGCATTTCTCAAACATTTAATTCTTCTTCAAAATACCCTATAAAAGATAATTATCACACTCTATTTCATTTTTATTATCTACAATTGCTTTTTCCTTAATTTCAGATTTACTTGCTCAACGTATTTTCAGTCCTAGGGAGATGCTCTGATTATCATAACAGGTCACTAAAAATAACAATGTCACTGGAAATAGTGACATTTTGAATAAAATAATGTCATTCATAATCCTATGTGTATGATGCTTAAATCTCAGCTTTGAAATCGTGTTATATTCATATTGTGTGTCATTTGGGTCAGGTGGATTTAATGTAACAGTTCACCTATTTGCAGATGTTTGTGAGATTTAAGAGTGAATTTTATGATTATTTAGAGCTTTTTCAGGCACACAGAAATAAATAGATAAGTCAGTTATGACATTCTGAATGATGATAAAAAGCTAATCATACCTATGTCCAACAGCCCTAAGACCTGACTACAGTCAAGCATCATGTAAAGCCTGTGAATTTTCTCATCTGCATTTGTGAAGTATGACAACTGACCGAAGTCTGACCAAAGAAGAAATAAGCGGGACAGGAAAGAATATATTTCTAATGTTTTGCCAATTTAATGGGTACTAATCTTCTGGAATATGTTTCTATTTCATTCTAAATAATTGAAACATGGTTACAGCTGGAAATAAGACTCTCAGAGAAAAACAGTCATTTACAGTTTGGGAGTCCAGTCACTGGTGAGAATGGCTTACTGAAAACAGTTACCTAAAGCTAATCTTGAGTCACTGTTGTAGACTGAAGCAGACAAAGTATATGAAATAAGGAAAAGTGATTCTTTTTCTATTAGTCTGAATATTGCCCACATTACTGTTAACTTCTGTGCTAGGACTCCCTGTCAGGTATTCTGCATGGCCGTTTTAATGTCAGTGTAGAAGTCTTCACTTGTTTGTGGAAAACAGATAAACCTGTCAAAAAAAAAAAAAAAAAAAAAAAAAGACCTGTAGGTAACAACATATGTTATGGGAGGTATTGTTTTGCATCTCAGGAATAGACAAGAGCAGCTCCAGAATCTACAGTATGTAACAACTCACATGTGACAACTTGCCCAAATGTAGAACGGAACTGAGAGGTTTTTTCATTGATGATGCTTTTTGCCATTTTCAAAGGCAAAGCAAAAATCAGAAACTGACAACATTTTGTAGGGAAGAGAAAGGAAGGAGAAACAGAAAGCGAAGGGTGTAACATCAGGGATTCAGCTAACAGTTTTACCATGGCAACTACTGTACCACAGAAAAGGTTGATTAACGTCAAGCTGGAGATTAGGATGGAATAAGAGTGGTGTTACTAACTCTCTTCTTCCCTCCCTCCAAGGAAGTATAAATGCAGCCAGTTGTCATGGGTAGATATGCTTTTCCTCAGGAAAGATGAAGATAGCCAAGAGAGATACAGAACTTTTTATTATTCGTCCCCTATCAAAACACAGAGAACCAGAAAGCATTTGTCAGTCTTTGCCCCTGTGATGGTATTTGGGTCACTCAATTTGCCCTCTGTTGGATCTGTTAATGGAAGTCCTGCTCTGTCCTATTTCTGTGAGCTATAAACTTTGACAACTTTCTGAAAGCTTGTATAGTAAAGGGTAGGTTTTAGATGAACTCATCTTAAAGGCTTATCTTGTCCTGGAAAGTTCCAGAGTTTCATCTAAGCTTTTTTTCAAGACAGGAATAACCTTCAGATAAGAATGTATCTCGGTTCTTTTGAAGAGTTTTCTTGAAAGAATTATGTCATCCTTCACCCTTACTGCAGGCTTTCAGTTGGGTGTTGGATTTATTTACAGTGATGACAGTTTAAACACCCTTTTCTGCTTTTAAGGATTTTAAATATTGATGCAAAGCTAAAACTATGTAATAGCAGATGAAAAACGTATTTTCGCATGTGTACTATGAACACAACGTAATGAAAATATCTTTGATGCTGATAAATGCAAATACAGCTGACATGTCCTGATAGTTCATTTGTTTGATTAGACAATTTATTACAGCAGCAGCAGGGACACATATTACTCTTAGGAGTGTTCTAGTTGTAGGGAAAGGTACGGCAGTGCCGTAATCAGCATCTGTACTGTAGCATACATGTGGCTAGCAGAGCAGCCAGTAGCCACTAGCGCAAAGCATTTCTGCACATAGGAATCTGGACTTTAAGTATATTTAAAAGTGACTCTGTTGTATTTGTGATCATTGTGAAAAATTATACTAGCATTTTAGGTATGTATGCATGGTTGTGTTCCTGATCTCCTTGCCTCTGATGATGGCTTTTTAATGATCACAGTTCTGACAACTCTGAATCAAGGTTGCTGATATAGGCCTTGCTGATAAATAAAGGGGAGTTTTTTCTAGCTAGCTTTACATATTCAAAGTGCAACATAGAAAGTACTACATATTAAAGCATTAAATATCACTTTTCTCACACTTACAGGGAAAAAAAAAAAAAAAAAAAAAGAGACCTAAATTACAGTAGTTAAACTGAAAAAAAACCCCAGCGTGGAGAACAAATATTTTTGGATGCAGAAGTTTCTGTTGGATGCTGGCAAGAAGTCTGGCATAGGTCAGATGTACGGCAGCAGCAGTCTGCTTATTCCAATGTTTTCATTTCTGACCCTACACAATCTCTTCTTCTTCTAAGCTCTTGCTTTGCTGAAGTGCATCTGACCTATCTCTTCCCCTATGTGCAGAAAGTAATTCTCTATAGAAAGTCACCAGCTATACTAATACATGGAACAAAACATAAATGATAACATACAGTGTTCCCAGCGGGCCTGTGGGTGAAAAAAAACAACCAACCAAAAAACCCCAAAAAAACACAAATCCAACTGATAGTTTTCCAGTTCTAGAAATCAATAACAACAACGTTAGCTACCACAACTAAAGGAAATATAGAGCATAAGGATTGTGCCCAAAGTTGTAGTTTTACTGAAGTTATATAATTTTATACACAAAGGCTCACTCTGCCACTGTAGATGTAAAAAGAAGTGAAGACACCGTTATAAAAATAAACTTCTATTCTGAAATTATATCCAAGCTGTTCAATTTGTCATAAGCTACCAAAACAGGTTCACTGTTGCCAGCCTATGCTTAGGCTTATGTAGAACATGAAATAGCTGGGGACTGATGCTCAGGGAAAGAGTCTCTGGAGGTGGACTTGAATTCTAATTCAGCCTCTTGCTTTGTCATTGATTGCTTCATGGGATGGGTAGGGTAGCTGAAGGCAAAAGTGTGTTTGCATTCAGCTCTGAGAACAAGCTCTGGCCACACTTGTCCAAGGTTCCTCAGCCAGGGATGACTTACAAGGGCTCAAAAGGAAAATGAACTATCTTCAGACTGTGTTGTCTTCTCCAGCTAGTTTAGGGATTCAAGTGAAAGGATACCCTGTCAAAAATTTTCTATTGTTATTTCCAGAGAAACAACGTCCCCTTCCCCAGATTCTAAAAGTTTTTAAGAATAAAAATGCTATTTAAATTAATAAATTCTTTCTGTCTTTTATTTTATTTTATCCCAACCCTGACTGCTGTGTTACGGCATACTGAAATTCTTTCTAGGTTTCAGATTTATATAAAGACAGCAGCAATGATGGAAAACATTTTGTTTTGTTTTAATAGCTATTTCATTCAGCAGGACTAACAATGCTGTGGACACCTGCTGTGACCAAAAAACCTTAATTGAAATGGGGAATATTCTTGAAGTCTGAAAAAATGGATTCTGTGATGCAGCTGGGAAAATTTTCACCAATATGTTAGCAAAATATTCCTATGCTTCTCCTGGCATGTATATTTGAAATGCTCATAATCAGTCATGCTGAAACTGTTGTCAGTCAACTCTAGGTGGTTAATTATTATGGATATACTTCAGAGTGAAATGATATGGATTTAAGTCCGAGTACCTGACATATGTTTATATATTTTAAGGGATAGTAGTAGCTTGCCAAGAAATTATTTATTGATATCGTATGGCAATCCCCAAATGATAACTTAATTAAGCTTAATTTATCTCATAAACCCCCAAATTTTTTTTCATCAAAGAGACTCAAGGACTGAAAATATTGCTTAATATGGTTTCTGGGATTTTTAGAATTGTTCCCTTTTTTTTCCTTTTAAGAGTTCTTAAGATGTTTAAGGCATCATTTAAGGTGCATGGTGCTACCATAAGGAAATAAAGATGAAGAATGCCTTTTTCCCAGGTATTCCCAAGTGTTCATTTTAATGCTGCTTTTTTAATAACCTCTTGCAGCTTGCTTTGAAGTCTTTCCTGCTCAGAAATCTCTCAGCTGCCAGAGGTCTATTAAAGAAACATAGTAGATACCTAGAAATCTGCCAGAAATCCAGAGATCAGACAGAATGTATGCGCAATAAACTTGAAAATGTATTTAGTATTATGACTGAAAAAAAGTGCAGAAATTTCGAGCGAAAATGATTTTTAAAATACTTAGGTATGTCCTCTAAAAATACAGTAGAAAATCAGAAAGGGGTGTAAAAAAGTACATAAATGGCTATGTTATTACTGTGTTGTATCGATGTTCTGGAATAGTGCGTGTGTGTTGCAAACTGCTTTTCCATTGTGCCTGTTAGTTAAACAAGGTAAGAGGACCTGGGAAATTTGATGCAGGATAGCTTTTTATTTTTCATGGGTAATGCGATTACTTTTTCTTCTAAAACCTACTGATTAATATGACCTACTCTACTGTATTTGTGTTGATCATTATGATATCTAGTGTTTTAATTGCCAGCTGTGGGTTGTATGAGCTCACAAAACTACATGAAATACCAAGTTTCTTTTTCTGACCTCCTCAATGAAGAAAGAATAGCAGTCTGAAAACAGGACCTGAACATGTTATGTAATACGAAAATAATATCTTTTTAGTATTTATTTTCAATGTCATATTTTTATATCAGTGTAAATGTTAGGAAGGTTAAAATTGTTACTGCTGTTCATGATTCTACTATTACATAATTTTCTAAGCAAATGAAAGGAAGAGGAAACCCAGAAGTCAGTTTCTGAGGTGAGTATATGTGAAAATAGCTTATGTAAAGATTAGATCCACTTAATATCATCAAAAATACAGCATAGTAGTGCAATAACTTTGAAAAAATCAAATATATATTTAGGCACGCTTTTCTAATGAATACCAAGACCTCATGAAATCAGTGTTTCTGGCAAATACGTAACATTAAAAATCTGAAATGAAGAAACAAAAGTGCAAGTTTCATTTTGAATCTCTTTTCTTCCTTAGCTGGAGCAAGCTACAGGGGTATATTCCCTTCTATCTGACATGACACATATGAGCCTTGCTTAGGGAGTTTGTCCATCGTATAACTCAAGGACAGTGCATAGCAACATCTGTTATGTATGCCTAGGTCTATTAAGCAATTCTATCCTGCTGCAAAACAACAAATCTGCATTATGATACATGGCATCCATTTAGTATACTTCAGGAACAGGTTTTCTTAAATGTTTGCATAATAACTGTTTAATGCAGCTAAGCATATAATATCATTCAGATAACAATCGTATTTTCCCCCTTTTTTTTTCTTTCCTTTCTTGTGATCATGGAATGACTGCAAGAAGATGACTATTTCTGACTAACTGATTCCAGTAATTTTTTTGGAAGAATGCTGAGGTACTTCGTTTTGGTTTATTTTGTTGATTTCTGTCAGTTATTAGTAATATATTTTCAAAATGTAGTTCTAGATCTTGCCATTCCTGAGCCAAGCTCACCAGGAGAGTAGCTGAGACATATTCAGGGAGAGAAGACAACCCAGGTCCTACCTCCTCTTAAACTCTTTCAGATGGAAGAGATATTATGGAAGGCCTATATTTATGAAGAGAAAAAATAAAAAAGAAACCTCTCTGTGAACAATAACGGAGCTTTATGTACTCAAATTGAAGTGTTACCTTGACTTAGCTGATTAGAAAGGCAGGATACAGTTGTCTGATGCTCTTTAAAATCCAGAAACCAGTCATTTCGATGCTTAATTATATTCAGGATCTGAATTTTCTAAGCGGTTTTGGAGTATAATTAACATACGCTATAGGAAGTGACTCAAAGCTCTATAAAAGAAGATTGATCTTTTGCTTGAGCATCGTGCCAAACCTTATGTTTTTGCCTTTCCAATGAAAATTCACAGGGAAGGATGGTGCTTAAGAGGCTTCTTAAATATGATCCATCCCGTTCCTCAGTTTGAAGATGGAGGAGTGTATAGCCCAGGTTGCCTGAGTTGTGGGGACCAAGAGGAAACAAGAGAGAGACTCATCAGTCATCAAATTCATATCTGAAGGTAACAGGTCTCGACATTCAGGACTCCTCCTTCACAGACAAATATCCTAATCACCTAAGTTAAGGGTGAGACTAAGCAGCAAAAGCACCACCACCACTTCAATAAAAAGGATAATGCAGATCCCCATGTCTTTTCCTTTAGTTATGCTACTTTCCAAGCCAAAGATATGGCTTCAGGCTCTTCACAGAACTAAGCACCCTCACTCCTGACATCAGCACATTCTTGTAGTGAAG
The DNA here is from genome assembly GCF_965140245.1 of Athene noctua. Classification (NCBI taxonomy): domain Eukaryota; kingdom Metazoa; phylum Chordata; class Aves; order Strigiformes; family Strigidae; genus Athene; species Athene noctua. The sequence goes on along the minus strand of NW_027437571.1, from coordinate 272,788 downwards.
AACAGTGTTTCACACACAACCTTATGCTTCTGTCCTATGAACTGACTCTGGTCAGTGCTGATTGCTGATTGCCAGTCCAGGACACCTACCTCTCCTCCCTTTACCATTTCTGGAACACAAATGAGCATATCAGCGTTGCCAATCACACTCTCAGAGCTAGATGCCCATTTTGAATATTCACAGCATTAAGGATTAAAATGTCAAAATCCCCTTTTTAAATTTGACTTGGAGTTTGGCTGGTTTAAGCTAGTTAGACCTGGCGTTGCCTCTACATAGCTTTAAAAACTAGGCCTAGGGAAAAGTATGAGAGAAGCACATGCAGGCTAGTCATGTTTCACTTCTAACACGAAACTACAAAGAATTCAGGGTCTGTCATATTCAGAAGAGATGGCTCCTAGCAATAGACTAATGGAAGAGAAAGATCTTACTCCTTTGTTTTTCTTCCTGGTAAATAAAGAAACAGAAAGAAGACTGCCTGCTAGATTATTATGATTAATATGTTTGCGTGAGGGTCTTAGGAGGATTAGCTGGATACATATTGCTCCCGCTAAGTGATTTACAAAGAGTCAGGGTAGTGGAGAGCTTAGGATGGTTTGGAAGAATCAGGCAAAGCTATGGACAAGCTGAGGATCTGTTGGAAGAATAAACAAAAAGACTGTGCCAAAAGAGTTAAACATCTTTGAGATTAGAAGAAACACTTTTTTTCATTCTAATGTCTGATTTCCAAGAGAAAGATTCTTGCATTCTTTCAGGGCAAAAATGATAAAAGCTTCCGAGAAAGTCCATTGTGATGGGAGTCATTTCAGACAAAATCTCCAGAGGAAGAACAGCCAAGGAGAGGCAAAGACAATTCTGGTTTGGTTCTAAACATTACTACTGACTAGAGAAAAACATTTTAGTTTGAATAGTCTCCATACTGTCTCTTTAAATAGTGTCTATGAAGGGGAGACTGAAGCAATGCCCAGAGGGATGTAGTTAGTCTTCCCTATCACAGAATGATTAAATGATCAGATCATGTTTTTCCTTCTGGACCAACTGGGTCCTGCATAGAAAAACAAGCAATGTGAAAAAAAAAAAATTCTTATGACTTATGAGCTATGTTCCATCTGTGTGAGACCCAAAGCAAAGTAGTAGAAGCTTTTCTACAGTTGTAATTCTAACATATTGCTTGTATTAAAGTTTTCTTTAAAAAACTTTAACCCCACAGGATCCTTTTTCACCTAATTCTCGTAGCTATAAAATAGATCCTTCCTTCAGGAAGCTGAAGTTATTCCATGTGAAAAGAATGAATCTCCAAAAGAAAGGTTTGAAGTGGCAAAACCATTAAATAGTCATTAGCATGAGCTCAAATAAGCAATCTGATGTACTTCAGGAACCCTTAAGGAACTGGTAATTTGAAAAATCATAAAAGTATCATAAAAAGAATTCTGTGATTCTGTGAAACAGAGAAGTACATTGTAAAGAGATATAAAAGAAGGTTAAGGATGTGAAGAAATGTGAACACCTACATATAAGTGAAATCTGAAAGAAAAGAAAAATAGGCCCAGAGAGAAATGAAAAATTTAAGTAGTGGCATTTACAAGATATAGATGAGAAATTATGAACTTCACACTACTTGGTTTTTTACAAAGAATGAATTCATCTGCACCCAAGGATGGTAGAATGTGATTTACTGTGTGACATCAGAAAAAAGCCTTAGGACTCTAACAACTTGCCACTAATATATATATGTGTGTGTATATATATATATATATATATAAGTAATCCAAGTATATTACTGATTTTTAAATCTTTTTACCTACATTTTTATAATGAAAAGAATCTTAATTAACTAATAACAGAAGGCAGAGATAGAAAGAGAATGGATTCTTCTTTTAAATATGCTGTTTTGATTGACAAGGTGTAGCTGGAAATTTCACTGTGGTCCTCTACACTGTATAAAAATACAAGTGTGCATTTATTGTTTTGACTGGCTAAGCAGATTTTAATGAAAAGCCTGAGGTCATAAAAAGTTATGAAATTTTTTCTTTTTAGGTTTCACAGGTTGCTTTGTTGAGAAATCATATTTCACCATGATGAAATTTTTATTCTGGTTCCCACGGAAGCAAGAGCTGGGAGGTATTTGATTCTCAACGTGTTAGACAAACTAAGTAGTAGTCTGACAAAGCTCTCTGAGGAAGTCCCTCCTGTGTCACCTGAAGTTAGTGTTCTGTAATTTTTGTAAAATTGCTGATAAAATGAAATAAAGATAAAAATATTAAAGAAAATATTTTTCTAAGGTAGAAAGAGCATGTGTTTGAAAGTAAATACACTATTTGGACTCAGCTGTTCTCTCCATATACTAATTATTGGTGTCTATGAAGAAAAAATCAATTATGTTATTATTTCATGTTTCACATTTTACTGTCTTCAAATCTGACTGTTTTCCACATACTTTGATAACATTGCTAAAGTTATGGTAGCACATTTTATTCCAGATTTCCAAATGACTCATACAGTTAACGAAAGTTCATAGTTTGCCCGTTAGATTTCAGAAAGGACAAGCTTTTGTCTCTTTCCTATCAATGCCTGTTTGAATTAGAAAAATGATCCAGAGGCCCCACTTCGATTTTCTTCTTCTGGCAGGTGTAGGCTTCGACATAGTGATTACTCACAGCCAACATGCCTCCTTAAGGCCACCTTATCTGTCATAGCTGGTTATTTCCTGATCAGGCTTGTCTGATCACCATGTAAAATATTTTCTCCAGAGTGGTGACCTTCAATCTCACATTTTACTTCTTTTGTCTGACAGCTGCAGTTTGGCTGCATACTTACTTAGTCAAGAAATTGGTTCTAATCTGAGGTGGAAAATGCTTAGAAGACTTTACTGCCTGTTGACCTTAGATCAACTCATAATACATGTTTCTAAAGCTGGCCACTCTGATGGCATGATTAGAGATTCATGTACATATTTATCAATCAAACTATATTGATATTGTGCATAGTGGGGAGAGTGGGCAGTAAAAAGGAGTGTTTTGAAAGGACGCTAAGGATTAGGAAGGTGAAGGTGGGTAAGAGTGAGAAAGAAAGAGGACAACTCAGTATACCATAGGCTTAAATAACATACCCATACGTTTCTCATAGTGATGAAGTCTTGAAATTAGAGTGGGAAAAGGAGAAGCCTTCTACAGGGAAAATCTGGTGCTTTAAGGGTAGTGTGTCTTCTTTAACTTAGCAAACAGGAGACTTGTCTGCTCAGTCGTTACCTTTAGGAGATCCATACGGAAGGATTTATACAACGGTAAAAATAGAAAAGCACAGGAGTTAATGTTGATTTAAGCAACATTTTCTGCACCTGAAGAAGTAAAATGAACAGCACAAATTTGCTATAAATGGCAAATCATTCGGTTCACAGTAGCCACTGTTGTTATGAAGTCCCCAAAAGACATATCAGGATGTTGGAATGAGTCTAGCTGAAATGAATGGGAACCATCTCACTTTTACCTCACTTATCTGTTTGCTTTGGGTAGCTTCCTGTCATAAAACTGAATAGATGATCTAAACCCCAGCCAGCAATCTTGTTCGAGGCCATTATACATATGCACAAAAAATGTATTTCATTAGCAGAAATTAGCAATCGCATCACAGTGCTTTTCCTTTGTTCCAAGTCTTTACAATGTATTACTGAATCATAGCCCGATAGGTCTGTCCTTAGTGATGTTCTTCTAGACAGATTCTGTTTGAATGCAGTAATGTCAACTCTGACAAAGAAATGCCCTTCTGACACTTTAAAATGTGTATATATGGATAACCCGAAGTAACAGTAGTTTTTCCTAAGGTACTGGTGATATCTTTTGTAATTCAGGCTGAAGTTTAAAAAGCTTGTGTCCTTGCAAAGTCTTGCTGTAGTTCTGTTCTTGTGAGTAGGCTGACATTTTCAAACTCTTTCCTCTTTTTTTCTCTACATTTGACACGTCTGAAGACGTAGTAACTACCATCAGCCTGTGTGCAGCCAGCTGATATTTTGACGCTTCACAAAGACACATGCCAGAACATAAAATGAGGCCACTGAGGAAAAGAAATAGATATATTATTTTGTTAGCCTACTTAGCCAATAACAACATTAGATAAATAATTCTTTCTCTTTTCCCAACCCTTAAAATGCATAAGAAAGCTTGAAATAAAATTCTAAATTCTTCCTTAAAGAAAGCATATCTTTTTATTTCCTTTTTGTACAGGAGATGGCATCTAGTACATTATGTCATGCAGTATGAATTACTCATCTGAAAAGTTCTGCTACAGTGCCGTTGAGTGGTCTCAGCAATAACTCATAAACACTGCAGAAGGGGAAGGACAGAGGATGCTGTCTGTCCTAAAGAGTTAATAATCTAAGGATGGATAGAAGAAGAATCATTGACTAAAACATATGGAGGGGAATAAGAAATCAAGGCGATTAGACTGATAAACATGAAAAACAGTGGGCACAGAACGTGCAACCTTCATGATGTCGTAACTAAGAATTTTACACCTTTTTTCCACAGTCTTCTCTCTGCCTGTCATAATGAAATCCAACACAAAGTGGACATGAGCTGAAACAACAGAATTTCATAGGTCATGTACTGAAACTCTTTTATAATGTGCCTCTAGATCAGGTCCTTCTATTAGCAGACGTGCACTTTAAATCAGCATAATAGACAAGTCTGTGTTCCTAGAAAGGAAAACAACAAATTCATGCAATGGCTGAGAAAGAACTGATCAAAACAATAAACATGCAAGTTATTCTCTCCCCTAACATCAAGCAACCAAGCACACAGGAGCTTTGGCATAGCATATTTGAAATTACCTTCAGTTTCTCTCTGGCAGTGTTAACTGAAAATGCATATTATAACATTTCAGCTGTAGAAATGCAATGACATTGAAATCAACAATGGCACTCAATGTGTCTGTAACTGCTCAGTTTATAAAAGAAGTCTTAATTTATTAACTCTAGGGTACTGAGTGCATCTATTGTCAGTGTCAAACATTCCTAAAGATAAAGGTTGCTGTCACTTTCCTTTACCTTAAGGTTCTGTATTGATCTATGGCATCATAAATGATCCAAGTTATAACTCCAGCAGGTTATAAATATACAAAATTAAAATTATGTGCCCAGTATAAGAGTAGAATAGAGGCAGTACTTTAGTAAGGGGACGCAGTGTCCAGCAATGCTCATTTTCTGATCAAAGTGAAATCTGAAAAATCTATTATTTTCCAACTCAGTGCATGCTCCTTGGATTTTTTTGCAGATCTCAGGAAATAGACACGTACTTAGGTTATGGTTGAGTGGTGGTTGGTTTTGTTGTTATTGCTGGTGTTGTTGGTTGTGGGGTTTTATGCAAAACAGCATAGTCTCCTGTATTTTACTGAAACATCCCTTGCAAATACGGTTACAATTTTTAAAGATGTTTTAATTAAAGCAATGTATTTCAAATATTTGTAATGTCTAGAATGAAGCAGCTGGATGCCTCCCTCTCTCAGTAATATCCCAGAAAGGGCATAAAAGAAAAACCACTATAAGTCAACCCAGGAGAGGGGGAATTATGGCATGGGGAATTATGGCATGGACTTCTCCTGTCCGCTAATTTTGCTGCATTTCCATATTTATTTCTTTAGATTATTATTTTACTCAGTACTAGAACTTTAGCAAATATAAGCCAAAAAGCCTCAGATCAGGGACATAATTAAGAAGTGGTCACTCAGCCAAAGGAAATCTTAAAAAGCTACCCTCTTATTGACTTTCTTATGTATCTGTTTGGAAAATACTGTAATCTGAACAATCTATTCATTCCTATGGATACATTAAAATGCTCAACCTTGTCATAATTTCTGTTTAAAACCACTAAAACAGTGTTTTAATTAATTCAGTAGCACAGACTTCCCAAACATCTTGTTTTTGAGATTGCACAAATACTGCATCAGTCCTCCCTACAAATTTGTCAAACTGCTAAGTGAGCTGATGGGAACTCAAGCTGGGGAAATGGCAAGCAGAGACTTTGGTGATAGTAGCAGCACAAGGATCCCAGCAACTGGACCTTTGTTTAGGACTGATCCTAAACAAGAAGTTATAAAGAATTTTCTTTTGGTACTTCTGACACCTAAAGTAAGAGTAAGAATAAGAAGAATAAGAAAAATTATTTCTTTGTAAATAGCTGCAGCTTCCTTATTTGCTGAAAATTTCTTTGAAGGCTTCTAGGATGGATGTTCTCCTACATAACTTGAAAAACTAATCAGTGCCATATGTGTCACCCCTATTTCAGTTCTAAATCTCTTCTAAGGAAAAAGAATCAGGTCATTCTCTGCCATTGTGAACACTAGTGGTATCCTGTCAGAGCAGTGCCTTTGTGATGGAAACCAGTTATGTCCTTGATGTCATCAATAGGTAATGTAGAACTTGACTATTGCAAACTTACGGTGTGTTTGGCTCTTGCTTAGTAAGAAATTAGCCCTGGATCTTTCAGAAGGAGCCTTCAATACAGGAAAGACTTAACAGGCATGAGAGGCAAGAATGTGTCATACAGAAAAAGGAGCATGTCTGGTTTTTTGTTTGGGGTTTTTTTTTGGGTTTTTTTTTTGCTAATCATATATCTACCTCGTTAGGAAAACTGGATCCAGAAGAATGATCAAGTAGTGTCTTAGTTTAGTAAAGTATTAAATACTTAGGCCACAGGTTAGTAAAAGTATTAAAGAACTTTACAGGTTCAGAATAAGTCAGGATATTTTTAAATAAGCAAACCCAAAAGGCAATTTGATTGACCAGGAGGAGGTTAAGAACAGAGAATTTCTGGGATGTAAATTGTAGTATTCACCTTAAAGACAGCTGAGGAATCCCCGTTACATTGATGGACTTTAACTATGAATCTGGCTATACGGAATATATAGGTGCAGCACCATGAGAAGTCTCTATGCTAACTGCCCTTATTTCTCATTTTTATTAATGAATAGCATTTCCATTGCCATTGCTGTTTCTAGGTTCCTTTTCAGATGATATGTAGTTATTGAAAAGTATAATACAAATATGAGATTTACTGCATTGTAATAGAAACTCATACAGACTTGTGAAATTTCATTTGGTTTGTGTTTATATAGAAGAAACACCGAAATAGTTTTTACTATATTTTTATGACATTTTTTTCTTGTGTCTTGCATCTCTCCACAAATAAATTATTATTCTGATTTGATAATTTTCTTTGACTTTTTTCTGCACCTCTTAACTAGCATGGCTGCAGCTTTCCATTTCTTTTACTATGAGAAGAAAAGTAATAATTTGGACCATGTATTAATGCCTTTTAAACTACATTTTCAGTTTTATCAGGGGAATGTGACTGTCACAGGAAAAAAACTACTCAATTAATATAGTCTAAGCCAAATTAGGACTGAAGCAGTTTACTGATTTATTAATATATAGTTAAACAGTGGACTATACACTCAAAATCTGTATCAGCAGTGCCACAGATAAAGAAGAACACAAGACTCTTATGAAATGTTGAAAAATACAAATTCCTAAATGCTGTTCTCTAACTAATCCCAAGGTGTTCTAATCACACACACACACATGCACAGTCATGTGTGCACACGCATATGCACAGATTCCCACCATTGCCCACGCACACTCTCCCCCCTCACAGGCCCTGTGGGTTGCAATCACCCTCCCGTTTATTTTTTTTTCAAGATTTTGGGTTCCCTTATTTGCTCACCTCTCTGGAGGGAGATATGGGTGCTTCCACTTTCCATGTGCCCTGGTTGCTCTTTGCAGCCCATGGATCTGCACATGGGTGAGGAAGCCCCACCACGAAGTGCTACATGCACACCTGAGGTGTGGATCCCCACTTGTTTTGCCCTGGACTGACAGCACCCTATATAGGCACAGGCTGCTCACAGTGTCCCATGGGCAGCTGGCACTTTTCTGGCCTAGACTGAGGTTACAGTGGCATGGAGTAACAGCTAGTAGGGCCAAACCAGGAGCATATGACCATGTTGAGGGTAACGTGAAGATATCTTTGATATTGCACACACTAGAAAGTTAAATAGAGACAGATTTTGTTAATTTTCTCACTTACTGCTAAAAAGATTATTTTAGAGTCAGCTTTCTCTTCTGTTTAAACCATCTACAGTCAAAGGCAAAACAATGACTTCTCTCGATTTGCAAAGGGGAAAAAAAAAAGGTATGTGAGTTTAGTGCACAGGTTAGAGCTGGATGATTCAAGGTCTAGTAAATCTATCTGATATCAAATATCTTCTGGGATTTAGCTAAATTTTAACTGCTGAGGAGGACCACGGCCTGATTTTTGTCTGACCAAAGACCACATTTTGGGGTTGAGGAAGCACTTGGAACATCAGAAAATTCTGGTTTGTTGTTCTTGAATGAGGAATGGGCTTTGTTGTTCGCTTCATTTTTTTCTCTTTAACAAATAACTACTGAGAACAGGAAATGTTGCCATAGATGAGAAAATGGCACTGGTGACATTTCTCCTCTCTTAAAATGGATTACAGCTTCCTAAGGAAAAAAGAAAAAAAATTATATTGAAGAACTGAACATTTAATGTTAAGTCCTTTACATTTAATTTATTTAGAAATAAAAATTCATTTCTGTTTTCAAGAAACTGGTGTTTCTCAGGAACAAGCTAAGCTAGTTAGCAGAATTGAATAAGTCAGCCAGCCTTGTTGGTTTTGTGGCATTTGATAGCATTGATATTGTACTTTATTACTGTGTCTGAGTACAGCTGGGTTGTTCCAAACCAGCTCTGCTGAAGCACTGCCAGCTAGTTTCAGTGGCAATTTTTCTTTCGGGCATCCAGAAATCTGTAGGGTTCCCCAAGGAGCCATGCTGACCCAACTGTTTCTGAAGTTACTATATGCTGCTTCTTGAATAGCTCTATCAGAGGTTTCAACTGGAGTGTGGCTGTTAGGAAGGTGATCTCTAACCACATATCTTATGCTCTTTAACAATTGCGGGAGGCAGTAGACCCCTCAGCCTCTATACAGGAAAAATCCCAGAAGAGCTGTTTACAGGACTGAGACTGAATTACAAACTCTCCATCAGATACATTACATCTTCTTAGATTTCAGCACGAAACCTATTCAGTTCTGGGTAATATTAGTATTATCTGCTTTAAATGGTGCTCATATAAAGACGTAGTAACACTTTAATAGAAGACCCTTCAGGATATTTTTCAAAGTTAGGAAATTCTGGAATTTGCTGGTGAACTATGAGATGGCTCTCGTGCAACTGCATTGTTTTATAGAAAATCAGACACTTAAGAAGCATATACACATATCTGTAGTTTTCTGTTGGGGTTTTTTGTTACTTGTTTTTTTGTTTTTATGGGTTTTTTCCCTCCATCTTGATCATCTTCTAATTTACTATGCATTACTGAAGCCATTTATTAAAAAAATTAAAAAATAATATTTGGCTTACTCATTTTCTCTGATGGATATTATTCCCCTGTTGAAGTGTTACAAAACCACTAACTGATGAACGCCTTGACAAAACACAGCACTTTTCCTACTCTGCAGTCCATGCTACTCTGCCTGTCAACCCAACCTCATTCTCATCTTAGTCCCAATCTACAGAAAACGAATGTTGAAACTTCCAGTACAGAGTCCATTCTTTTTTCCAAACGAGTAGCACTTCTCAGACACTGCCAAAAACTGCCCTAAGACCCTTTATTATTCTATGTATTAATTATTATAGTATAACCTAATATGAATATATATTATAGTGTTCATTTCTTCAGACTGCTCATTCCAGATCCAGTTTGCCCAGTTCCCATTAGTTCTCTCACCTTCTTAAACTTCTTGTTCACTTCTCCTTACTAATGTTTCCCTGCCAGACTCCTCCTTCCTTGCTCAGACAGAATAATTTCTTGCTTCCTATTTCTCATCAAATCAGTTTCTCTTTTCTCTGTTATGCAACCTAAAAGCAACCCAACTCATGCCAGGGTTTCCCCTGGCTGTTTAGCTCATGCTCTTGTTCAGTTGGTCACAGTTCTTTTTACAGTGTCACTGTCTGTGGGACCTGTGAGACTTTATCCTTCCTCTCCTCATGGATTCATCTGCCTCACAGCCAAATTAATACCAACCACCTCAGTTGCCATTCTAATTTCAATTTTGCCCTTTCCTCTCCTCTATAATGAGTAACGTATTCCTGATCAAACCTATCAAATACCAGATATCTTTCTTATAACACAACAGTTCAGTTAATCAGAGATATTCCTAGAATTTCTTAGCAACATTAAATCTTACCTTGCTCTACCTAACAGTGACTGAATTAATTTTGCTGAAATCTTCCAAAAATTTAGTCCAAATAAAAACATATTAGGTGAAATTAATCAGAAATTTTAAAAGTTAAAAAAAATTAAATATTTTTTTTTCTTTTAATTGCATTAAGATTCTATTTTCATTCTTACATAACACAGTTGGAAGAACCCTTCAAAGGGGTGATGCTGCAGACTACTGATAATATAAATAATGGTTGTTGTTATATTTATAGGCATTGTCATTTCTATAATCCCTCTGTTATAGTCTGAAAAGTAACATGGAACTGACAATTAACAAGCAGTAAAAGGAAATTACAGAGCCTTAGGACAAACATATCAGGTTTAATGACTTTTGTCCTTGTTTTGACAGATTTTTAATTTTATCGTACTTTTTTTAACATGATTTGTGAAGCATACATTTGTAGTAATAGTAAGAATAAGCATAATCAGAAGCAGATTCTTGAAAAACTAATAATAAAAAATAATGGAAATAATATTTTTAAAAAATTATTTATTTGCCTAAAAATTTCTAGTACTATAACTAAACAAGCATATGACCATGTCATTAAATCAACATATAGATATGTATAAATTAATATCAGTACAGTTCAAATGTGTTCCTAACTTATTCCTCAACAAATACTATCATTTTAATCTTTTAGCAGACTTCCATTATTGAAAGACCGAGGTTATTTTAAGCGTTATCCATATATAAAATTCAGATGAAAGTTCTAGAAAAATGAGATAATAAAAACTCCTCTCAAAATCATTTATCATTAAAAGTAATATCCATCCAACTTCACTGTAATACATTATAAGAAAAAGCATCCTCATGAACCTTAGTGCTCTTTGTCTTCTAGCACTTGGTTATATTTCTTTAGACAGATGTTAAATGCAGTGCTGCAAAACCGAAAGGTAACATAGGCCAAATATGTGGCAGGAAAACAGCAGGAAATAAAGTCCTTCAACTCTTTTTGAGACAATCAGTTATCAAGAACAGTGCATCAAAAAGAGCTTGCAGATAAATTAATCTTTAAAAAGAATGGGAAAAGTGCATAGGTGATTGGAAAAATAAAGAAAAAGGAAAAATAAAAGCTTGAGCTTTCCAGAAAAAGAGTTTAAAAAAGTTTAACCGTCTAAAATTTTGTCATGTTGTACTAAGCTAGTTACCTAGATAGTCAATACAGAAAAGTGACTCCTGAGAAGTGTCTAAAATACACGAAGGTAAGTAGACCTGCAAATACCTAATGCTCTTGTAAAGTGAACTGTAAGGGCAAGCTTTAAAGAAAGGTATATTTTGGAGAAAATACTTACATACTAATGCAACAGAAAGAGATACTAGATGCTTGAATCCTGATAGAGACCTGAACCCTAAGCTATAGCATTATATAAAGATCACTGTCAACTTAAATTTTCCCCATTACAAGACCACTATGCTGTCACGAATGAAGCAGATTAAGTTAAAAAGCTTCAAAATGCCAATTACCGGAAGTGTTCATAACAGGAAAAAAGAGCTATTCTTGATGAAAAATAGTTAAATACTGATCATTGAAGCAAAGTCAAAAGTAGTCTTATTCTGTGATGCATACATACAGATAACGCAAGTTGCAGTGTAATATTACGTAGCCATATGGATGACTTTGAGTGAAATGCTCCCCTGTGTAAAGGGAAGAAGTCACCTTGTGTGAGTCGGCCAAAGGGCAGTTCTGAGGATTTATCTGGGTATAGTTTTGCCACCTTCACTTTGCATGTCACAGCTAACGAGAGTTTATCAAATAAACAATATGTGATAAAAATAAGACTTTAAAGTACAGGAGGTGAAAACAGTGGCTAGATTGACCCTTGAAAGGTGAATATTTGATCAAGTCATCAAATTTGAAATCTCGTTAGATATTGATATCGATTGTAAACCAAACTGTGTTAAATGTTATTTTAAAAAGCCATTTCTAATCATCTCATCTGATCAGATTATTTCATCCCAATGGAAACTGATGCAGGTAACTAAAGGCAGTTTGACAATTTTAACATGACAAAAGCTGTAACAACTTGTAGCTCCTTCAGAAATTAGGAGTGAGGAAGGACTAAGATGGGATGTTTCCTGTCTTAAAGTACATTTTAGCCCATACTGGTGTTATATTTCTCACCAGCTCATTTCTCTCTTGTCTTCTAGGGGAACGGGGTCTTAGATTAGACACTTAATTTTTAGATTGCTAACATAAGCCTTAGATAGCTAACATAACACCTTAGGCCAAGTCCTCTAAAAGAAGCAAGATGTATAGAACTTCACTGTGAGGTGAAATTCTTTTTGCAGAATTGAAATTTCTGTCCCATATTTCCACCTTTTCCAACTTCCCTACCAAGTGATTTTCACCACTTTTAAGTTTTCAAAGGTCTGTCTTCTATCAGGCTTAGTCCATTAGTGTGAAGACACCATATAATTCAGCTTTTCCTTATGAAAGTGTTGTTCTTTCAAATAGCCTAGTTTTAGGCACCAAAAGATATTTTCATCAAATGACCTTGCAAAACTAAGCAAGCATCTTTATCCCAGTCTCATTCTGTGTAAATCATTCTTCAAATATGGTATCTCTAAAACCATCTCCAAGCCTGGTTTTAAATACCATTTCTGGCCATCAGCAATAGCTGGCTTTACTCATGCATTTCAAAATGTTTCTCATGTTGTGCATTCACATAGAACACCAACAGAGACTATTAACGTATTGTTGTGACCTATGCGATGTTTTACATTTTCTTTTTTAAGCTAAAAGTAATAAAAACAGAGACCCAAATAGCTCTCATTACTCCTTCTTTATTTTTCAATAAGTAATTAAATAACTATTCAGCTTTCTGGAGGAGAGATTTATGTCACAAATAGTAATAGATGTAGAGATCTCAATGGGGTTTGGGGGGTTTATTTAAAATGAAAAATTAGCAATTACCCCAATGAATGTCGATGCTTTAAAGTGAAAAATGTAAAAACAGATTTTTAAGCTTGCAATCACTCAAGTTTATTTTTTGTGTAAAATTAATATCCAGATTTGTTCACCTCTTTCTTTTAAAAAATGCTTTCGTCACTGTGTGCCAAGAATAGCTCCTGTTTTCATCCCTCCTCATTGAAAACTGTCATAATTACCTTCAAATACGGGCTCTGATGAAAAAATACCTTACCGAGAAACAAATCCTATTAAAATATACTACAAAACTAATTGAATTCACTCTTTAGGGAGGACAAAGAGAGTGCAATTTTAAAGCTCATCTCAAAGACACACTACTCTGTAAATAAGAAAATGTTTTCTTCTGATAAGACTATCACCACAACCACCCTTCTAAAATACCGCTCTAATTCTATTAATGTGTTTCCTGGTCTGCAGTTATGAAGTGTTGTTATACACTAAATGGATGTAAGTTAAAATATTTTTCCAGGCTGTGTTAAGTTATGTTATGTTAGTGACAGTTGATAGCCATGTGTTACTTAAATAGACCAGATCAGCATCTCTTTTTTTGGTATGTACGTATTACATATATAAAAATACTTTTGCCATCTGAAAATCATCCATCATTTACCCTTTCACAGACGGAAATTGACCTCATTCCAAACCAAACGTCCCAAGTTGAAGCCTTGTCAAGGACTCTTTAGAAGCTACAGACTTCCTGGAGAACAGTCCTTTCGTTGAAACCTTCACTGATACTCCCTTCCCGTATCATTTGCTCTCCATGCTTGGTGCCCTTCCAAGGGTTACCTATACTCAAAATCAGCTTACATCCCCCTGCTTCCTTTTTACCTAATCTTCCAAGAACCTCCTCAATGTTGTGATTCCCCATTTAGCTGACCATCTGACCTCTAACCATGCTCTTGGCTTGGCCCTCTGGGTTGTAGCACCTGAGTTTTCTACCACACCCTGGCCTGCTTTTAATTGCAGCCCCACCCTTTGTCTGTAAGTTATTCCTTTCCTTCTCTGTGGTTTAGACATTAGTTCAGACATCAGTTCTTATGGCTAACATTGTCTTCAAAGCAAACTCAGTGCAGATTTAACCACTCAAAATGACCTGAAGGTCGTAATTGAATATCACTTTCCTTTCAAAAAAACAGAATCCCTTTAATACTCTTGTGTAATATGAACAAGCATTGCTCCCTCCCATTTGTAGCCCTAAAGTTATTCTTGAAAAATACGGATATAGTTAAAAAAGAGACCAATCTTTATGCAAAAGAAACAAATTATAGACAGTAGAAAAAAATGTTGCAAGTTTGGTTTACTTAGTTGGAAAAAATAAATGAGCATCAGATACGGTCATTTGTAAACTAATTTGCAGATTTTCAACTGGTTCACTGGTTTTAGTGACATGAGAGAAGTAATACCTGTCACAAAGCACAATACCAAAATGGTCAGTTAAGGGTCAGTTTACATCTTTTCACATATTAACACACTGACAATAGAATCAAGGGCTTCAGTAACTGAGAATCAAAAGTACAAACTAATCCTAAAAGGATGAACACTTACATCCTGTTTACAGCTACATACTCAGCTCAGAAGTGCTTTCCAATCTTGCTATTGCATACTCAGATAGGTGAAATAAATTACATGTTATCTCCTACCACCGCATCTAAACCCCTGAAAATGCAGTAAGCTAATATGTTATCACTGAGAGCTGTTTACATGAGATACTCTTTGTATTGGCAGCTGATTCAGAGGAAAGAAAGATTTGTTAATTGCTAACCACTTATTAGAATAAAATTAAATGTGCTTCACAAACGCATTCTCCTTTTTTCTGTATGTTAGAAACAAAACCGTAAAACACTGAGTTGTTTTCCCGACCACAAACTGCAGCTTGGTAACTGATTTAATGTACTTTAATAGCTGGTTCCTAGCTAACCCTTCTATCATACAAAGTGTCAGCTCAGAAATGGCTGCTTGTTTAAAGCTAGGGATTCTTGTCAGACTTAAATAGATTCTTTTCCTATTTAGCCACATATTTCAATTAATAACTCCCATTTCCAAGAGTTATAAATGGAATATGCTTGCTTGCTTTTTTTTTTTTCTTTCACATTAGTACAGATTTTAGACTGTAAGTGTTCTCTTTGAATTGGTTTTGTGTGTAAACCGCGTTGACATTCAGTGCAGAAAATCTGCAGTTACTGCAATTGGCCACAACTTTCTTGGAATGAAAAGGAACTAATCAATCAGAAAACACATTCTCAGATCCATGATAAATAAAGCTGTCTGCATACATTCAAAGTGGATATGCTCCACCTGTTTGTTCAATGAGATGCCCTAGATTTAAGTGGCAATTAAAACTCACAACTCTTGCCTGAATATCAGCTGCCAGGAAATGCCCCACCCAGGTGAAAACTTTGCTTAATTAACAAAGGAAAAGTGTTCTATGAGTACTTAACACATGGTTACTTTGCACTGAGTGCTTTATATTTCCCTTTTTATGGGAACAAACCATTCAATTTTATGATTTTCTTCACTTATGAAGCACTCATAAATATGAACTTGATCCTGGAAGATGCTGAGCATCTGACCCAGGTCCAGAAAAGCACTTCAGCATATCTTTAAGTACAAAACTAATCTTAGGGTTTAACTGACAGTTATCCCGGAGGCCTGTGTGCTTTCATGAATCAGTAAGACTGGGCAGAAAGGATAAGGCTTTGGAAAACAAAATTTGTCTGTTCATGCTAGGTACTGCTTGCAGTTCACTGCAAGTTTAGTGGAAGCCTGGACCTTCCCATAACCTGGCAGACCACTCCTTTGCCTTAATGATCTTTTTTTTTCCTTCAGCAGTGGAACCCTGGCCTTATTACTAGCTCTGATCTGGTGTTTTCAGGTACGACAGCAAATGATGTGAATCCAGGTGTTTCTTGTAATAATTGGGCAATATGTCAGAGCATAGTGATTGTATGGTGACAAATATACCAGAAGTGATCATGGTTCTGATTTCCTGTGGGTTTAATCATAGTTCATATCCCACTGCAAAACTATGGTAGTTGCATAGTCCTTATCACATAGCAAGGAATCCTTGCAGACAACTTTGTCTAGCTTAATAGTTCTACTCTTTAACACACAGTTTGATGAGAATACATAGGTGCATAATTGAGCACAAGCCTAAGGATGCCCATCCACTGAAGGATCGATACGCCTTTTTGCCAGCACAGGATTTGATTCACATGATCCACAGTACATCAAAGTTAATGGCTTTGGCAGGTTTCAATCAGGCACAAGAATATGAGAATTATTTCACTGGCTGAGACCGAGAGTTAGTCTAACCCAACATTACTTCTCCAGCAGTGAACCTAACCAGATGCCTAAGGAAGACTAGGACCAGGGCAAGCTTATATAAATATGCACCTGCAATATCCTGTGAAAGGATCCTCAGCCCAAACATGACAAGTATTTAGCAACCCTTTCAAACTTTTCCACAGTTTCACTGAGCCCTTCTAAACTTCTTAAATCCAGAACACACGTTAGCAAAAATCTGTCGGAAGAAAAGACATATTTTTCTGTTTTTAACCTGGCTCTCACTGACTACCAGTTTTATGAGACTCCCTAAGTCTTACAAGTGTGATCTTTGCAGAGTTGTGAAGATTTTATCTCTATCTACCCTCTTCATGCCAAAAATCTCGGTATCTTGAAGATTTCTTTCATAATCTCCCCATGTTCTCTTTTTCCAGGCTGCTCATATGGCTTTTGATCACCCTGTTCTCACAGCAATCCACTCTTTTTCCTTTGGAGAAGGAGGGAATAAGACTTTCCATGGTGAGTGTTTCAGCTGACTAGTTTCCTAAAGAGCTTGTTCATTTGAATTACCACATTTTGCCCTAACTAGTATGTGATAATTAATTTTTAGTGACCGATAATATCAAAGCTTTACATAAAGCCTATCTGTCCTAATCCCCTATCTTCCTTCATCTAGTCACTTTCATAAAACTGTTGCATTAATTGCACTGTATAATACCTATAATCCATTTCATACAAACTGAAAAAGATTTTCCTAAGAGTTGGGTCAGAGCCATAACAGAAACAAAGGTTTCCTTTTCTCTTCATATTCATTACTTTAAAAAATTGGTTTGAAAAAGGGAAGATGAGAAGGGAACAAAAATATAAATAGGATTATTCCTCTCAGGAACCCAAATACAAGCAAGAATTATTACAAGATGGAAAGGAAATGACTGTTTTAGTTCGAATTTCAAGCAAGATCAGTGAATACATTACTCAGAGTTCTAGCCCATGAGCCTAAATTCAAAGCTTTTCAGATCAAACTAGCACTGTGACCATTTTTGTCAAAAAGCAAAAGAATATCTCTAGTCCATTCATAAATCATTTTTCCTAGGGGGGGAGATAAATCTTTCCCCTAAAACCAGATATTTTAGTGAACTATTTCTATTATGTTAGTATGAAACTTTGACAGATGGTGTGCTTCAGGAAAACATGGGTTAATTTGATTATTTTTTGTGAACACTTTTGTTAAAATGAAAGGAATGTTTAAAGAATATCATAGTTGTCTTCCATCTAATCAAAACAAATTTTATGTCAAGCTAGGGATTTAAAAATTATTATTTTGATTCATATTTAAACTGGTTGTTGTCTTATTAGGAAGCCACATTTGTAAGGGTAAAACATTTTAAAAAACATTTTAATTCTTCAGTTCTTCTAAAATGAAACTTCGGGCCACAAAATAACATGTCAATATGATTAAAAATTATTTATTATAGATTGACTTTTTAATCTCCCCCTACATAATTAATATAAGTATTGTGTACAGATAAGTGCCCGTGTTCAGGTGGAGTACTGTGGTCCTTGCAAGACTGACAACTAAAACTATCCTATTAGCTCCTGCAGCTCTTTAACTTAACCCTTAATTAAACTTGTATTCCAGGCCATTAGTTCTTACCCACAATAAAATGAAGCAAAGGCTGTTCACTCCTACCAGCACAAACCTTAACTTTAGTGGTTAGTTAATGAATGGCTTATCCTGCTAGTCAAGTAGGGAATCTATGGGGCTATAGCTATCATGATATGGCTGAGCTATTTCTAAAGCTGTGGTTCAGTACTGCAGGAACTGACAGGTTCTGTTTATTGAGGCTTAGCAATGCCACATCTACATTTCTGGGATGAGGCCAGCAGAGCTGAATGAATCTCACTGCTTCTTAGAACAAAAAATTAAAATATTTAGAATACAGTTAATGTTCTGAAAAGAAAACTAAAATCCTAAATAAGGTATCTAATAAAGTATCTAGAACATATTGACTCTGTTAGTCTTACTTCCCCTGTTTCACCTATCTTAAGTCTTTCCCCTACTTCTTTTGGGTCTCATATCTCTGTCCAGCGTTTTACTCTCATGCACAATAACCCCAGTAATGCATCAGTAATTGCATTCTAGGTCAAATGATGATGCCTGAAATAAGTTCAGAGTTGGAGAGAATGATCTCTCAGTACAGGCAGTGCAATTGACTTCAAGTGCGGGGTGGAAAATTTTGGTGAGATAAGTAATCAGTGTTTTATGTGTAACTTGAAACTGTGATTAGAATATGATAAATAAATAAATAAAAAGTGTAGTAGTGAATGAGAACATGGGTATGTAATGTTTCTCTAGTGGAAAAAAATGGCTCACCAAGTCCTGTCTTATGATCCAAGCTATCCATTCCTTCCACGGTGTCCCAAGCCTGCCACAACTATGGTGCTATGAACTGCTTGTAATTTCAACACCAAAAACATTCGGTTTTCTTTCTGTTGGCTGTATAACCCAGTTCTTTATAGTGATTCAGTTCAAGTTGTTGTATCAGCACAAGTCACAGTACCACAACCGCTGCGCAGGAGCAGGTACAAGTGACAGGGCAGAAGCAACTTAATCTATCTCACCACCAAAAAATAAGTGTACTGTGCAACCAGAAAGGAAGAGCCTACTGAATTTAAACTGACCCTCAAATGAATTTTATATTCAGAAAGGTTCTTCTTGCATACCTGTAATTGGTATAAAAATATTTTCACTAATATTTTGTCTGAAGTCAACCTATATTCTTCTCATACCTGTACTAATGTTGCTTTTCAGTTTTTACACTCCGACATTTCTGTCATGATCTTCACCTTCTTGAACCTCTTTTTCACTTACAGTGCCTTCACCATTTTCAGGATCTTCATTGTACACGTATCATCTTCTGTTCCATCCATGGGATTTAAAATACAGTATTTCTCAAAAATACTAGCTACAGGTTTTGGACTTATCTGATCTGGTGATCTCTTAATATAATGATGAGGTAGTTTTGCACCACTACGTATTTTTCCTGTAGAAGCTAGAGCGTGATCCCTGCCAATAGTCATTCTGAGTATGAAGACTTCAAATGGTCTTTAAAGGGCATATTCACTACTCTACAGAGTTTTGACGTTGTTACTCTTGATATAACCACAAGATCAATATTCATTTTCTTGGCAGAATTCTTCACAGCTGGCATTAGATGACCTCTGAATGTATCTAGGACAACCATTCTTTTTCTTAACAGCACACCTGGTCTTCTGATCCAAATGATGTCCAGACAATTTTTCATTAAATTTTTAGACATCCATCCTTGGTTTTGACGCCTCACAATTATTCCAGTAGGCATCTATTCCTTCAACATTTCTTTATGCTTCCATATCACGTATGGTAGCAATATTATGCCATCTGTTAACACTGCCAACATTACTGTATCATGCATTTTTTCATCCACGAGAGCTTTGATGGTGGTAGATTTTGTACTTATTTTTTCAATGTTACAATGGATGGTAGGTCAAAGTAAACCAATTGTCTTGTTTGGCTAAGCAGATAACAAAGCAAGGGGCAGATTCTTGGCAAATTGAAGTTCTTTGCCATAGGCAAAAGAACTTTGGTTGTATCATTTGAATGGAACACCCCCTGCTGGTCCTGAATTCTTGCTGTGAAAAGTTTTGTACTTAAGCTAGCTCTTGATCTTTCTGTTTAGTCATTCATATATTTGGGTTTCCATCTTTTCTTTGACTATGCACAAATTATGCAAATTTGTGCTCCCTCTTCATGGTAGGATCCTCTTCTGGGTCTAATTGGGCATCAATTTAGGGCATAAAAGATTCTATTTTTAGTTTTTCAATATTCTCACATTTTCTTTTGCCATTATATTTCTTCTAAGCCTCACAACTCTTAATTGTTGCTGCACACGACACCACCATTAGTTGAAAATTTGCATCAAAACCTTTTCCTGTACCTTTTAGTACATTCCCTTTTGCACTCATACCTCTCATCTCCAGAGCAGTTTCCATATTTCCATTTCACAATTCAATTATAAGATTCACGGAGATTCATAAAACTGCCAGAAGCAGCAGTGGGATTCTCTGAGCTACAGCAGGTTACACTGCTGCACCACTGAGGGGGTGAAGAAAGCAGCAGTAATCAGGGGCTCTCTCTATGCCACCATTTTCTGGGTACATATGGTATATATCAAGTCAAGACATCATTAGAGTCTTGATAGAATAAGGAAAATCAAATGTGAAGATTTAAACTATTAAATACCTTTTTGTAGTCCAGCTCCTGGAGGTTGAATAAAAGGTTGCTTAAATGTCTCTAGTGCTAGGGAAAAAAAGAAAAAAAAGTAAAAAAAAAAAAAAAGTAAAGTGGGCCCACCTTTGAGGTCCTTAGGATGGAAAGAAGAAGCTATAAATTGCCTGGCAATAGATGACATAAATTAGAGCTTCAGCATGTGTTAAAGTCCTTAGGTACCTTCAAACAGTAATATCATTTATTTGAATAAACATAGAAGTTAATAACTGTTCTTGCTACACAACTATTTAAACCACATAACTGGAGGTGAACTAAAGATCCTGTTTGGTGTACATTCTGCAAAGTTTAATTCATTTGTTTTTACTGAAAGTCAGTATAGTTGCAAGATAAGGAAAAGAAGGTAGTGTGTATATTTTGTGTGAGTGTCAAACAAATGGATACATGAAATATTTTGTGGTGAGACTGGAAGCTGTAATAGAAGTGAAAGGCTCTTAGCAAACCAAAGCAAGTGGTTTCCATAATGTATTTTGTTTAAGTGTAATAAGCAAATCTTTTACTTTAGACTAAAGCTGATGATTTGCCTCTCTTCAGATGTCTTTTTCAATCAGATGTGCCTCATCTGATGATTAGATTTATGGTGAGCTTTTTAGGCTCTCTTATGGTTTAGAGACTAAATCTCTCATATCTTTCACAGAGACATATATTTCACTTAAAAAGACTATTGGCATTTGATCCATCTTTGGGACAGATGAAAGATACAATAACCTGCATATTTTCTCATTTAAATGAATAAAACACCTCAGTATCTTTCTGACCCTTGTGCACACAGAAAATTCTCATTATCCTCATTAAGAATTCAGCCTTACTGCATGAAAGATATAGCTCTGTCTCTTAGATGTTATGATACTTATTTTTATTTGAATATACGGTCTATTCTTAATACCAATATGATAGAGAGAGCCTTTGGAGATTTCTCCTTTTCTTTTGCCCTTCCAAAGAAAAAGAAGGCACAGAAAAAAGACAACAGTAAAAAGAACTTACTGGACATTAATAACAGGATGAAGTATAAAGCACTATCAGGTCTGCTGGTAGTTAGTTCTCTATTTATAGACTTGATGTCAGAGGTATATTCCTCTGTTTTGAATAACTGCTATTAGTATAGCCATTGGCAGAATGAGCTGTCAAAAAATAAAATGTTTCACTGGTTTGGAAAGACAGAGCCCAGCTTTGGTTCGTCCTTTTTAAAGCTTCTGTCTTTTTTTCTTTCCTTTTTTATTTTTTTTTTTTTTTAAGGTGAGAAAGTGACATCGATGGCAGCTAATACCTAATGTGTCAAGGTTGCCAAGTTAACAGGCTAGAGATGTGTCAGTGAAGTCTGTTTCTATGAGAGGAATTCAGCAGGCTACAGTTTCAAGTACTCAGAAGTAAACTGATCCCATCTCTCTCTCTCTCTCTTTTTTAATTTAAAAAAATAATTTGTGCTCTAACCAATGAAAATTAATGTAGTCAAACAAAGGATACAGTACATGCTTAAGATGCAAGTCTAAAAATGGATAGCTCTGTTAAGAGTTTGTGTTGCTTCTAAATCTTAAAAATAGTGGAATAATTAACATAACATACCCAGTTGCAATTTCCAGAAATAAATGTCTGATTGAAAAAATGACTTGAACATATCATCATTTCCTTGATTGGATTAAGGAGGTACTATAAGCAAAGTATGAGTTTAATTGCTGAATCAATTTTAAGAGCACAGAATTTGACTGGGTAGAATAACAAGGTGTTAAGAAATGGCCAGTAGGAATTTAGCAGGAAGAAATTCAGTCAAACCAGTAGAATTCTTTTCACAGTCTGAGAGCTGACTTGGTCAACAGTGGGGAAAGTTGTAGACGTGATACTTAAGGAAGCACTCCTATTTTTACACTGACTTCACTGACTCATTACTTACCCTCGGACTGTATTAGGAGAATTTTGCAGTGGTCTGTACTGGACAAGATAGTGGTCAATATCTTCATTAATGCTCTTCATTATGGAATAAAGTGTTTCCTTATGAAATTTAATGGGAATGTTTGCAAGCACTTTGGAGGACAGGATTAGAATTCACAATGGCCTTGATAGACTGGAGAAACAGACTGAAATCAATAAGATAAAAATCAGTAAGGACTAAAGACAACTTTAAAGTATTACCTGCAGGAAAGTAGATTCTCTCCCCCCAAAAAATTCCTTCAGTGCAGAATTAAAGATTTAAATCATAAAATATGACAGTAGGTCCTTCCAGAGGACCATTTTTTTGCTTTGCATTAATCTGTGTATCCTCTTGCTGTGAATTATGATGCACGGTCTTTCTGATTAAGGAAGTTCCAACAAAAGGCAAAGTACCTTTGGTTGAACTCTTTGCTAACACCTCTATCTATCTAACTGTCAAGAAAGAGATCATGTCTGGCCAATATGGTCAGGAACATTTTAGATCCATCCAAGCCTGAACTGCATGGAGAGATCTTCAATTAGATATTTCTAATGAGTGTGCCAGAGCCAACCACCTATGGTTTATGCATGAAGAAGATAAATTAGGCAACCTGGATCTTTGCTGTGTATTTGGCCAAGAATGTGCTCTGTGTTCAGAGTAGTACAGGCCTAAATTTTCATGAGATTTAAATTTATGTCAAGCCACATTTGCATTCACTGATAGTTTTCCTAGGCTTACAAAAGAAGTGGTGCCTACCATCTGAAACATACAGTACAGTATGTATTTTGGAAGGCAGGTTACAAGCTTATTTCAATACACTGTGAGTATGCATGTCTGTCTACTGTAAAAAGTATCACCAAGGGAATAGGACAAAAAGGCAAAACCAGAAATAATATCCACAAAACTTTACCTGAAATCTAGTAAATCCAATGCATGCTACCCTTGCAAGAGGCTGTATACATACCTCTAAAATCCTTTTTTTCTTCCTTTCCCTGGCAGTGTTCCTTATTAGCAACTTACTAGAAAAGTGGATTTTTTTTTTTTTAATGTTGCAAATCATGCTTGATGTTAAAAAATGCTAAGATTACATACATTCATAAGGTAAAAATACTTTGGAAAAAATATAGTATTGTCAAAACTTGCACGGATGAAACCAAACCTTTCAGGGTTTTCCCCTATTTTAAAAATGAGAATGACTATGGTGAGACACCTCATAGCTTGATTCAAAACTTTTATTTGTGGGTTATGTACATTCAAGTCTCAATTTGCCTAACTCAGAGAAATTATACTCTTGAAGTTTTCATGGTTTAGAGGCTTTCCTTTGTTTGAGCTTTGGGTAGTGTTTTTTTTCATTATTATACTTCTTTCTGGTTTTGATATGCACCTGTGCAAAGCAGGATAGCCGTAATTAAAAAAATACAGAAAAATTCTACCTGGAAACCCCAGTAAATTTGCATATATTTTCTTCTGATAAGTAATTTCTCAGTATTGAGGGAGTGGTGAAGGCAAAAAACAAGTTTCATTTAGCTCTTCTGCTTACCTAGGTCTCAGACCCTAATAGTAAAAAAAAGAAAAAAAAAAATCACAAATGGAATAAACCGAAGTGATCTAAAGCAGGGTTAATATTAGCCATATGAAAGTAAATACCTCAGTTGACAGTGCCTGTTTTGTCTATGCTAGAGGAGGTGGGAGTTAGTGAGTGTAAGCCATACAATCACTTGTTGCCTCTTCCTTGCAGAAATCTCTGTTGCTGCTGACGTTGTTGCAGTAAATGGACTCACAAGAAAGCTTCCAGTAAATGGCAGAGCCAAACTCTTGTGTCTTCTTCCACTGTCTCATCTCCAAATCCTGGCTCCCTAAGTTCCCAGCCTTCCACCCTAGTTTTTCTTAGCCTCCACTCTCCTTACTTAATACCCATCAGAAACCAACAGAAAAACCAATTTGCACTCCCTTTTTTCTATCTGCAGCCCAAATAAAGCCTTACTAGCATCTTCCACTGGTCTTACAAAAAACTTCCCTGAAATTCTTACTGACTAAATAGGCAGCCTTACTTTTCAACTTTCCCCCATTATAATCAAACTAATGGCATATGTGGTGTTGTTACTATTGGGCAGATAAGCCCCCATCCATTTGCTCACTCATTCCCCCCCCAGCTGAATGGGGGAGAGAATTGTAAGGACAAAAGTGAGAAAAACTCACTTTTAAAAATTATTTTTAAAAAGACAGTTTAATAAGTGAAGCATATATGTGTGCATAAACGGAGTAAATTAAGGAATTTATTCACTATTTGTCTTTGGCAGGCAGATACCCAGCCAGTTCCTGGAAAGCAGGACCTCAAAATGCATCATGGTTACTTGGGAAGATGAAAGCCATAGCCACAAATGGTCTCCTTTCCTCCTCCTTTTCCTGAACTTTTATGGCTGAGCACAATGTTAAATGGTATGGCACACCCTTCTGGCCAAATTGGGTCAGATCTCCTGGCCAAGCCCACTCCCAGTTTCTTTCCCACTCCCAGCCTAGTCCCTTTGAGGGTGGTAGAGTGGGAAAAAGAAAAAGCCTTGATGCTGTGCAAGCACTGCTCAGCAACTGCTAAAATATTCGTGTGTTATCAACACTGTTTTAGTCACAAATTCAAAACACAGCATCATACAGTCTGCCATGAAGAATATTAACTCCATTTCAGCCAAACCTAGTACATGGCAAAATTCAGTGTTATCTGTGTTGCTGGGAAGTGTATGGTGAGGTGTGGCTTGGAGTTTGAAAGTGCAGAATGAAAAGTCACAACAGTTCAGAACAAAATTCTATGAAGAGAACGGATATTTCTGTATTAACAACGCCTTACAAAAAAATCTGATTATTGTTTCCAACTTTATCTCCTTCAGTGAAATTCTTGACAATTTATTTTCTATATAATTCTAAATTATATATCTCAATTTTAAGGTATAATTCCAAAAGAAAATAGAATATATGTATGAAAAGCACATTATTAATAGTGAAAATATATGAGGCTAATATATGAAGGAAACTGCTGGTTTGATTTCCCACTTTATCTTCAAAAACTGACATAATATCTCTGTCAGCAAACAAAAATATGGTGGAAATCAGTTTGCATATGATTCCACATTGTTTCCACAGATACAACATGAAAATTGTATGTACTGAACAGTACATTTGAAATAATGGCAAATAATAACTACTCTTGTCTTTTTTAAATATTCAGATATACATTACAGTAATATTTTAACAGCTTTTTACGGAAATAAACCACTTGTCACTGATATTTCAAAACCAATCATAAACTCAATGATTATTTACTTATTCTTTCATTCTAATTTCCTTTGAAATTTACAGGAATATTGTACCACTGAGTAACGGATGGCAATTTTTTATTACTTTAGCTAATGCTAAAATGAAGTTGTTCTCGGTTCAACTGATCCGAGATGATCAGATGATCATTCTCCATTAAGGAGAATAGAAATTAAAAAGTAAAGGCAGCATTTTGCTAGGGAGCATGCAACATCTTCTCTTATTCAAAGTGCAAACTAGATCACCCCGCGCTGCTGTGAACAGAGATAATTCACTGAAACCAGTCTACATAAAAGAGTAGAAAAAACAGTGAGGAAAGAAGGGTAGGGAAAGAAGATATACATTTTCTTTACTAGCACAACCTCATCACAGATATTCTCTTTCTGAGTCAGCTGACAGGATTTCCAGGAGTCAGTAACTATGCTAGTACGTTCAGAGAGCTGTCTAAGGTTGTTTAAATTATCATCTCAAATCAAACCAATCAACCCACAGCTACTTTTAAAAGCCTCTCAAAACATAAATTTTTTTCTGTGTATATGTATTTATACTCAATCATTCCAGGCCATCATTAGCTTTTGCTTCCTATGGTTATCTAAAATATAAGGAAAATTGGTCAAGTTTCTTTTCTGATTCCTACAGTAATGCAGTGTTTAAGACAGTTGTGAGTAAATACTTTGAAAACTGTGGCTAATTACTGTACTTTCTACCAAATTCAATAATTTCCCTAATAAAACTGTATCTTTTTGTCTTTTGCAATACAAAGGATCTACAGCAATGCTTACCCACCCTTCTGTGTCAAGCACAATCTTTATATTCATGGGGGCTTCCTCTCTGACCACATAAGAAATAGTATTTACTATTCTGAAAGACATACCACCATAATCCTTGAGAAGGCTGCCAGTAAATGATACAACAAAATTTAATGACGAGGAAACAGCTCGTTAACATTGTTTTCATATTTAGTGTATTCAAATAACTTTGAAATAACTATAATGTGTAATAGTCCCATATCACAGCTGGACTTTCAAGTCAGCTATTACAAAATCAGCAAGTGCTTTGAAAACTCTGGATTCCCATGCCCAGCTGAGTGCATATTCTCGGTTGTGTTTGCATTAATTGTCATGGCACTTTAAGTACAGTACTTAGTCTCAGAAAATGTTCTGTAATCAGTCAACCCTCGTGGCTCTTTAGAGCCTGAGGTGCATATAGCTTCCCTGAATAAAGACTATCGCAGCTACTGTCCAGATGTCTGCTCTTTGTCCTGGGAAGAGGATCTCTAAGTTCCCTCTCATCATCTCTACGCTGTCCTTAGGGCCTTCAGGTTCTCACTTTGACTAACATTAGTATTGCACTGGAGAACACGGGAAAAAGCTTCAAATGACACAGGGACTGATTCCTCCTGTCTCTCCACGCAGCCCTTTCCTCTGAAAATCTGATCTGTAGTGCTGGGCTCATCAGTAGGAAGGTTTATTACTCAGCTCAGTATTGAAATGATGAAGGGGGCATTCTATAACAATAATATCCGCAGACTGAAAAAATCCTGAAGTACAAGATATTCTGATGAAGTCCCACGTTAGGAACACTCTGCAGGGCCTGTTCTCCAGCATTACTTATCGGAAGGAACAACTGCAGGGTATCAACAAACAACCTGCACATCAGCAGGGCAGTTCTTTCTTCACGCTTTGCTATTTCAATTATCTTAATAAATACAGATCTCATCATTAATAGGACACCTTCCTCCAGCAAAGATTTAGAGGTGTGTGCAGCAGGTGAGTTTGTTATTTGGCAGCATTCCCCCAGGTACACTTACCTTCTCATCTGAAGCCCTTAATCATCTACTTGTGCATTTCCAGTTCTTTTATCCTTCATTCCTTTCAGGTTCTGTTTTTTCCCTTAGTCTTCTAGATTCTCACCCAACTGCTATTATTTATTATATCTGTTATTTTCTCATAAATTACTTTCTCTTTTGTTTTAATCCAGACTGCATTATTTTATTACTTGATCCTTCATTTGCAAAAGCTGTAATGTAGTTTTTCCATTCTGTGTAATTCTTTACTCATATAAAACTCAAAACGTTCATTCTTAAACTGTTCTTAGTTGAATTCGAGAAAGTTCTAAATTTCTGCTACAATTCATCACTCAGATATGAGGGAGGGGGTGAGTGGCAGCTTGGTGCCTACTTCTTTTTTTAAGACAGGCAACCAAACGCCCCAGTATTAGTTTAACAAGAATGTGTTCACTTATTAAGTTCTTGTAGTGATAAGACAGGATGACATCAATTCCAGTCAATAGTCAATAAGTAGTGATTACTGTAAACTTAACTAAATTACAAACAAGTGCATCTCCAAGACACCTTCCTACTAGTAATCTATACGTGTTTTGTCCTTTGTTTTGTTAGAACATTAAGGTGTAATACGGAAACCAGCAATAATCAACAGGATTTAAGCTGTGTTTGAGCCAGACACCTGAGAGATTTTGACTTGAAAAATTTCTTTGAGTTGATTTTGTTTGAGACTTAGAACTAATTTCTAGAGGAAATGTGCTGAATTTTCAGTTCATTGGGGAGAATGCACAGTTTCCACTGAAAACAAATAGTAGCTCTCCTTTTTCCTCCTGCTTCAATCTGATAAGACTGAAACTATATCTTCAAATGTGTACGTTTGTTTACAATAAAACTGATGTGCTAGAAAGTGAGACAGTGAATCTGACAACATGAAACACAAAGAAGGATGCCTGCAAGCTGAACCCACAATTTAAATAGTTTAAGGGACGTGTTATAACCTCAGGTAATCTAGTTTGCTTATTATCTGAAATTGCCGTTTTTACATCAAAATACAGCGCTGGTATCAGAAAGTATCTTGACAGCCTGTAAATAAGCATAAAGAAATATAAACTTCAAATAAGGGTCATGATATACAAATACCTCTTTTCTGATAAAAAACACCTCAACAACAATAAATAATGTTATGAAAAAACAAAAGGACTGACTGGCAAGTTGGTTTCATCCGATAGACTAGAGGAGTTCAAAATGGTCTTGTATTAAGGAAAATCATCCCTGAGTGGAATTCTAGTGTGTCAATATATTTTTTAAAAATAACAAGTAAACAATAAAAATATGTGAACAAATAATAAAAGGATCTTTGCTACTATCTCTATTAGGAGCATTCTTCGTGCTGTCCTTCTATTAAGAAAACAAACATCCTTACAGTTTAATAGTATTTAAAATAAAAAGCTTGAAGAAAAATGGAATAAATTATACTAGGGAAAGTTATTGTAAAAAACACATTCTCGTGCTTTCCTTAGTCCTTCTCAAATTTAAGCCTTAGCTCTGGTAACAGGTTTTGTAATTCGTTGGGATGTTATTAAGCAGACTGCATTGTAAATGGCATGGAGTTCTTGTCTGTTTATTTTCCTCAACAGCTTTTCAGACCTCAGGATTCTCAGACACTTGTAAGAAGGGATTAAACAAATATCTCTCAGAAACAGTTTTGATGTAGTTCATCGTATCTTTTGACGGAGCAATGGCTTAGACAGGATCTTGAGGTACCTTCCATTTCTATTTTCTAATTCTATGATCTCTCAAACAGATTCTGTAATTTGGAAGTAGCCTCTCTTTTGTGTACTTCCTCCGGTTTCTTTGGTATTGTTTATTAAGGAACTGTAGCCTTAAACCTTTTTCTCTTCTGACAGTCAGTGACTGACACATCTTTTTTAAGCTATCAGGTGGTTCATGCTGCATTTGTAAGTAATTGCTGCTTCTTTCAGATATTTGCCTCTTTTCAATAAATTATCTCTGAAGTTACCACAGATCTCCTTTCATTGTCCTTTTTTTCAGTTTTCAGGATACCACATCAGGAATCAGTCAAACCAGTTTCACCTCCATTTTTGTCCTACATGCCCTACTTAATATTTCACTTCTTTATTGTTCTTCATTTTTGTAGTTTCCTCTTGTTCTGTTTGAAGTGCACTGTATTTTTTTCTGTTTTCTGGTATTCTAGCACATAGTTTTCACCTACAATAATAGAAGCAGTTGTTTTTGTTTTATCTTGAGGTGGATGAGGATGACGCTTCCATAAGTAAAACACAAGATCATCTATATTTTACACAAGTATGTATAGGACAATTTAATAACGTTTCCAGTAATCCCTGGGGGGAAGAAAGGCACCTGTTCAGCAACGTCTTTGAAACTGAGCTAACATCACAATATTCCTCCTGAAGTATTCTCTTGTATTTTTTTCAGTATATTAATACAATTTTAAATATAACATTTAAATATTACATTTTGCCACTGTGTGTCTAAGTTAATGAAAATAAGCTTTCATGGAGTCCCCCAGTAGTTCAGGTTTGTGTGTGCAGAAATAGTAAGAGAAATCATAAAATGGAATATATGTCAGATAAAAAAAAATTTTTTTCAAATGTTATTGTTCAATGATGGGGGGGGGGGGCGGGAAATCCCTGCAGCAAAGAAATCACAAATGTCTTGTACTAGCACATTACAATTCCAGACAATGGAATGGTCTTAATAACTTAATAACTTAAAATAACTTAAGACTGACCACCAACTCTTTTTAATTGCATGCAATTTTTAATTAACACCTAGGATTTTATATACTAATGTGGACTGGTTCTGAGCTTCACACTTAGGACTTAAATATAAAGGAACTTGTTTCACTTTGAATATTTATCAAGAACATCCCCAGTTGTTCACAAGAGCTCTGTTAAGGGCACTGGCTGGAAGTATGGCAGGAGCCGGTTGTAGTCCCTTTGTATGGTTCTGGGTAGGAAGCCTACACATTGGCCTGCTATGTCTTAGGCATAGCTATGCCTTTCCTTGCCCACAGAATTTTCTTTTTAAGCCAGACTGGAATAGTCTTGCTTCTTCTCCTATATGTGATATGTCAGAGGGACATTCTAATAAAGTACTCCAGAGCCATGGACAAGAGACACTTTTTCTCACTGAAAGCATGTGTGTTGGTTTGGTTTTTTCCCAGTATGAAGAGGTATTTAAAGGGATTCTGCTATTAATGTCTAATTTGTTTTGTAGAATTGTGCTTGGTGCTTCTTAACAAGAAGTCTGTCCTAAATGGACTTCTTGAAAGTATTTATCAACTTTAAGCAGTCAACCTAAAGGAAGGGAGTCATAAACCAGTTTCTAGTGTTGCCACAAGTTCCCTCTCACAAGAGGCGCACCCAGTTATAACACTACGCTAGAAATATTGGTATTTCATAACGAGTCTGTACAACTGTTTACCTCTATTTGGAAATATAAATCAGGTTTGTAGTTCAATTATACAAGTGCAACGTAGCAGAAAGTTCCATTAACTCTTTCTTTAGGGACTGCTGGTGCTTCTACCCAGTCTCCTTTAGCATTCTGCTCTTTTTTGTAGTTTTCATGTGGTCACTTTCAATACAAAGTCTGATTACCAGCACTGATTAAATTCTCTAGTCTCAAAGAGCTTCAAAACCAGATGATATTGGAATTCAGTTTTCACAGAAGTATTTTTCCCTTATTTAACTTGCATCTTCTTAATCCTGAGTTATCTTAAGCATCCTTTGTTCTTCCTGAAAAATGAAAATCACAGAAATGAAGACTTACTCTCTGAATGAGACATGTATTATAAAAGACTATTAGAAGATTTACTGAAATAATATAACGCATATATCATTGGTCTGACAAAAGATTAAGACAGCGATTTAAAAAGTACTGAAACTTCAACTTCAGGTTCCTGATAAATTTGGCCTTAAACCTCATTACAATATAACTTTCTAGTCTAACACTTCAAACTGACACCTCATGCAATAAGTGTGGCTCAGTTCTGTAGAAGGATGTCTTCTGAGTACTTTGTATTTAAATGTGTGCATGATGATTTCGAAACACCTCTGAAACACAGGAAGCGAAAATATTCATTAAATGCTTGAAAAGAAATAAAATCAGACTGTTAGGAAAGCTTTCCTCACTCACTCAAAGACATGGCTTTCATTAAGACCATTAACATGGGACAGTTACTCTTGGTTACTGATAAATGTAGAGTAGATTATAGTGAATTATCGAAAAGATTAATCACCTAGTCCTTTTCTTGAAGACTATTAACTACTATATTAATGCTTTTTCCACTGCACTAGGATTAGCTAGTCAAATTGTCAGTCCTAGTATGTGGTAATTCTAGGCATGTTGATGTCTAGAGATACAGTCCTTATAAAGCCCTTGCCTATAAAGAGACTGAATGTTAGAGGCTTCTGGAGGTCAAACAAATATTTTTAAAACTATTATTATTATTATTTCAAATAGTTCTATATCTAAATGCTCAATATTGTATATAGCAGCATGAGCCTGCATATGTGTTGTTTATCCCACTAACAAAGTTTGAGGTTTATGTCTTTCAAAGTGTTCTTATGTATTGGACTTTTAAACCTATAAGGTGATGGCGACTGCATGCATTTCTAGATATTTAATGCAGTCCAAATGTGAATAAGTAACAGCTGCATAAGAACATTTAAGAATTATATAAATTATCCTCTTCATGGTCACTGTTTTTTGTGATCTTATTTGTGAGATACCTAGCTTTGAAAAAAGTTTGTAATAACGTTTTTGCTTCTTACTCTACCTTGGCTTTCTCAGTCTTCAAGTAGTATTTATTGTTCTTCATCACTATCTAAAACTGGAGATTACACCGGGTTGTGTAATTACTCACATATCCTGGACTGGAGTCAGTGGGCAATTTAGGCTCGGAAATGTTTGGAGCTGTTGTTTCCTCTCAAAGTAAAAAAAAAAAAATATGTATCTGAGCTAATAATGTTAGATTAAAAGAAAAGGAGCAGTATAAACAGGTCTCCTATGGAATGTTCTGTTCTGACCCTTTCTGTAAGACTATGTGACAGACAGTTTGCAAAAATTCTTGTAAGGGGAAAAAGGGAGACCTACAGAAAAAAGTAATAAATTAATACACAAAAATCAAAGGTAGTTAAAGAAAAGAAGGTTAAAGTAGAGAAACAAAACTTGCAGAACATGCAGCAGAGGAATCAATGAGGGGAGGTGTTCTGCTGGACCTTGTTCTCACCAATAAGTAGGGACTGGTGGGGAGTAAAGGTTGGAGACCGTCTAGGGTGCAGTGATCATCAGATGACTGAGTTTTTGATCCTTGGAGAAACAAAGAGAGGGGGTAGTAAAACTGCTACCTTAGACGTCCAGAGGGCTAAATCTGACCTGTTCAAAATACCGATTAACAAAATCCCTTGGGAGGCTGCCTTGAATGACATGGGAGTCCAGGAAGGCTGGACATACTTCAGGAGCAAAGTCTTAAAGGCGCAGGAGCAGGCTGTGTCCGTGTGCAGAAAAACAAGCAGGTGGGGAAGGAGACCGTCCTGGCTCAACAGGGACCTTTGGATGGATCTCAAGGACAAAAGGAGAATCCATTGCCTTTGGAAGAGGGGGCAGGTCTCTCATGAAGACTATAAAGATGTAGTGAAGTTGTGCAGGGAGAACATTGGGAGAGCCAAAGCACAGCTAGAGCTCAACTTGGCTACAGCTGTTAAAGATAACAAAAATGTTTCTATAAATTCATTAACAGCAAAAGGAGGATTAGAGAAAATCTCCCTCCTTTACTGGATGCAGAGGGAAACATGGTAACCAAGGATAAAAAAAGGCTGAGGTGCTCAACGCCTACTTTGCTTCAGTCTTTAGCAGTGGATCTGGCTCTTCCCTGGACACCCAGCCTCAGGAGCTGGGAGATGGGGAGGGGAAGTAGAATGAGGTCAGCACAATTAAGACAAAGTGGTCAGAGACCTGCTGCACCACTTGAATGCACACAAGTATGTGGGACCAGACGGGTTACACCCAAGGGTGCTGAGGGAGTTGGGAGTTGTGCTCGCCAAGGCCCTGTCCATGATTTACCTGAAATTATGGCTAACTGGGGAAGTCCCGTTAGACTGGAGGGTAGCAAATATAACACCCGCCTACAAGACAGGCAGAAAGGAGAAAAACTGGCTGCCCATGGCCTGGATGAGCGACCGGTCTGCTGGATCAAGCACTGGCTGGATGGACGGTCCCAGAGAGTGGTAGTAGTGGAGTTAAATCCAGCTGGCGGCCAGTCACAAGTGGCCTCAGGGCTCAGTGTTGGAACCATTTCTGTTTAACATCTTTATTGATGATCTTGATAAGGACACAGAGTGTATCATCAGTAAGTTCGCAGATGACACCAAGTTAAGCGGGAATGTCGATCTGCATGATGATAGAGAGGCACTACAGAGACACGTGGATAGATTGGATTGGTGGACCAACGTTAACGGGGTAAGCCTCAACAAGGCCAAGTGCCAAGTCCTGCACTTGGGCCACAACCACCCCATGGATCGCTACGGGCTTGGTGAGGTGTGGCTGGAGAGCTGTCTGGAAGAGAAGGATCTGGGGGTTCTAATTGACAAGCAGCTGAACATGAGCCGACAGTGTGCCGGGGTGGCCAAGAAAGCCAACAGCATCCTGGCTTGAAAGAGAAATAGTGTGGTCAGCAGAAGTAGGGAGGTGATAGTCCCCCTGTACTCTGCACTGGTGAGGCCACACCTTGTGTCCATTTTTAGGCACCTCAATATGAGAGAGATATCGAGGTGCTGGAGCGAGTGCAGAGGAGGGCAACGAAGCTGGTGAAGGGCCTGGAGAACAAATCCTATGAGGAGCGATTGAAGGAGCTGGGACTGTTTAGTTTGAGAAAGAGAAGGCTGAGGGGAGACCTCATCACTCTCTACAGCCACCTGAAAGGACATTGTAGAGAGGTTGGTGCTGGTCTCTTCTCACAGGTAATTAGCGATAGAACAAGAGGGAATGGCTTTAAACTGCAACAGGGGAGGTTTAGACTGGATATTAGGCAAAAAATTTTCACAGAAAGAGTGGTGAGACAGTGGAATAGGCTGCCCAGAGAGGTGGTGGAATCACCATCCCTGGTTGTGTTTAAAGGTCATTTGGATGAGATGTTGCGGGATATGGTGTAGGGGAGAAGTTTGTAGAGCAGGGCTGATAGTTGGACTCGATGATCCCAAGGGCCTTTTCCAACCTGAATGATTTTGTGATTCTGTAGACTGAGAGAGTTGGGGGTCATTCAGCCTGGAGAAGTCTCTGGGGAGACCTTATAGCGGCCTTCCAGTACTTAAAGGAGGCCTACAGGAAAGATGGGGAGGGACTCTTTATCAGGGAGTGTAGGGATAGAATGAGATATAACGATTTTAAATTGAGAGGATAGATTTAGATTAGATATAAGGAAGAAATTTTTTACTGTGAGAGTGGTGAGACACTGGCACAGGCTGCCCAGAGAAGCTGTGGCTGCCCCCTCCCTGGCAGTGTTCAAGGCCAGGTTGGATGAAGCTTTGAACAACCTGGTTTAGTGGAAGGTGTCCCTGCCTGTGCAGGGGTTTGGAACTAGATGATCTTTAAGGTCCCTTCCAACCCAAATCATTCTGTGATTCCATGAACACCACAGGTTCCTGGTAACAATAAGTAGTTCTCCTTTTGGTGGTTTTTATAGCCTCCAAGAAAGAGGCACTCTTGTCGGGAGTAAGGGGCGAATGGTAAAATACAAAATCTTCTCAGATGATCAACCTGCTTCTTATTTACTTCTTATGTTGTTACAGATCTCCATTATGTGGCCAGATGTTGTCAAAC
The DNA here is from genome assembly GCF_965140245.1 of Athene noctua. Lineage (NCBI taxonomy): Eukaryota > Metazoa > Chordata > Aves > Strigiformes > Strigidae > Athene > Athene noctua. The sequence goes on along the minus strand of NW_027437571.1, from coordinate 237,096 downwards.
CGTGGTTGACAATATCTATAGAACAATATCTGGAACAGTAACTATAAAACATCACAATGTATTTGTTTATAATCAAAATTGTTAACTACCGGTTCACTCCCATTTCATTTGAATGATATATGTTCAGCCAAAAGTCCTTGCAAATCCCTCAGTGCAGAGAGCCGAGGTGTGATTTTCAAAGTCTTGCTAAGGCATACACCACAGAAATGATAGGTGGGAAAATGAATGATAGACTCTGACCAGCACTGAGCTATGAAGATGTATGTTTGTCACCTTCAGCATTGCAGGAACCTTTCAGACAGTCATGTACGGACAAGCATGAAAGCACACTGATTAAGAGTCCTCAAGAGAGAAACTGAACAAGCAATCCGATTAATTAGTCTTTTCTGGAAAGGTTTCATGTATTTTATTCAGATTTTTAAAATAGAAAGCTGTTAAACATCAAGGAAAGGGGAAGATTGGCAAACTGTCAGGGCACCAGTGCATTAAGCAAATGTATATGAACTCAATCAGTTTAGAATACCTTATTTCTCCTCCTCAGGCCATGATCTGCTTATGACTTTCAGAGGTGCATTTTACAGTGAATCTGCTGATTGTTCTGACTAGGTGTCATAGTTTCTGACCTATTTTTTCTTTCTTTCCCTTTAAAGAAATAAGAAACGATAAATCTGTTTGATGCAGACTGAACAGAAGCTGTTTTGAATTTTCTGGCAGAAGAGTTTTATCTGATTCAGAGATCTCACGTATACATCTCTGCTTGATGTCCTATTGAGAAACAGAATGAATAATTTTCCCCAAAATAGACAGATAATGTCAAATCTAATGGCAATGCAAAGCATAAGATTACCCATGGAGCTTGGCTACACCGCCTTGACTTTCAGGCACGTTACTTTTCAGTGGAAATGGCAGCCTAAAGTGGTATGTTACGTGGTGAGTCTTTGAGTCACAGAGAGCACGCTGAGTCACTCTTCTCTATAGGGAGGAGGATGACGCCCAGCACATTGCAGCATACTGTGAGAGAGAACATTACTGCAGCTCCTCCTCTAGCTCAGCAAGATGCACTGGCACTCACTGAATGAAGTCACTGGAACTCATATCATCGAAACACCCAGTAAAGCTCTGAAATGCCTACATTTCTGCTGCTCAGGATGAACAGCAATGCCTACAGTAAAGGTGCTCTTTGTCTGTGCTGCATCTCGATGACAGTGGGATTCACAGATTAGACCTCCGGGGTAGTATTTTGCAGGCATGCGCAGAACAATCTGAATGCCTTGCAAAAAAACCCACAGAGAAGTGTCCACTCCTGCCATAGAGCACAGCTGCAGAGCTGACAGTGTGCTCAGCTGGGACTCAGTTAATGTCTTTTCCGTATCGGATTGTATTTTACATCTCAGCAGAGTGCCCTAACTACAATGTTACTAGATAGTCAGGAACACATTTCTCTTGCTCTGAATTCCTTCAGCTGAAGGTATTTATTTAATTTCCCTACCAGAAAGTAATGAAATAGTCGCTGGAACAAAGAGAAAGGAGAGGGAAGAAACACAAGGTTGGCTCATGACCAGGTTCTAGTCCTTGCTTCAGTGAACACTGAAACCTCTTAGTTGAGAGGTAGCATTTTCCACGGGAGATAAATTTACCCTGGAATACAGCTCAGCCCTATGGTTAGGCTATTTGGTCAAGTATTAGTATAGACCTGATCTATGCTGAATGACTTGCGACTATAACTGGTCTGGTCTAGACAGCTACTGAAGGGCAGGGGAGGTTCAAGAGGAAGGCTCTTCTGCATATCCCTGTCCATGTATTCTTGACTGCTTCCTGTTCCCTAAAAGCCCAAACATATTGTTCATTATTGAGAACTTAAATTAGGGGGTAGAACATCTCCCAGCAGTCACTGTAATACCTAACTTCAATCTTTCTGTCAAATATAGTCTCCCATTAATTTTAGGAATGCAGTTCTTGTAGTAGTGGGAATGTGGAGCTACTTGCAATCTTTTTCCCTCCAGCCTAGTGGAGGTGGTTACATTTATTTATTCAGCTTTTGAAAAAGTAATTTTGAAACAATATGAAAATGTATCAGCAGTACACAGTCATGCTGGAATGAAAGAGGCATTAGGTAGTGTAAATAAAAGCTCAATCAGACTGTATTTAAAGCAGTGTTAAGGCAGTGACACAATTAAGTGAATGTCAACATTATCTCCCAATTATCATGGCTTTGTATAATTGCTCTTAATATTGTATATAAACAGATCTTTTTGCAACTCAGTAATTAAGGAAATGTATATGGTCAGGATTCAGTAGGTATTTAAATGATGCAAATTTGTTTTGTCCTGTGGGATATAGAATAGTTCTGCTATTCTTCAGCCTGAAGGCTATATTGGACTATATGTCAAGTGAATTTAAATGCAGCCTCCCAGTTGCACCTTCAAATGTTTCAAATCATTGCTCACTTCGGTGGAGTTCTATCAACACAATGTCTGTTTTTCTTCTGCTGGAATCATTTACAAAAAGTAATCACTGTGTAAAAGCACTTTCATTTCCAAATAAAACGTAATGTGAGACTGTATTTGCATGAACACCTTAGATGGTCCAGTCTGTCATGTCATTTTTTTTCACCTGCAAATTTATATATGGCTGATCACAAAATATACAGTTTTTAAATTCGACAGTGTTTACCCACGTAATAAAAACCATAGTTAAATAAAAAGACATTACTTTTTACCAGGAATAAATAATTTTTCAATACCAAACTGCACTTGCTTCTCAGAATTATCTGTAATCATAAAAAAAAGGGTTATGTTATTAAGTAAAATCAGAATTTTGTAACTCTACTAGGCATTCTTAACATTGTCAGTAACTATAACAACAGATCATGACTGTCAATGAGATGGATTTATTCCCACCTTCAAGGATCTATGACTGTGAAATTTGCATTGGTGTTGCATTAGTGTGAATTAATAAAGGAAATAAGCTAGCTATTTTCTCTTCAGAACTAGCGTGTCCATACGTAAAGACCGGAGAAAATTAGAGGTAGAAAAAAAAGTTTGAATCGAATATACAGAAAAGGACTGGCAGGTAAATGAAGTGTCACTGATGTCATTTAAGTATTAATAGTTAGAGGATCATGAAATTGAAGTTTGTTGATAACTGGTTAAAGAATCTTGTTAACACTGTGCTAAAATGAAGCATATAGTTCATCACATAAAATATCATTATGGGAAGAGGGGAAGGACAGGGAAGGAGGTTTTGTCATTATGTATAGATATGCAATGACACCTGGGAAAGGTACAGGAAAAAAAAATAATCTACATGAATTAACTTGTATCACAGAAAGTTTTCTATGCAACAGTTTCTTTCAAATGATGAGACGAAGACAGGCAGGTGAAGGTCTTCAAAAATCTCCAGACATGTCAAATTAATTACATGGCTGCACAGACCAGTAGAAAATCACTTTTCAGGCAATGTGTTAGAGAATCATAGAACAGTCCGGGTTGGGAGGGACCTTTAAATTCATCTAGTCCAATCCCCCTGCAATGAGAAGGGGCATCTTTCACAAGATCAGGTTTCTCGGAGCCCCATCCAGCCTGACATTGAATGTGTCCAGGGATGGGGCATCTACAACCTCTGTGGACAACCTATTCCAATGTTTCACACTTGTTGTAAGATATTTCTTCCTTATATCTAGTCTGAATCTACCTCTTTCAGTTTGAAAGCATTGTCCCTTGCCCTATCGCTACGGTCTGTTCTGAAAAGTCTGTCTCCATCTTTCTTATAAGTCTCCTTTAAGTATTGAAATGTTGTAAAAAGGTTTCCCTGGAGCCCTCTCTTCTCCAGGCTGAACAACCCCCAGCTCTCTCAGGCTTTCCTCAAAGGAGAGGTGTTTCATTCCTCTAATCATTTTTTTGTGGCCCTTCTCTAGCCCTGCTCAAACAGGTCCATGTCTTTCCTATGCTGAGGGCTCCATAGGAATCCAGGTAGGGCAGAGATGCAGGAATCCAGGTGGGGGTCTCACCAGAGCAGAGTAGAGGGGCAGAATCACCTCCCTTGACCTGCTGGCTGGTCGTGTCAGACCACCTCCCAGAGATCGGAGTTCCCCGTGTGACAATATTAACACTTGTCCTCCTGCTAACGCATGTGTAATTGATGAAAGCAGCGTAGAGAATATTGTGTAAGGGGGGAGAGGTAGGAGTATTTTTCATTTGAGGTCTGGTTTTCTACATTTCTTAGCATGCCGGAAAGTATCCATTCATCTGTCAGCCTGAACATTGATTCTGCATTTGTGAGCATTCGGTTCCTCTTGAGATCATTCATAACCATGTCACCTAAAGCATCCCATATATTCTGAGATTTGCATCAAGACCACCTCCTTTTCTGATGTGCAAGGATTATGTTTTTCCAGATTTGGTTTGGTTAATAATTGAGTGCTAACTCAGTGCAATTGTATGTTTTCTTTCCTGCTAATCTTTTCACTCCCCTGGCTTATGAAAGTACATTTTGCATCTACAGAAGGTTTAGTAGACTTTTGCCATTGAGTTGATTTCAGATGCTACCTTTCAAGTGCTTAAACATTGCTCAGATTATCTTTCTTTCCAATCTCTTATGTCTATGTATCAGATAATAATCACCTCTACAACACTGTGCTAGTCACTCCTTTCCACTTCAATCAATTTCTTCTAGAAGAATGTCTTTTTCTATCAGTCTTCTATCTCCTAGTCTACATGCATCATCTATTTTTCAGTCTCCTCTAAATACATGTATGTATATATTTAAATAAATGTATTTTCTCCATTACTCCTATCTTTGTAATATCTGGGTTAACTCATTAGTTTGCAGTGATAAATCTCTTTTCCTAGTGTTGCTTGAGTAATGCAAACTGATATGTAAATGAGAACAATGACTTTGGCTCACAGTTGCTTGTTAAAATCTTCTCATTAATACTCTTTTTTTCCATTCATTGGTTAAATTTTGACACCCTAACAATTCAAATGGGGCACGGAGTACTAATTATTTTTGTTGTTACATCATTTTTGAAACTGTTGCATTCATGCATATCAGAATTAATACTGCATGACTCAGGGGAATGGTTCTTCACAAAGGGTGAAATAATGCCATCGACAAAACCATTACTTTTTAGTCTGTAAATACTTATGTAAGTAGCAAATGAGTTATTAAAAATTACAGTTGATTAATGAATGATTGTCACATGTGAAAGCTAAGTTTTTTATCCTATTATTTGAAATAAAAAGCCTAATCAAGTCAAGAAACATAATTAGGATCTGCATAATAGATGCTATGCGAGCAAAGGGTCAACAGAGTTTCCATCAACCGGTTCCTCCAGGTGGGGGATTCCCGCGGGCTCTGTGCGGGGACCCAGGATGGGCGGCCGGGAACACGCGGGGGGAGCGGGTGGGGGGTGGATCTGCTGAGGGTCTGCGCCTGTTCATGGGAGAGAGAAAATGCACCAGGGACGGATTGAAAGGTCAAAGGACAGTTAAAAAAATGAGAGTAAAATGGGGGCTTCTAGGCGCCAAGTCCGTGTGGAAATTACACTTTGGGCAACAGTGAGATTGAGCGAAGGATTTGTGTTCCCGCTCCTTCTCGGTGTAACCGGGATGTGGGTGTTTTCGGGGGTTTTGGAAAGCTGGAGGTGAGCTGTCTCGAGGGAACGCCGCTGCAGCAGGCGGAGGAAGCAGCCGATTCAATGTGAATGATAGAGCAAGCTTCAACTTTATTGAAAGAAATCACCCCTTACATAAGCACTCTACAATAATCACGCACACTACTCACAAATCTGTTGGGTTCATGTAACAGGCTACATTATAATGTCCCAGCCCCTTGTGGCATCTCAGACATGTCACAACATCTTCCCTCTTCTGGCCTGCCTCCTTTCCCAAGGTTGTTTTTACCATCGAGGCCATTGTGTACCTCAGTTTCTCTCTTTGTTAACATAACAGTCCTTTGTTAGGCATAACTGTACCCTGGGTTTTTCCTCTGTTTACCTCAGGGGGCTGCAATCAGCTCCTGCAGAGACCCATGGCCTTGCTCTCTGCAAGCCGTTCTCCAACAATTCCCCCTTTTTCTTTTTGTGCAGGCTGCACAAGCATAAATTCACTAATATTTCTCATCATACAACTATATGCTATTTTAATAATTACTACAATCAATAGTACTATTCCTAGTCACCGCAATCCTTCTTGTAACAGACCTTGCAGCCATAGGGACAGACCAAACACAGATTGTAACCATTTGTCTCAAGGATTGACAACCACTTGTGTTTTTTGTAAACGTCGCTTCATCCACTGTAATTGGTTTTGAATTAACTGACTGCGGTCGGATAGATTAAAACAACACATCCCATCAAAATCTTTACATCCATGCCCCTGGGCAGGTAAAATAAAGTCTATGGCAGCTCGACTCTGTAATACAGCGCGCCTTAAACTGTCGAAGGTACCTTATCGAGTACAGAGCATCCCACATACTATCGAAGAGCAATCACATGAAAGCCAACAAACTAGGATTGGTTCTATACTACTGCCCACAAGCCTTCACGCCCTCTATGGTTGGTCCTGTTATGGTGTTCACACGTAGTTCTTCTGTTAGGCAAACATCTTATTTCCCACAGCCCAGCATCCTTATTTCTTTGCTACTCACGCAGTTTCTCATCCTCTCGGCCTTGCCGGTGTTCTTCCCAACAGCTACAGCCTGATGACAGTGACGCCACTCAGTCTGGATCACTCATGACATGTCCGCTGTTTCCCAGGCATTCCACAGATCCCCCTTTTTGTTTTTGAGTGATCCAGACCCCTTTTATTGTTCAGTCCATCGTCCTCATAAAACACTTCCACACACAGGTTAACACCATTAAAAGGATTACAATGACAATTTAAACTGTTATTCCATGTAAAAACAAATTAATTTTTAACCATCTAATAACTGGTAACCTTTTAGTCAAATCATTATTAAACCTTCTTCAAGATGTAAATTCATTGTATAAACATCACTACAAAACCTAGTGCTATTCACCGGTACTGCTGAAGGAGTCACATCTTGCCATCTCAGCCAGATTGTCTGATTATACCAACCATAATGACCAGTACAAATGCCATACCAAACAGGGCTGGGATGGGTCGGCAGCAGTTGCTAAGCCCAGGCAAAATGCCTGCTGTCCTGATTGATCTTTCCCTGCCACCTTGGCACAGCTCAGCAGTTTCTTATCTATCTTACGAGGCCTGTTCTTCACAAAGCTTAGCTGTTTGTCAGGAGCTGTGTGAGGCCGGTGCCTTCCAGCCCTCCCCTTTCTTTGTTTTGCTGCGGCACCTGCAAGGCTCGTTTGAGAGCTGCATCCATTAAGGGTTAGACAAACTTCAAAACACAGCATACTTAGAATAGTTCTAATTAAAAAGAGAAGACTAATTTCACTATCCATATTTAAGGGATATGACTAAATAGTACAAAAATAAACAGTAAGGAAAATACAGTACTAACATTCAGATCCGCAATCGCTGGGGAACCCTGGATGCAGCGAGAATTCAGAGTGCCCTTCCTCACAAACTGGAAACCCTACGCGATGCGTCCATCCGTAGGTGAGGCATCCAACGTCGCTGCAAGCAGGTCCGGCCTTTAAAGTAACAGGCCAAAATAACTGGCAACTTTCCTTGAGCGGAAACATCTGATCTCATCCTCCTGTTGGGTTCCACCTGGAGCCTGGCCAGCACTCCAGGGGGAAAACCAAGGGAGTTTCTAAATAAGGTTAAATACTTGAGCTCTTAATTCTTAATATTACTAAACAAAGAAAGTGGAATACACACATTCTTACAGCACCTTATCCTTATTAATAACTATATTTTATCTAAACTACATTTTGCACAAGTGACCAGTAAGCCTAGATATTTCATTAAGGAGTTAAAATTACTGTTAGCATTTTCTCTTAAAAGAATTGGCAACTGCAGTGTAGTTTGTCCTGTTGCAGTAGCAAACATTACTCAGACATTCTGCTTAAAAGATCAGTCGAAGAGACCGCAAACTGTCGGCACAGGGGCACCCACAGCACCCACAGCTGGATCCTGAGTGCTGGCTGCCTCTCACCCTCAGCTGTGGTTGCACACACCCTGTCGGTGACCATTGGAGATGAGACCTGTGCAGACACCAGCATCACCTCTTCCCCAGGGTATTAAAGGAACTGGTCCTTCCCAGTTACCCCTTTCTAGGGTTTTGTTAACACTTGAGCTTTGCTCTGGACTTCTTGTTGATCTGGTATCTGTGATGAGAAGTGACACAATACTGGTGACACCTGTAACACAGGGGAGATGTTTAAAAGGTTTGAAGAGATGGAGTCTGTCTGGTATTCAGGGCAAGTTGCAGTGATGTTTTTAGCTGGATGCTTTGATAAAGAAAACTGGTTTTGTATTGCTCTGACATTCTGGTGGAAAAAAAGCATGCGTTTTACAGCAGAGCAAATGGTTGACCTGGAGCCAAGCTCTCTCCCCCCTTTTGTTTTTGCAAAAGCACTTTCAAGGTTTAGCGTGTTCTTTCTACGATGGTTTGTCCCGTGGGGGAAAGCAGTGTACTTGTGATGCTTGTTAGCTATACGGTGAAGATCTTGTTTTGCTCTCTCTGTAAGTACTCTGGGTGATGTCAGTGAAGGATCTTTTCACAAAATATCAAAAAGGCTATGCAGATCATCATGAGTTAGGCCCACAACGGCTGTATCTAATTTATGGTTCCTAACTGTGTCTGTAAATCTTTTAAAGTCTTAATAACAGTTTTAAGTTGTTGCAGGACAATACACACAGGTGATTCGGTTCACAAGGTGAGTGTCAGGGTGGGTTTCAGGGTGGGTTGTGCTACAGTGGTGATTAAGACAAATTTGATCCAATTTGAGTTCCTCATTGAGTCATACAGTTATGACCCCAAAATGCAATAGGGGTTTTCCAATATAAATGGATGAATATTTGCTCCCCAATTTTCTGGCTCTCTTCCATGAATGAGATCCTTGCTTTAAATTGCTACAGCATGACACCAACCCTGAAAAGCATTTGAGGTACCAGGGCTAACAGCCAATCTGCTCACAGATATTATGGTCACATCTGCACCAGTATCTAAATGCCTGTCAGCTCGGCAGACTTTTTAGCTTTAACGAGAGTACATTTTACCAGAAGTTAACCTTGTGTTACTGTTTTTGTCCAAAAGTATTTAATGAGTACCTGCTGATCCAAATCCTGAGTAATTGCAGCTTCTTTAACAAAGTGAACATTTTTTTACTTTTTTTGTTACTGAACACAGGGGTACAGACCATAATATTGATTTTTCTCTTCATAATCAGCATCTACGACCCCTGGTAAAACAAACAACCCCTGTAAGGTTGCAGATGACCTTTTGACAATATTTTCATTAGGCAGATGGTTCAGCGGTGCACTCTCCCCGCAGAGTATGCACCTAAATTCAAGATAACAGTCAACACAGAATGACTGCCTCCCGTTAGAGGAGGTATTTCACCTGGAGCAGTTAGAGCGCTGAGCCCGAACCAACCGCCGCACCGATGCCCCAGCGGGCGGGCACTAGGACCCCGTCGTTCCTGGCCGGAGAACTCCGCGGCTCACACACACACACACTCACACGGGCACACAGAGGAGCTCCTGACACTCAGCACTCACAGCATGCAGTGACAGCTATTACCGATCCGAGGACTCCGATAAGAACATCTCCAGCCTGGGCCGCATCCCCCTGCCGCTTTTGGCGGGGTGCCGAGCGCGCGGTGCCGGGCTCAGCCGCAGGCGGCCGCTCCGCGGGGGGGTCGGGGAGGCCCCGGGCCGCCGCCGCCAGCTCCGAACGCCGAGCACGGAGATGTACACGCTCGGTTTTTCAGATAGAGCACTGTGCCGGCGGGAATGCCGGTTTTTCCTTACAAGCGTTAGCCAGTTTTTATGGGGCAATCGATATCCCTGAGCCATCGCCTCCAGTACAGCTGGGGTGGTCTGAGTTTTTGCAGCCCGTTCTTATTAATGCTTAAATCTTTAATAACAGAAAAATGCCGTTCTTCCCAACGTGGCTGATGACTCGGCTCATAGCTTACAGGAGTAAGAATTTTTCTTGCCATGTCCATATTCCCTTGCGCCAAAGTTTTTTCGCCTCACTTTTACCTTTTTTTTGGCCTCACTTTTATCTACAGATCATCCCCAATTAAGGGAGGACACAGACCAGACAGTTCAGATTCTTTTTCAGGATTTACAGCATCAGGGTCTAAAAGATTATCACACCGTTCTGCTTCTTCAAACAATAAATTTGGCTCTTTAAAGTGTCCCTTAGCCTTGCCAGACCAATCAGCGCTGCTAAGTTTTTTATCAGACTTACTCCCTGCTTTTCTAAAAAGCAAAAAGTTTTAGGACTACCTCTCATTCAAAATATTCCTGCCCGGGCGAAAATTCCTTAAATTCCTTAAAATGCTGGACCATGTAGCTTAACGACCTTCTTTAACATCCGATCAAGTAGCCAACGACCAGGTTTCTTAATTCCTTAATTCCTTGGCCTTTCCTGGGTAAGTCCCCTACTGCGGCCTTTCCGGGGTCGCCCTTCTCAGAGTGAACACCTGCAGCTGGCGCTGAGGAGGTGGCAGCGTTGCCTTCCTACTCCGAGTCCGTCCCGCAGCTTCCCGGGTTCCGTTCGGTGGAAAAGCAGGGTTCGGGTAACCCTGTTGGGTGCGCCACTTGCGGCGGGCGGAGGAAGCAAGCAGCCGATTCAGTGTGAATGATAGAGCAAGCTTCAACTTTATTGAAAGAAATCACCCCTTACATAAGCACTCTACAATAATCATGCACACTACTCACAAATCTGTTGGGTACATGTAACAGGCTACATTATAATGTCCCAGCCCCTTGTGGCATCTCAGACATGTCACAACATCTTCCCTCTTCTGGCCTGCCTCCTTTCCCAAGGTTGTTTTTACCATCAAGGCCATTGTGTACCTCAGTTTCTCTCTTTGTTAACATAACAGTCCTTTGTTAGGCATAACTGTACCCTGGGTTTTTCCTCTGTTTACCTCAGGTGGCTGTGACCAGCTCCTGCAGAGACCCATGGCCTTGCTCTCTGCAAGCCGTTCTCCAACACGCCGCTGTCAGACTCCCGGCGGTACCGGGCGTTCCCCTCCAGACCCCATCTGCCGAGGTTCCCGGAGATCCGGTTTGGAGTCAGACCTGGGATGGCTGTTAATCAAGGTAAGGGTACAACGGCTTGAGAAACAAGAATTAATGCCCTGGCTGCTGCTGGCTGTAAATAGGAAGGGAATGTGCAGAAGCGGCAGAGTTCTTTTTGTTGCAGGAGGAACCCCGGGCAGTGGTGCCAGGATCTCTGGCATCGTGTGTGTCTGGGATATACCCACGGTGAAGCGATGCTCCAGACCCTGGGTTTCTGCTCTTGATAACACGTGACCGCCTACACACGTACCCAGAGCAGCCAGGGGTTGTTTTTACGGTGGACGGAGCTTTTTGCATTGCTGGTGGATTTTGTATAGAATGCGTAAGTGCAGATCTGAACGGTTTTGCTTCAGAGACGAGAGCCTGGAGCCTTTGCTCTGAGTTGGCAGCGCTCTGATTTCTCGTGTCCCTGGGCAGACAGACCCTGGGGTTGAGAAGAGCCCTGCTGCTGTGTGGAGCTGCAGGAGGGCACACAGGGGGCAGGAATACAGTTTCAGTTGATGGCACTGGATTTACTTGTAAAGGTAAAACCCGAGGTTTTTCCCCATTAATGTTTTTTTTGTTTGCTTTTTTTTTTTTTTTGGTGTACTTAACCTATTTTCAAAACAAATTACTCGTGTTTGTAATATGTAGGTCTGCGTCCTACAGGTTGGCCTGTGTCAGATGCACACTTGAATCCGTAGCTAGTTACCCCTCACCACTGAGGGATGAACAGAAATTGCTCAGTCTGCAGCTGCTGAGAGAGCAGCAACCTTCACAGTGGTGTGAGCACCAAGGCACAAGCAGCACACGGCCCTGTGTCTTTATAGCTACGTCTGTGCTAGCCATAAACTGAAACAAAAAATTTGGAGATGGTAAAACCAGCTTCAAACTGCAAATAGTAAAAAGACTGAATAAAGCAGTGGATTAAAAAAGGGGAGTTGACTGGCAATTCTGAGGTCAGGTTGTTATGCCAGCTTCTGCATCTCAGGGGTTTGCACAGTGTTCTGCTGATTAAGGATACCAATTAAACTCAGACACCAGAGTGAAAAGAGCAGGCGTATTTTACTGGTGATAACAGTGTAATACAGAAAACATGCAGTAAGAAAAGGCAGAATAGTGCACCTAAAGCAGCAAACAGGAAAAAACAGGGTAATGCCTTAAATCATTCCTACACGAGAGAGAGAATGGAGATTAAGAAAGATCCATCCCCACGTGCACACGTTACCATCACCCAGACCCGCAGTCGCGGGGCAGCCCCGGTCACAGCGAGGGTTGGCAGAGCCTGTCCCGGCAAGGGGGAAATCCTACGCGGTGCCTCCGCCCGTAGGTGAGGCTGCCAAAGTCGCTGCGAGCGGGTCCAGCCTTATAGACCAGAGATCGACAGGCCAGAACAGCTGGCACCTCTGTTTTGAGCGGAAAATTTCTGGTTTCATCCTCCTGTTGGATTCCACCCAAAGCCTGGCCAGGGCTCAGGGGGGAAACCAAGGGAGTTTCTAACAAGGCCAGATACCTGGGTCCTCAGCCTTGAACAAGGCTGAACAAGGGCAGTTGGATACATTCTCTCCTCACTCCTGATTCTATTTTGTCTAAGCTGCATCTTTCACTAGCGAGTTTACGTACTCTGTTAATGATTACACACTAAACAGCTTCGGCTTGGGGCCTGTTGTTCAGGCTTCAGGACTTCAAAGCTTTAGCACTTTTTCCATCAGCATAAGTGCGCTGTTATAACTTAGTACAATACCTACTAGCACAGTGGCTTTCAGTTATAAAATATACAGGATTCGTCTATAGGTCAGCTCTGGCTTGGGCCAGTTGTCCAAGCCTTAGCACTTCACACAGTAAAAGGGAACAATTGGCATGGCTCTAATTGGGTCATTTAAGTTTCAATACTAATTCTCTCATCTTATGTAACAAATGTAATTGAATACATAAACGCACATTTTATAACACATTAGAAGGCTGTATTACAATTTCTTTATGACAGGGCTTTTCTGGCTGTCTTTAGCACTTGCAGTATTACTTGTTCAAGGGTCATTCAGGTTCATTTGCTGGTTTAAAACAAAGCGGAGTGAAAATCTGGAAAAGATACAATGCAATAAGATTATTTTTCCCCCCCAGATTGCTTAGCAGACTACTCTAGCTACCAGAGACGTGAAATACGTGGCCTAACTGAAACTTCAGGCGAAAGGTTTGTCGTCCTGTTGCGGGCACTGGCAGGCGCAGACACGCGCTGCTGCATCTCCCCCGCGAGACAGGTGGGTGCCGGTGGAAGCGCCGCAGTTTTACTGCCCCGGCTGTGGAGGGCAGCCGGCCTGTTGGGGCACAGCGCTGTGCTCTGCCCTCTCACACGCTGTGTTGGTGTCTCAAGAAAACAAGAATTTGGCCTAGAGAGCAGCGATGCTGTGTGTTGTGCTCTTGGCCCAGCACCGAGCTGGGTGGAGACCAGAGCTGTGACTTAAGGACAGACATAACCAGTTTGACTTAACGGAAACACTGACCCCATCTGGCATGCCAAATCAGATGGTGTGGTTGTTCCCTTTTCTTACATAAATTACAGTCCTGGGGGATAGATTCCGGCATTGGTTTCTGCCAGAGTGAGCCTTACTGCTGACAGTTTGTGTAGAATTGTTACCTGCTGATGTTCTCCTCATGCTTTGTACCACTCTGACAGTTTTGGCTCTGGATCAGAATCGGAACTTCAGAACCATTTTAAGAGGCATATTTTTATATTAATACATTTTTTTCACTTTTTAAAATTGGGGATATGGAATATTTGAGATCTAATTTAAATGATAGTTCCTTATTCACTATTCAGTGAGTTTAAATCATTTCCAAAGTAAATGAAACCAAAGCAAATTAAGGTCATTACAATTTTGTGTGAGACCATCCAATCAGGGGCTCAACCCAGATTAAGCGCATCACTTCCATAAGTAATCCAGAATGAATTTCCCAGTGTCCTTCCTTGTCCACACCAGCCCTTCGACTCAGTCAGTGACGCCGAGCTCTGAGGGCTGCCCAAGCCGGCAACCTGCCTGCACGGGCAGAACCGTCCTGCCAGGGGCCGTCACCGAGGGGGACGCACAGGAGGCAACGCTGCGCCGGCGCCGTAATGAAGTTCACGTGGGATGATGAAGGATACTTCGTGTGAGTGCTGGCACCCCAGGTTCCCCTCGAGATCCCTTTCCAGACCCAGAGGTGGCCTGCATAAAGACTTAAAAATTAAGCTAGAGAAGACAGAAATGCCTGTATACTAGCAGAATTCTTTGAAAATCGGGTGTTCTATTGGGAGAATTGTTCTGTAAATGAAAAGATAATTGAGAAGCCCTTCCCCTGCTCTAAGACATGAACATTTCTTTAATTAATTGTTCATGTCATGCTGTTTTATCCCGGCCTAAACAATGTTAAAAAGAAGGGAAGTTGCTGCTGTGGGGAAAAGATCTTTTTTTTTTTGACACACATTACTTTTCTTCCTCACTAGACAGTGGGAATACGGCCACTAACAGACCCGCCTGCGTCACTCTCCTGATCAGGGGGGATCTGATTGCCTGACAGGCCGGGCAGCCAGAAGTCTCTGGCTGCGATGCAGGTCTGTAACAATCCAACACAGGTTGGAGTAGGAGAGGTGTGCTTCCACGCACCCGTGTGACAGCGTGAGAAATAACTTCTCCCCAGAGACTCCTGCCTGCTGCTGCCCGTGGTGGTGCTGGTGCCATGCGGGGAGCCGGGAGCCCGAGCCCCGGGCTCAGGCGGGGCCGTGGAGCTCCCTGGGCAAGGCAGGGCCGCCCTGGTGCTGCCCCGCTGCTGCCCGGGGAGGTTGAGGGGCCCCGGGAGCTCTGTCCTGCCAGGGAAGTTGTGCTGTGCCCGCTGCAGGGGCTGCAGAGCCAGGGGCAGCGGCCGTGGCCCAAGGGGCGGGTGTCGCCGTGGGGCTCTGGCGCCTGTGACATCACAGAGGACAAGTCCCCGAGGGCGTCACCAGGGTGCCAGGTGGCAGCACCCGCTGCAGTCCGGCTCAGGCCAGCGGTGAGTGAGGGCGGCGGGGGGAAGGCTGGGCTGGATGAGGGCCGGGGCAGAAGCTCTGGCCCCCAAGGGGGGCTTCTACAGCCGGGGCGAGGGCGCAGCCGCTGCGGGGAGCGCCTGGGGCAGGGCAGGTGCTGCCCTCGGGGCTGGGCGCAGCGGTGCCGGGGCTGCCAGCCACGGCCAGTGCCCGGGGGCTGTGGGGAGATGTCCCTGTCCCTGCAGCGCTCACCACCCTGCGCCCCCTCTCCCAGCCATCCCCGGGCCCCTGCATATTCCCCTCTGCTGCCACCTCCCTCCCACCCAGCCCCACTGACCCCCTTCTCTCCCTCCTCCTCCAGACCATGGCTGTGGGCAGCACCCGCTGCCTCCTGATGGTGCTGAGCCTCCTCAACCACGTTCTTCAAGTGAACAGGCGGAATGACGCGGCCACGCAAGACATGCTGCAGCAGCGTAAGGAGCAGCAGCAGCAGGAGTCGGCCTGGTTCATGGAGCAGATGGAGCAGATGGAGCAGAGGAGCCAGGAGCTGTGCGACCTCACTCCGGAAGGCATGCTCCGCGCGGCCTGCTGGCACTGGGTGCTTTGGTCCTCTGCCGAAACCCTGCTCCTGCTCCTTGTGCTCTACTGGCTGCGCCGGCGGAGGAGCGCTGACTCCAACAGCCGCAGCCAGTGATGAAGCTCCAGAGGTGCCGAGGAGAAGAGAGAGGAGGATGACTCGGAGGGCAGAGCGGACCCCAGTGACACCTTGGGTGGAGACAAGCCTCAGGATAAGGTGGGGACCTCCGCTACATCTGCCAAGCCCTTCCCAAGAGCTTCTTTTCTGACGGGTTTTCTTTTCAGCCTTGGGATGGGACAGTGCCTGTGAACACCTGAGCACCCCCAAGAACAACATTGCCAACCGCCTGCTGCTCGTGCCCCTGAGACCACCCCTCGGGCACGTCTTCCACCAGAGGCGGGCACCGTGGAGGATCTGCCGGCGAGGCGCTGCTGCATCCCCGTGGAGCACCTGATGAACTATGTGCTGTGCTTCCTCTGCCCCGTGACGGGCTGAACACAAGCCGGGTCCCCGTTTCCCACGCAGCCTCTACATCTGCTCACTGTCGTGATGATCCTCCTGCTTGGAGGCGCAGGAGGGATTTACCCTATGTAAATACCCAATAAATAGGCTATAAATAAATTAATGCGCTCTGTGTGCTGATTTGTATACGTGTAGTGACCGATCAGAAGATTTTGCCATCTCTTGGGTGCCCGCTTAAGCTCCATCTTGACTAAGGGGAGGTTGTCCTGCAGGCCCCAAGCATCCGGCGGGAGGAGGGCGTGGTAAAAGGGGGTCAGGGGGATTTGGGAAATACCCAAATTGCCAAACCCCAAATTGCCAAATCCCCAGTGCTCCAGCTACTACTCACTGAGGGCAAGGCAGGAGCAGACCGCTTTGCACCCTGGCACTTGAGAGGAGCAGCTCCAGCTCTGCCATACATGCAGCATCGGGGCTCTCCTGTGGTACTTCGGTGCTTGAGAACAGGAGACGCTCCGGCCACCTGGAGCCAGACAGGATCCGACATCACGCACCATTAGAGCCTCGGGCACAAAAAGCATACAGCTGGCCCGGAGAACGCTTCTGACCGGTCATGCACCAGCCCCAAGTGCCGGCCCCTGTCGCCAGCGCAATAAAGTTGGCTGCTCACCCCATCCGCACCGGGAGATTCATTAAACGCCTCGGCACGTGTCAGAGCATCCGCTGCCTTGTAGTGACAGGTCACGAATCTGTAGTCTCGTGCGAGGTTTCCACCTGCCAACGCTTCCGTGTACTTCTTCCATCTGCTCTCGCCCTTACAAAACCAACAGCCGGTCTCTGGGTCTTTTGCTTTCTAGTCAATGATATTATTTTGTAGTTTAGGTCATCTGCACGTCTCTCTCTCCGTCCCTCTCTGGTTTGGATAGCTGAATAATGTAACGAACTGTTCAAGATTAACCACGTGCATATTCCTGTACTAAAAAAAAACGCAGGTGAGAAAGGCAGAAGCGTCTCACCAGGACACACGTAAAAATACAGCGGGGTTGGCAGTTTCAGCCCTGTTTGGCGGTGCTGGTTGCTGTAGCCCTGGGCTAGCTCAGTGCTTCCAGCTCCAACATGCTGCACAGGCTGAGTTTCTTGCCGGGTTCTGCCCATGTGTGGTTGGCCGCAGTGTAGCTCCGTTCCTTACCCGATTCATCTGCTTTGGGAAGATTTTGAACTGTTGCACAGGCAGGACTGAGCAGGGAAGGTGTCTGGCTTTGGGCTCTTGCACGATTTCATCAATCCAATGACACTGACTACTCTTTGGCTTATCCCTGTTGTTCAGTCCAGGCACATCAGCCTCCGAG
The DNA here is from genome assembly GCF_965140245.1 of Athene noctua. Lineage (NCBI taxonomy): Eukaryota > Metazoa > Chordata > Aves > Strigiformes > Strigidae > Athene > Athene noctua. The sequence goes on along the minus strand of NW_027437571.1, from coordinate 219,549 downwards.
AAGGCTTAGCCTACCTTGGCACCCATTTGTTTTCCTAGAATTGTCATGCAGCCTATTGAACATGTTTGCATGTCCAGAAATGCGCTTCTTCGTGTTTCTACTATGGGCTAAGGCCACAGACAGAGTTCTTAGCTATTTTAAATGGGAAGGAAATCACCGAGTTCTTGGTTCTATGCAGGACAGTTTCTTCTTGTCAGAGAAGAGAGGACCAGCTGGCAGGAGGCTGACCTGATGCTGTTCCCAAGGTGGCCAGGTTGCCTGAGAGCAAACTCCACTTGAAGAAAGGACAACTCGACTTTGCAAAGAAGATCAGTTTGCTTCGATTAGTGGTTCTCCAAAGAAATTCTGATTCATGGTGATGAGTTTTTCTCCACATTAAAGCCTCTTCATGAGTAACGGGGTATCCTGGGTAGAAGCCCCAGACTCCTCCAAGGAAGATATCCAGGATTATTTGTCCCTGAATGGACACTCTCTTCTCTGGGATTTGTCAAAGATTCCTCCCAGACATGTCCCAGACTGTCCTGAGCTCTGCTGCAGGGACCTGAGATCCCATTTAGCAGCCTTTGACTCTTCCAAGGATGCCACCTGAAAGATTTTTTACCTCCTGGGGAAAGCTCACCTCCAGCATCCACCCAGATCTTCTGCCAGGCATCTCCTGCTCTCTTTTCTCCTTTGATTAGGGGTCATCAGATCACAGGTAGCAGCCTCTGACACCTCCAAAGTGAGACACCCGTGATGTGCTGTCTCCTGGAAAGAAAGATTTTTGCTCAAACTTCCACCCAAGATGCCTCCCAGCATATCCTGGAGTCTTTTCACCCCTGATTTAGGGAGGCTTCATCCTGAGTAGCAGCCCCAGACTTCTCCAAAGAAGACAGACAGAGGTTTTTCTCCCTCAGAGGACACTCTCTTCTCTGGAATCTGCCCAAGATTCCTCCCAGACATATCCCACACTGTCCTGAGCCCTGCTGCAGGGAACTGAGGTCCCAGGTAGCAGCCCCAGACCCCTCCAGGGATGCCACCTGAAATATTTTTTACCTTCTGGGGAAAGCTCACCTTCAACATCCACCCAGGCCTACTGACAGGCATCTCCTGCTCTCTTCTCTCCTTTCTTTTTAGGGTCGTCAGACCCCAGGTACTTGCCCCTGAGAATTGCAAAGGGAGACACCCAAGACATGTTTTCTCCTGTAAAGAAAGATTTTTGCTCAAACGTCCACCCAAGGTTCCTCCCAGGCATATCCTGGAGTCTTTTCACCCCTCATTTAGGGAGGCTTAATCCTGGGTAGCAGCCCCAGAGTCCTCCAAGGAAGAAACCCACAGGTTTTTCCTCCCTCAAAGGACACTCTCTTCTCTGGGATCTGCCCAGGATTCCTCTCAGACATATCCCACAATGTCCTGAGCTCTGCTGCAGGGACCCGAGATCCCATTTAGCAGCCTTTGACTCTTCCAAGGATGCCACCTGAAAGATTTTTTACCTCCTGGGGAAAGCTCACCTCCAGCATCCACCCAGATCTTCTGCCAGGCATCTCCTGCTCTCTTCTCTCCTTCGATTTAGGGCCATCAGATCACAGGTAGCAGCCTCTAACACCTCCAAAGTGACACACCAGTGATGTGCTGTACCCTGTAAAGAAAGACTTTTGCTCAACCATCCACCCAAGGTTCCTCCCAGGCATATCCTGGAGTCTATTCACCCCTACTTTAGGGAGGCCTAACCCTGGGTAGCAGCCCCAGACTTCTCCAAGGAAGATACACAGAGGTTTTTTTCTCCCTCAAAGGACACTCTCTTCTCTGGGATCTGCCCAAGATTCCTCCCAGACATCTCCCAGACTGTCCTGAGTCCTGCTGCGCGGACCTGAGTTCCAAGGTAGCAGACGTAGACTCTTCCACGGAAGTCACCAGAATTATCTTTTATTTGTACAGCCATTTCCCGGGTGTTCGGTACATCTATAAGTTAATACCAGATGTTAAGGAAATAACCCTGGTGTCTTTGTTTTCTAGTCCTGTCGCCAAAATATGCTGCTGTTCCTTCCTGCCACTCACTTGATAACTTGTCACATAATTCCTCACTAGAGGGGAACATAAATAATTTGCTTTCTTGGAGAAATACTTCTCGCACACATCACTACCTCCTTACTGGTACCACGATTCAATGGTGAAATAGTGAACATCAGGGTTACGGGGAGATCTCTACAAGAACACGTTGTCTGGTAGTTTTCTTGACAAGTTTTTCACACTTTCAGCTCCAAGACTCCCCTTTCCACACCAGCAAAGGTAGTGACCCCAAGCAGAGACCCTCTCCCCAGCCTCACACTCCTCACCTCTCTCTGAACCCCGTCCTCCTGCAGAAGCTGCACTCTCAGGGCACTGAACTCAAAGGCACACTGGATCCTGCTCTACTGGCAGAGGAGGGCTGCCTGGGGGGTTTCCCCTCCAGACTGAACTGTGTCCTCCCACGTCCCCTGCCCTCTGCTGCTAAGGCACAGGCAGGAGGGGAGGCCTCACCCTGACAGCCCGGCAGGCGCTGACCCCGGGGCCACACAGGGAGGTGCCCCACACGTCCCCTTGCCCCGAACCCCCAGCTTCCCCCCACGCCACCCCCTCTGCCACACACAGCCCCAGCTTCCCCCGCCCCACGGCGCCTCCCCCCAGAGCTGTCACACACAAACAACTGCCCCAGCTTCCCCCGCCACGCACAGGGACCCTCGGAGCTGCCCCTGCACATCCCCACTGTCACACGCAGGCAGCCCCCACAGCTCCGCCCAGCCAGCCCCCCCACACCACCCCGGGGGGGTCTCCGCAGCTCCCCCCGTCAGAGGCGCGGCCTCAGCGCCGCCCCCAACCAGACCTCACCGTTACACACCGGCAGCCCCACAGCTACACCCTCCTCACCCACAAGAGGCCCCACGTCACCCGCGTCCCGACCCCTGTCACGCACGGGTGCCCCCACATCCCCCCAGCCCTGACCCCACACCCCGGCGGCCCCACGGCTCTCCCTCGGACCCCCCGGCCCTGTGCAGGCCCCAGGCCCCAGGCGGTGCCGGGCGGGGGGCAGCCACAGTACCTGCCGCAGGGGCTCCGCAGAGGTGAGGAGACACCCCCTTGCCCTCAGGCGGCGCAGGGGCTCCCCTTTCTCCAGCCGGGAGCAGGCGGGGGGCGCCCGGCAGCCGCGGCCCCCACACGCCTCAGAGCCCAGGGCCGCGCCGCGCGGGGGGAGGCGGCGCCTGATGCCGTGGCGGCAGGCAGGGGGCGGGGCAGGCGGGGGCGGCGCTCGGGCGGGAAGGGCCGCCCCGGGCAGACCTGGCCTCCCCGCGCGCTGTGCCGGGGCAGACCCGGCTGCCGGGGGACCGGGCCGTGGCGGCGGCGGCCCCCCCACCCCGGGCACGGGTTGGCGTCCTCCGGGAGACGGCGGCGCCGGGCGCCTTCTGCCGGCTCCGGGCACGGGTCCCAGGACGCCGCTGGGTCCTAAAGGCTCCCGCCGGCGGCAGAGCCGCTGCTGGCGGAAAGCGGGGGGGGTGCGGCCGGTGTCGTCGAGAATCACGTGGCAGGAGCGCGGGCGGAACCAACAAAATAGCACACACCCACCCCGAGAGAAAACCTGAACCCTTCCCGCGAAACCAACAGCTGAAGCCGGGGAGGGAGACAAGCAGAGCCAGAGGGAACCCCGAAACGCCCACCGCCCCCCCACATCCCCCCGCTCCCACCGCCCCCATACCCCACTCCCCCATGTTTTGAGCGCCCCCCGCATTTTGGGTGCCCCTGATCGGCGGAAAAAAGACTCTACAACTCGAATCGAGTTACGCAGCCGGGGTGTTTACTCCGGCGCCGGGGTGCAAGGGGATCTCTCCACAAAGCTTGCACCCCCACCGCACACTCCACCCAAACTCGCCGAGTGTGGATACCCATATTCACGGGCCAGCAGCGGCAGCGGGGCCAGGCGGGGCCCCGCGTCCCTGGGGGGCGGCGGGGGGTCAGGGGCAGCCCCCAGGGAGCCCCCCCACACCTGCCCCCACAAATCCCCACACAAACCCCCAGAGGGACGTTTCGCGGCCCCACAGAGACACCCCCTTGGAAGCGCTGATGAGCAGAGACCGGGCTTCTGCTTGTTGGCCCAGACTTTGGGCACAGCTGCCTGTGTGTCAGCCAACAGCACTTTCAGATTTGGCCATCGAGATCAAACTCAGCTGGGCTTTCTGTGGTATGCTAGGTCATGAGCAAAGCCTGGGCACTGCCCCGGAGGGGCCTGCGTTGACATTTTAAATGGCAGAAAGATGCTTTCTGTATACAAGTGTCCTTGCAACCCATTTTCTGTACTCAGGGGTAGGGATCTTGAGAGGCTTCTTACGGGAATAACTCTCAGTGGGCGTCAGGAGCAACAAATGCATTTCTCTCTGTATTCACAGCTCACAGCTCAGTGAAGGAGATGCTGGAGTCCAGCCTGTTTGAAGCTCAGCAGCACTCATCTCAGCTGGCGATCACCAGGAGTCCGCTTGAAATCCAACTTCACACCGTCAGGCAGGCCAAGGAGGTGATACAAGGTGAGAGCCTCCTGTTTCTGGGGATCCCCTGCCTAGGGAAGGTGGTATAAAAATAGCTCTGTGTCCGCAGGGCTTCTGAGGAGCGAAGGAGATGGAGGCAGATCTCTCCTGCACTGAAGTTCAGATGGCTCAAGGTCAGGGAAGTCAGAACCGTTGTCTGTGTAGACTCTGAATCTTGCCGTTTGTCCTGTTTGCAGGGGAAGTGAAGTGCTTTCAGTGTGAGCTGGAAGCAGAGCGATCTCTGATGAGGCAGGAATGGGAAAACGTGGCGCAGCAGCTCTTGCAGACGGAGCAGCAGTGTAACGGTTCCCTCAAACTGCGGCAAACTGAGCATGAGGTGGAAATAAACGAGCTCCTGCAAGACCTGGTAGGAAACAATATGCTTCTGAATTCTTCAAGCAAGCTCTGTGGGCTGGCTTTAGAGGAGTAACAACCTGAGGGTGTGGAATGGCAGCAACATCTGTCACAGGTCACACCTTGCTGGGCCAGGCAGATAATCCTAACACCAACCCTAACCCCTGACCAAAACACCTAACCCTAACCTCTAACCCCTACTCCCTACCCCCAACCCCTACCCTGTAACCCTAACCCCTACCCTATCCCCTAAACCCAACCCCTAACACCTATCGCCAGCTGCTATCCTTCTATCCCTAACCCCGAACCCGTAACACTAACCGCAGCCCCTAACCCCAACTCCTACCCCTAATCCCTCATCCCAACACCTCACCCCTAACCCATAACTCTTACCCCTAACGAATAATGCCAACACCTCACCCCTAGCCCCTCACCCCTACCCCTCAACCTCTACCCCAACACCCAACCCCTGACCTGAATCCCTAATGCTTAACCCTGACCCCTAACCCCTACCCCCTAACGCCAGCTCCTAACCCCTACCCCCCAAGCCCCTACCTCCTCCCCCAAACCCATACCCCCTAACACCTAACCCCTCACACGTAATGCCTAATGCCAATGCCTAACTCTGACCCCTACCCCCAGTCTCCTAACCCTGGCCCCAGTCCCCTTGCCTCTATCCCCTACCTCCTCCCCCCAACCCCTCACGCATAATGCCTAATGCCAACACCTAACTCTGACCCCTCACCCCAACCCCTAATGCTAACGCCTAACCCCGACCCCTAACTATAACCCCTAACTCCTAACCCTAACCCCTACCTTCTAACCCTCAGCCCTTACCTCAACCCCATCCCCCAATCATTATCCCCAGCCTCCTAACCCATATCCCCTAACCCCAACCCTTGATCCCATCCTCCTACCCCTAACCCCCAATCCTTAACCCTAATCTCCTAACCTTAACCCCCAACCCTTAACCCCAATGTCCTAACCTTAACCCATAACACCTAACCCCAACCCCTAACCCTTACTGACAGCTCCTAATCTCCCCTAATCCCAGCCTCCTAACCCTATCCCTTAACCCCAACCCATAAACCCTATCTCTAACCCTAATCCCCTAGCCCTAACCCCTAACGCCAACCCCTAACTCCAACCTGCTAACCCCGATCTCTAACCCTTACCCCTAACCCCAACCTACTTCCCCTAACCCTTAACCCTATCCCTAACCCCTACCTTCTAACCCTCACCCCTTAGCCCAACCCCTAACCTCCATCCCCAACCATTATCCCCAACCTCTTAACCCTAGCCCCTAACCCCTATGCCCTAACCCCAAACCTCCTAACCTTAACCCCTAACCCTAACACCTAATGCCAACCCCTAACCCCTACCGACACCTCCTAACCTCCAACCCATAGCCCCTATCTCTAACCCTAATTCCCTAACCCCAACCCGTAACCCCTACTGCCAGCTCCTAACCTCCTACCCCTCCCTAGCCCTTAACCCTAACCTCTACCGCCAGCTCCTAACCTCCTACACCAACCTGTAACCCCAACACCTACCCCCAGCCCCTAACCTCCTACCCCAACCCCTATCCCCTCTTCCCCCTAACCCCAACCCCTAATCCCCAACCCTAACCCTCGTACTTGAAGGCACGTGAAGACCCAAGGGACTCTGCCAGGACAGCAAAAGCAGCCACACGTTCAGTGTAGGCCTAAGGTGACTTTAGCTGGAGGTTGGGAGCTCCCCACCCAAAGCTTGGCAGGAGAGGGGTAGGATCTTACCAGGCTGCTGTCTGCCATGAAGCGGACTCCTCACATTGCTGCCAACTGCAGTCACGGGAACTTTCTTCCTTTCTTTCTGTCCTTTCACCGTCGTCAGAGCTGTTATCTCTGGGCTTGAAGCATGGGGCACAGGCCCCTTGTTCCTGGTACTTCAGTTTGTGGCCTGTCTTGTGACAACTGGGGCATCAGGGTACCGGTCTCTTTTTCACCCTGCAGTCCCTCTACATCTTTCCACTGATGGAAAGGGATGTGAGCTTTGAAAATAGACTCTAAGGATAGAGAGAAATCCTGAGGAGACAGGTGCTAGGAAACAGGCGGCCATCGGAGAGAGGAAGGTAACATCTCCTTTTCATAATGGTTGGACTCAATGATCCTAAAGGTCTTTCCAAACTAAATGGTTCTATGATTCTTCCACCTGCTGACCTCCCTTTTAAGTTCCTTGACAGGACGTGATTTATGGAGAGCACAAAGCCATTGTTGTGCACTGTTGAAGTGGGGGGTTGTGGGAGGGATGAAGCTTCACATTTGTTCTGAGGAGCGTGGCTGGGACTTCACCTTGAAGTCTGTTCCTCCACTCATCAGGCAAGCGAGCGGGAGGGGCATCATTCAGAGCTGCAGGAGATAGTGGAGAAATGGGGAAAAGAGAAGGCGGAGACAGCAGGGGAGCACGAGAAGAAGCTGTGTGATATGAAGCAGAAAGTTGCGGCCACGCGAGCTCAACAAGAGGAAGAACAAACCAGAGTTGAAAATGCCAAGCAAGAGGTAAAGACTGTGAAAGGAGAATTTGTGTAGCTGTTTTGCAAGGCTAGAGCCATGGGAGATGTCTGGATGTCGGTCTGTGTGGAGCATGCCCTACATGCTTTCTGCATTGAATTTGGTGAGGTGAAAGGCAAGCAGGGTTCTCTTTGGGACTAGGAATGAGACCTGTCAGAGGAAGCCGGGCAGAAGCATCACTTTCAGTTGAGATTTCTGTTCTGCTATTGTGCTGGGTTTTTTAAGACTTGGAGTACCTTCGCAGTTCTCTTAACAGCCCTCTTTTGATCTTTACTGATACATGCTTATAACCTGAACTCCGTTAAAGACCAGACTGAGTTTGTAGGACTGAATGCCTGTGAGGATGGGGTTTTTGTTTGGGGGGGTAAAGAGGGACATGGCAGGATTGTTGACAAAAGAAAAATTTTGAGGACGACTGAAATATTTCTGAGCAGTAAAACAGGGGTGTCTTCTGGGCTGTTTTAAGTCACTTGCTGGTAAGCTATTTTGTGCCCAGATCTCCTGTGCACCCTGTCACACAGTGAGAGTCCTCCTTGTGTCCCCCCCAAAGTCCTCTTCACGGAGTCTGCCTGGGGACAGCAGTACCCCCAGCTGTGTCTGCAGGGATCGAAATGCCAGGGCAGTGCTCAGAGATGTCAGCGTGTCCCTGTAGTGTCAGTACATTACCAAAGCCTAACGAATACCTTAAAAATGAAGTCATTTTCACCAAACCCCACGTGGAATACATGAGTTGTCTGAAGGAGCTGCTGGCTTCAGCCCTCTGGCAGCCCCCTGCATTTTCTCTGCTGCTAACTAGGTGTAGAAGTCACTATTGAAAGACAAACAGGCCACAGCAGAAGATGAGGGATACCCTCACCAGCAAGGGGAGACATCTGAGAAGTGCCACACATTGTCCTGTTAGGTATTGGATGTTTCTTGGAGGTTCGGTCACAGAGGGACTCTGTCTGGACCATGTTTATACTGCCAGTGGCAGAGAAGGGCCTGGGAGAGCAGCAACACAGCGCTTTGAGAGCGCGTCAGCCCACCGGTGTTGGAGCCTTGGCACACAAATTTTGTGTGGGAAGTTTAAACCTGTCCTCTCTTTGTTTCTGTGCAGGTCCTGCCAGAAAAGGAGCGTGAGAAGAGTGCTTTATTAGAGACACTGCTTCAGACTCAGGGAGAGCGAAGAGAAGCCAACCAGCAGCTGGAGCAGCTCAGGCGGGAGGTGAAAGAGCAGCGCGAGGACGGGCAGGTAAGTCTGACTGGTCGGGCGGGTTGAAGGAACAGGCCGTTGGCAACTGGACGTGAGCTGAGAGTGGCTGAGAGAAGCAGGTAACAGAGTGAAGGGCAGTAACAAGGACATAAAGCCTAAGTGCTGTGAGCGAGGAGGCAGGGACTGCTGCAGGCACGGAAAGCACAGAGCCTGATGATCTCCAGAGATCAGCGACAGGAAGGGAGTGTTCCAGTGGAAGCAGAGCTGGGTAGAAAAGCAGAAGTGGCTGAATGAATGGGACTTTGGGACAGAAAGAAGAAAAAGCTGAACGTGCTGGCAGGTCCCAGTAGTTTGCTCTCCATTTGTGTCTGCAGAACATCACAGAAGAACTGCAAGCAGAGCTGCAGGAAACTCAGAGTAAGATGCAGGCAGTGGAGAAGAGGCACAAGGAAGAAATCAAACCCATGAAAGAGGAAATTACTGTCCTCCTTCAGCAGAGGGATGCTCTACAAAACCAGGTGAGTGAAACAGCAATAGCTGCTGCAGTCATCAACCAGGTGGTCTCTGCCCAGGGCAGAGCAGCCGGCGATGGGGTCAGTCCCTCTGGCTGCCATCACCTTGTGGTCTCCGTCTCAGCTGGGCTGATGGAGACTGACCAGCCAGCTGCTGCCCTGGACAGATGGGCTGCTCTTTTTGTCCGTTTGCCAGCACTCCTCAGAAGGGATTTCTGCTGGCCTGTTACTGCTAGCCTTGTTATTTAAGGTGCTTTTTCAGAGGAACATGGTGACCCACTTAGATTTTTAAACAAGCCAGCTGTATCCGTCGTGAGTCTGGTGCTTTCATGAAAGGGTGAAATTTAAGGTTGTACTTTCCCTTTCCTCACAGTATATGATATGGCTGATGTGGCTGACAGTGGCAAGCTGTAGTCTTTGACTGCTCTGTTGTGTTTTACTTGAGGTGGAAGAGTTGACATCTCAACTAGCAGCCTCTGAAGAGTCCCAGCAAGTGATTGGCTGCAAAGCTCAGCAAGATCTGAGTGAGGCACAGGAACTGTCAAGGCAGAAGGTGCTGGAGGTTGTCACCTCCAGAAGATCCTGGAGGAGAAGAGGAGTCAGTGGGAGAAGGTAGAACATCAGAACAAGGTGTTGCAAGGGTGTCTGGAGGGATCATTAAAATGACCAGTATCACAGACGTTGTGGAGACACCACAGACCACCGTAAGAGCAGAAGAATATTGTTTATATCAGTAGTTGTTTTTTAGTTTAATTTTTCCAGTTGCATCCTTCTGAATAAGTAGGACACCTGGGAGTTCCCCCTCCTGGACGCCGGGGTCCCCCACAGCATCCTCTGTCCCCCGCAGCCTGTGGGCCCGGCGGTTCAGCCTTCTGAGCAACCGGGTGACACGGCTGGACGGGGATGGGGACGGTGACACCAACCCCCTGCGCCCCTCCAGCTGCTGCTGGCTGCCTGCGCTGGCACACTTGGAGGGGGGGGCCCTCTGCCACCCTGATGTCCCCTCCTGTCCCCGTCCCTGTCCCCATCCAGTCCCTGTCCCCATATCCCTGTCCTCATCCCGTCCCTGTTCTTGTCACCATTTCTTCTCTGTCCTGGTCCTTGTCCACATCCCTGTCCTTGTCCCCATTCCTGGTGGTTTTAACCCACAAACCATTTATTTCCTGGGGGGGGCCTGGTCCTGCCCTGCAGGGGACCAGGACACCTGTGGACACCTGTTCCCCTCCCCAGGGCAGTGGCTGTCCCAGCTGGGTGCTTGCTGAGTTGGGCAATAAAATCCCTTCTTTGTCCCCCTTTTGTCCTTCCATGTGTTTCATGTGTGTCCCAAGTGTCCGTCCCCCCCCCCCATGTCCCTGGTGTCCCCAGTGTCCCCAACGAGGCTGACAGCTTCATAGGAGCCTTTTATTGGGGAGCAGGGATGTCTGGTCCCCCTCAATTCTTCTTGGGCCTGGAGACCTGAGCCAACACCCACAGAGAGTAGCAGGTGCCTGTTGGGATAGGGGGGTTCAGGGACACCCTGCCCCCCACAAGGGACCCTGCCCCCTGGGACCTGTCGTGGATGAAAGTATTGACACGGTAATGATTTAGTAAGAAATCTGGATTTATTTATAACTAACAGCCATTTATCATTACAAAATAATTCAGAAATGTTGAAAGAAAGAAAAGCGACTTATTTGCAGATTCTACAGTGACAAGATGCACCCTAACTTACTTAATGGTACCTTAATATATACATATACATGCAGCTACACAAAATGGACAAGCACATGCACAGAGGCAAAAGTATTTGGATCCAGTAGAATGGAGCACGTACCCACACCCCAATAAACAGAGAAAGAACGGGTGAAAGAGAAGCGAGCTCAAAGAAAAATTTCCCTCCTCTCGAGTTTAGAGCAAATACCCCCAATGCCTCGGCATTCCTCAGCGGGCGATAACTGGGACTCGAGCGGGTGGACTTCACCCGGCCTTCCCTCAACTCTGGCAGCAGAAACACCGTAAGAGTTTTGGTACCCGAGAGGCTCCCAGCTCAGGGGAGATGCTGGTCACAGGCTGCTGCCATCCAGGAGAGCTCAAAGGGTCTCCCTGGTGGTTGCAGTTTATAGGGTGCGAGATAATTGACTTTTGTCAGATCCCTCCTGGTGCCTTCCAGCAAGAACTTGATGAATGTGCAGTTCTGTAATTGTTCCATCTGACCCCCTCCCAGGCACAGGTGTGCCAGGCCTTTAGGAGCTGATGGGCCGTTTTAACTGTTTCTGAGCAATCGGGAGGGCAGGAGCCAGGCACTTCATCGTTATCAGTCCTTATCTCCAGGGATGGGGGTACAGCTCGGGGGAGGGGGCTGGAATCACACCCAGCACCAAGCAGCCCAACAAGGAGGGGTGGGGGGGGTAGAGTTGCATTACTACACCATCAAATTGACACAATGCTTTCAATTTGTCTAAATAACTCCTTGGATCTGACTTATTCTCATGGCTGGCTTTTCCAGCATTCAGTATCCAGTTAGTAAGGCAGAAAGATGGATGTAGGGGGCCTCATCCTCAGTGGTGCACAGTGACAAAGGTTCCGCTTTGGCACAGGACAATTCTCTGACAACTGATTCACGGAAAAAAAGACTCTACAACTCGAATAGAGTTATACAGCAGGGATATGTTTACTCCGGTGCCGGGGTGCAAGGGGATCTCTCCACAAAGCTTGTACCCCCACCGCACATTTTACCAAAAAATTATTGAGTGTGGATATCCATATTCATTGGGTTACATAACACAAACATACATATGCATGAGTAGGGCCGGGTTAGCATCATGTTTCTCCTAGAATCACAGAATCATCTAGGTTGGAAAGGACCCTGGAGATCATCTAGTCCAGCCGTTCTCCTAGCACGGTTCCCACCTACAGCATATCCTTAAGCTCCAAATCGACCCTACTCTTGAACACCTCCAGGGATGGGGACTCCACCACCTCCCTGGGCAGCCCATTCCAACGCCTCACAACCCCTTCTGGAAAGCAATGCTTCCTAATATCCAGTCTGAACTTTCCCTGGAGCAACTTGAGGCCATTCCCTCTTGTCCTGTCGCTTTCTACTAGCTAAAGAGGCTCAGGCCCAGCTCTCTGCAGCTTCCTTTCAGGGAGTTGTAGAGGGTGATGAGGTCTCCCCTCAGCCCCCTCTTCTCCAGGCTAAACACCCCCAGTTCCCTCCGCCGCTCCTCACAGGACATGTGTTCCAGACCCTGCACCAGCTTTGTAGCCCTTCTCCGGACATGTTCGAGTAACTCTGTGTCCTTTTTGTAGTGAGGGGCCCAAAACTGAACCCAGGAATCGAGGTGCGGCCTCACCAGTGCCAAGTACAGGGGTCAGATCCCTTCCCTGTCCCTGCTGGCCACGCTATTGCTGACACAAGACAGGATGCCATTGGCCTTCTTGGCCCCCTGGGCACACTGCTGGCTCCTGTTCATCGGGCTGTCAGTCAACCCCCCCAGGTCCCTCTCTGACTGGCAGCTCTCCAGCCACTCCCCCCCAAGCCTGTAGCCCTGCTGGGGGTTGTTGTGGCCCAAGGGCAGCCCCCGGCATTTGCCCTTATTGAAGCTCATGCAGCTGGCCTCGGCCCATGGCTCCAGCCTGTCCAGGTCTCTCTGCAGAGCCTCCCCACCCTCGAGCAGATCAACACTCCCGCCCAACTGGGTGTCATCTGCAAACTGACTGAGGGTGCACTCGATCCCCTCGTCCAGATCATCAATAAAGATGTTAAACAGGAGTGGCCCCAAAACCGAGCCCCGGGGGACACCACTCGTGACCGGCCGCCAGCTGGATTTAACTCTGTTTACCACAACTCTCTGGGCTCGGTCGTCCAGCCAGTTTTTTACCCAGCAAAGTGTGCGATTGTCCAAACCTCGAGCAGCCATTTTTGCCAGGAGAATGCTGTGGGAAACGGTGTCAAAAGCCTTGCTAAAGTCAAGGTAAATTCCATCCACAGCCCTTCCCTCACCCAATAAGCAGGTCGCTCTGTCATAGAAGACCAGGTTTGTCAGCAGGACCTGCCTTTCATAAACCCATGCTGACTGGGCCTGATCCCCTGGTTGTCCCTCATGTGTTGCATGATGGTGTTTAGGATGAGCTGCTCCATCAGCTTCCCGGGCACCGAAGTCAAGCTGACAGGCCTGTAATTTCCCGGATCATCCTTCCGACCCTTCTTACAGGTGGGCGTCACGTTGGCCGATTTCCAATCAGTCGGGACCTCCCCGGTCAGCCAGGACTGCTGGGAAATGATGGAAAGTGGCCTGGCGAGCACCCCAGCCAGCTCCTTCAGCACCCTCGGGTGTATCCCATCGGGTCCCACAGACTTGTGTGTGTCTGTGTGATGCAGCAGGTCACTGACTGTCTCCTGGATTGCAGGGGGGTCGTTCTCCCAGTCTCTGTATTCTGGCTGCGGAGGCTGGATTTCATCAATACAACTAACCTTGTTATTAAAGGCTGAGGGAAAGAAGGCATTAAGCACCTCAGCCTTCTCCTCGTCACTTGTTACCAAATTTCCCCCTGCATCTAGCAGGGGATGGAGACTCTCCCTGGACTTTCTTTTGCTACTGACATACCTATAGAAACTTCTCTGTTATCCTTGATGGCAGAGGCCAAATTAATTTCCAGTTGGGCTTTAGCCCTCCTGATTTCCACCCTGCACAGCCTCACAGCCTCTCTGTAATCACTGTGAGTGGCCAGCCCCTTCTTCCAAAGGCTGTAAACTCTCCTTTTCTCCCCGAGTTGCAGCCGAAGCTCCCTGTTCAGCCAGGGTGGTCTTCTCTGGCGTCGTCTTCTCTTAGAGCACCTGGGGACCGCCCGTCCTGAGCCATTAACACTTCCTTCTTACAGAGCGCCCAGCCTTCCGGGGCCCCTGTACCCTTCAGGAGAGTCTCCCAGGGGATCCTGTCAAGCAGGTGCCTAAACAAGACCAAGTCAGCCCTTCTGAAGTCCAGGATGTCAGTCCTGCTTAGCCCTCTCCTGACCTCTCTAAGAATAGAGAACTCGTTATTTCGTGATCGCTGTGCCCTAGTTGGCCTCCAACCTCCACGTCGTCCACCAGCCCTTCTCTGTTCACAGAGGAGATCCAGTAGGGCAGCTTCTCTGGTCGGTTTACTCACCAGCTGCGTCAGGAAGTTGTCTCCCACACATTCCAGGAATCTCCGGGACTGGTCTTGTTCTGCCATGTTGTATTTCCAGCAGATGTCTGGGAAGTTAGTTCTAGAGGCTGGTGTCAGCAGTTGATGTTCTCTTTGCACTTGTGCATTGCCTCCTGGGGGGCATCTCCGGGGATCTTTGGGAGGAAGGCTCGTAGTCTTTCTCAATCTGTTTTTTCCCCAGAGCATGCACAGATTCTCATGGCCAATTCCTTGAATAACAAAAGTGTTTTTCAGCCAGTTTACTCATTCTATCTGATCTAAGAGAACCAATAGAACTTCTACCATCCATACATGGCTATCTTTATTCACTACCAAGACTCCAACTAGTTAGAGCACACCTGTTCCCCAAGGGCAAAAACATATTTTGCTGAACATTATAGTTCTTGGTAGATTTTCACAGTGAACTGCTTTGTTTTGATGAACACAGCAGTCCTTGGTAAAATTCCACAGAACACTCTGGGCAAGCAGGATTCTCAGCAAGATTCAAAAATACTATAACTAATACTGTAACTTGCTGAAGTGCTAAGGCTTGGACAACTGGCCCAAGCCAGAGCTGACCTATAGACGAATCCTGTATATTTTATAACTGAAAGCCACTGTGCTAGTAGGTATTGTACTAAGTTATAACAGCGCACTTATGCTGATGGAAAAAGTGCTAAAGCTTTGAAGTCCTGAAGCCTGAACAACAGGCCCCAAGCCGAAGCTGTTTAGTGTGTAATCATTAACAGAGTACGTAAACTCGCTAGTGAAAGATGCAGCTTAGACAAAATAGAATCAGGAGTGAGGAGAGAATGTATCCAACTGCCCTTGTTCAGCCTTGTTCAAGGCTGAGAACCCAAGTATCCGGCCTTGTTAGAAACTCCCTTGGTTTCCCCCCTGAGCCCTGGCCAGGCTTTGGGTGGAATCCAACAGGAGGATGAAACCAGAAATTTTCCGCTCAAAACAAAGGTGCCAGCTGTTCTGGCCTGTCGATCTCTGGTCTATAAGGCTGGACCCGCTCGCAGCGACTTTGGCAGCCTCACCTACGGGCGGAGGCACCGCGTAGGATTTCCCCCTTGCCGGGACAGGCTCTGCCAACCCTCGCTGTGACCGGGGCTGCCCCGCGACTGCGGGTCTGGGTGATGGTAACGTGTGCACGTGGGGATGGATCCTTCTTAATCTCCATTCTCTCTCTCGTGTAGTAATGATTTAAGGCATTACCCTGTTTTTTCCTGTTTGCTGCTTTAAGTGCACTATTCTGCCTTTTCTTACTGCATGTTTTCTGTATTGCACTGTTATCACTATTTAAAATATGCCTGCTCTTTTCACTCTGGTGTCTGAGTTTAATTGGTATCCTTAATCAGCAGAACACGCACCGACAGCAAGCCCAGCCTGCTTGTGGTGTGCCCGGCTTGTTCCTCTGCCAGGCTGAATCAGCCGTCAGTGTCAATGAAATGTTGTGGCAACACGTTATCAGAAAAGCCATGGCAAAAGCTGTGTACGGTGTTGGCGGTTTTCTACTTGCAAAATTTTCTTTGAGCTATTGTTTTTGGAGTAGAGGATTATGTTTCTGAGGCATTAGCATATATTGTTAGGAGATATCAAAGGCATTAGTTTTGATACTGCTGTTGGGATAGTTATAGGAGAGTGTGAAAATAAGGTTTGTAATGTATTACAAACACCATTTTGAGGTGTGCTTATGTTTTCAAAATGCAATTTTTGGTCTCTTTTTCCTGATTTCCAGATTCATGGTGGCCGTTCCGAAGGTGGGTGTGGGCACAGACGTGTGGTACAGGAAGGGATCAGCAAGGCAAAGGCAGGAACCATTTTTGAAAGTCTTTAATCGTACATCAGTTCTAGAGGTAGGGTGACAGGAGATAACGCAACTCCTCTTTTTGGAACTTGCTGTGTGTGAATGCATTTAGAAACGGTGAATGTCTACGTGGGACACAAATTCAAGGGACCTAGAATTTTGAAAAATGCTGATGAAAAGACGGGCCAACCATGACATACTTGCAAAGTGCTGTTTGTATCTCTTTATCAAGAGATTCACGGGCGAGTGGTAGTTAATGTTGTTAAGTAGTGTAATTTAATTTCCAAACTTCAGTGTAACTTGATTTCAGAACTTCTGAGTGGTGAAGATAGCAGCCTTTGTGTGACATGTTAGCACTGATGCAGACGACCTGAAAGAGTTGTTCGTCAGCATTAGGTGACTGGTACAGAAGGCTGGTAGTTCCTACTGAAAATGCGGATTTCTAGACCGGCTGCTTGGCATGGAAACATCGGATTACATATCTGTCCATTACAGAAAGTCTTCTATCTTGCCTCTTAACTGTAGCCCTTGGAAGAAGAAAAAATTGCCATCAAAGATCTGTTTTGTTAAGGTTATCTAAGGTTAATATTTTCACAATTTTTAGTGGACTACACGTGCTTGATAGGTAAATGAACAAGGTGGAGTTTGCAGGTTTCTGGTACGACTGTGTGTCTTGCATGTTAAATACAGGACCGTATTTTCATTTCAGTTCTGGTTGCCAGTGTAATAACATCTCTTCTGCAGAACGAGTAACAAAACTTGGCTGGAAACAACATTCAGGGTAATTCTAACATCACCTTACTGATTTTTCTGTGGCACCTTCTGTATCTTGTATCTGGAAGCTAAAGTTATTTCTGACTTCTGTGAAAACGCACAGGGTTTCCTGGTGAAGTCTTTAACCTTATTTCACGCTTGGTAAGCTGTGAAATAGATCCCAGGATGTGTCTTTATCTCAGGTAGTGCTGTACGGGGATGGAAAGCCCACTCGCTGCTGCAGCTGCCATCTTGCGTATCACTGTATGGACAGCACGCGTGTTGATTTTTGACATGAAACTCAATAGGAGAAGGACTGGGATTCTTCTGCTGTTTCATTTCTGGTAAAAATCAAAATGAGACTAGGAGAATAAAACCCGATCAGGGCAAGAATTGACTTTCTTCTTGCCTGGCGGCCTAACTCTGTTAGTTGTAGAAGTCGTTATATCACGCAAGTGAGAGGCAGGTAAAAGTGAGACCTGACACAGATCCTGGCTAGGTTTCAGCAGTGCTAACTCTTTGTATTTCTTGCCTGGTTTCGATGTCTGCTTGCTAACTTCTTCCTTTCAACTGCAAGGCTGGGTTGTTTGGTTTTGTTTGTTGTGTTTTGTTGTGGGTTTTTTTTTAATTTCTTTGAAGTGTTTTGACCTGATGTCAGAAGCATCTTCACATTCAGAGGAACGGGTTGGCAGTGCGGATGAAATTCTCAGAAAGGTTGAGCTGGCTATTTGTGAAGAACTGAATACCGACTTAAATGCAAGTACCAGTCATGCCTGCTGTGTCATGACTTCTATATATTTGATACATCTTTGATTGCAGTTTAAAGCTTTTCTTAATGTATCAGATGAGTTTATTTGCTACAAGGCAGCATCTTTTTTTGTGGCAGTGTGACAGACACTCACTCAGGCTGCTCCCCAGAGAGAAGAGAACGTGTTTTCCAGGCAGCAGGCAGCAAACAGCTTTGGGTTACAGGAACTTACCTGTATGTATGACTTAACTAACCTGTATGTATGGCTTAGCTAGGAAACCGAGGAAACTCATTCTTCCCTTGCTATGTGCAGAGAAGTTTTCTTTGAACTGTACTGAGTTTTGGTGTTGGTGTTGAAAACACACGTGATGAAAAGTGAGTTTCTGTTTATAATAATGGGATCGCTTCTCCGCGAGAATGTGTATGGATACATTTATTTTTTCCAGTCCGATGAGGTGAATGGTTTTTTAACTGCTTTCATTTTGCATGGGACAAGTGTTCTTGTCTTACCGATAATAATTTGCTATGCTTCTGTTAGTCTTTTTCCCAGTTATTTACCTTTTCTGATCAGGATTTCTTCCGTTTTCTTTTGCTAACTCTGAGATATTCCATTGTCTCTGCAGTGAGAGTCCCTGCTGGGCCAGAGAATAGCCACGTCAGCAAAAGTTGAACTTGTCCTTTGATGTAGCATCATACTAAGAGCAAACCATTAGTTTAGTCTGCTTGTGACTGCTTTCTGTGATAGAACCAGTGACTCTCAGAAGAATGGCTGCATGCTTTAATATTTCATATCTATTCAACTGTGCTATCCTAAAAGAACTGTCACAGCACCTGGAGTAAGAAATTGGACTTCTGCATGGAAGTCCAATCAGTTTTATTCTCTTGAAACTATTGGATGAACTCTTAGACTTGCTAACGCCCCTTTCAGAATCTCTTTGAGAGAGAAAAATCTGGTCACTGAATTTTCTTTTCCGGTAACAATGGAATTTCTCAGTAAAGGTTTTGCATCTTACATGTTGGCGTGTATGAATGAAGAACGACTCTCATTCTTTCATTTCTCTCTGTGTAATTAAATGCAGGAGCATGATGAAGCAGAGAAGGGAATAATGAGTGCTTACAATAAAGTCGTACATGAAGTTCATCAAGAGCAAAATATGATCACGGTCATACAGAACAGATACTTGGCCAGCGTTGAGGTGAGTTTATGCCTTATTTCTGCCACACTAATCTATACTAGTAACCATTTCTGACATAGTTTATTTTTGAAAGAGGTCCTCTAATCTCTTTATAGGGAAATTCTAGGAGTACGTTGGTGATGAGAGACTGGTGGGGTTAAACCTTAACAGCTGCAGTTGTGCGTTACCTGAGCCAATGCTTCATTTCATTTAAATACAACGATACTTTTTTTAAAAACTAAAAACTAGTGGAAGCTGGAACCTCTGGATTCATTACAAATCAGTACAATGTAATTTAAGGGGATTGAGCTTTAAGCAGAATGTTGGTTCTCCAGAAGGTTGTTAATGTAATTAAACTGAATTCTTCTGCGGGGAAGGGCCCTGGAAAGCTGGATTCAGGTAGGCTTCAGGCAGTTTCTCTAATGCATTGGGCTAAAGCATATTAAAATGGAATGCTTGAACACTTTCTGATTTATTTTTTTTTTTTCATTTTCCTCCTTGCTCAAAAAACTTGCTGAGGAATGGCTGAATAGAAAACCCGATAGTAAAAACTTATTATCAATTAAGGAAACTGTGAAGAGCTTAAGGTCCCAGTTAAGGCAGAAGCTGTTTGAAAAGAACAACTTTGAGCAAGTATGAAAATGTTCCAGTGTTGGTGGCTTTGTCTGTTGTTTTTTAAATTGGTTTGGAAAGTTTAATTTTGTCTATTCCATGTAAGTGGTAATTATATAGAACAGTTTGTGTTTTCTGGCCTGAATTTTGCCTTTCACTGTGGAAGTTTTAGGCTTCAGCCTTAGTTCTCAGCTTTAGGCTGAGACGAAGCCTGAATGGCTTAAAAAGGAAAAAAAAGGTCAGTTCATAGCCACTTTTCAGTGCCCGGTCATGGCACTGGGCTTTAACTCAGTCCCTGTGGTGAGGGTTGAACAGTTTTGTCCATCTCTCTTTACTGTGCTGGTTGTGTGATTACTTTTAAGTTTTTACTTTGTGGACAATGCGTGTGCCTCCACTTTGATGACAGAAGTCAGTGTCTGTTCTAGTTTTCAGGGTTCTCCACTGCCCGTCAGAAAAGTCCAAAGCATGTAAATATTACCCCTGCTTCAGTGCTGTCTGTTTGATTGCACATTCATTACTCTGGTCATGCTTAAGGAAAAAAAGAACCTGCATCTGTCTCTCTGTAAGCATGTAAAGGGGCAGTAGGCTTCCCGGAGGGATTTGAAGTGAGACACGCTGATGAAACCCATTGAGAAACGGATTCTTGGATAATGAGGTGACATGAGGAAAAGGCCTGCTCCTGGGAGAAAGAAGTGAATGGATTAGGGAACCTGGCATTGCTGGCAGATGAATGATGTTGCTGTTATCATATGTGATCAGCTAATTAAAAAAAAAAAGCTCTTTGACTTAGGAAACAAGCAGGCAAATGGCTAGAACCTTTGGTGTGTCACATAAATAAAGAGAACAACGTCCTCAGAGGTTGGGTTTTAAGAGAATCTCTTGGGTTTCCAGGAAGGAGACTGAGTAAAATACGCATCTGAGAATATGTTCAACTCCAGAAGTGTGATGTGGAAGCTGTTTTTTAATCCTGATATAGTAGGTTACTGTTTGGTATGATAGCAGAATGAGAATTACACACTAACTTTGTTATTCCTAATGCAGCCTGCTGATTACAGTGAGTTTGAAATGAAAAGAAAGGAAATTGCTGATCTGCAAAATAGGGTTCTTCAGGAAATATCTAAGGAACAAGAAGAATATGTAAGTATTAAACTACTCAGGCAACTAAAACAAACCTGTATGAAGCACATCTGCATTTCAATTGCTTTAATGTGCACTCTGGGTAAAGCAAAAAATGGGATTTTTTCTGTTGTTGGATGTTAATATGGCCCTTTTTTTGGTGAAACCTATGGGAGAAGGCAGGGAGGCTGATCACTTTTATCTCTGTTTGAACACGGTTTCTTAAACCTTTCCCCCCTTCCCTACTACATAAGACGGTGAGGTGAAAAAAAAAAAAAAAAAAAAAAGTGAGCGGTAGTTCTCACCCCAGAAGAGCTACAGGTAAAATTGTAAGCTCACTTGCTGAAGAAAGACTGTATTTCTTGCAAGAAGGGGAACGTTTCCCTGTGACTAGGTTAAAACAGGCTTTTACCCCGAAGTGAAGGAGATCACCCTTTCTTTGAGTCCTTTATATCGAGTAAAGAATGGGAAACCCTTGCCTTGTGAGCGGGTAGAAGGGCACCAGAATTTGTGGTGGTGACATATCTATGTCTGCAGAGACAACATTTGTGTGTAAGAGTTACCTTGCAGCATTACAGCTGTGTGAGGTCTGGAGATGCGTGAGATGCTGGCCTGGTCTGTGTTACTACTTGATTTCTGTCTTTCCCCACTTACCCATAATGAAGTTGTTTTCCTTTGCTTAGGCCCAGCAAAGTCTCTTCTAGAAAAGATGAAATGTTTTCCGCGGTAGTGCATGAGCTGTTTGGGGCCTTAAGACTTCCCACCTTCAAGAGATTTCAAAAATCTGCCTGTGTTGTACTGCTGTATTCTTGCTGTGTGTTGGTGGGGGTTTTTTTTCCTTTTTTTAAAAACCCAAACAAAAGAAGGAAATGGCAGTGTTACTTTGAGTGATGCTGTTGAAGGAGGCACAGTCGTGGTCCATGTACATTTGAATGTCCCGGCTATACACGGCACATGTCCGTGTGTGTTTATATATGTCAGAAAGCAGTGACCTGAACCTGTGGGCCTTGTTTCCTTCATTTAGGAGAAGCTTACGTATTTGGTACAGAGATGGTTGCCTGGGTTACCACTTCTTTATCCAGAGCTAGGAATTCTAAACTCTGTGGTAAGCAGAGACTGTGTGAATGCCCTGTCAGTTATTGTTTCGGACGCTGTCAGGGCTCTGCACCAGCAGTGCTCTGCACCGTCTCTGTTCATGTGGGGGACATACACCCTGACCGTTGTCTGCTGGGCTCTTCCTCCTCCTCCCCTTCTCTGGGAGATGGCTGAGGAATGCATTTCATCAGCTGCCTCATCATGGCCAGCCTCTCGGTGACAGACAGATGCTTTTTCACATGTCCCAGCTGCTTTTGCGCCTTGCGGAGCTGGCTGAGGAAGAGGAGAGGTAGTCAAAGCCTCTGAATCTTACCTGCTGTTAAATGCCGCGCGCTTACCCTGCATCTGTGTGTGCTTGTGCTTCAGAGCTCCGGCGGACTTCTGACACGCAGCCTGGAGCGAGGCCTCTTGGATGCTGAGCCCTTGCAGGAACTGAGCCCGCAGTGACCTTTAGTGTGTCCAGCAGTTCAGGGCCAGAAGGTTCTTTTAAAGGTAATGTTGGTGCTGGCTTTCAGTTAGCGCTGCAAGCGAGGCCTTGGCTGATTAACGTGCTGGTCCTGACTGAACTCTGCTGTTCCTGTCGTGTCCCTGTATTTAACAGCCCTTTTCTGATGGCAGAGCTTTTTGTCAGGGCCTGTAGAGCATGAAGCATTGTTTTCCTTCTCAATTGCTTCCAGGTTCTTTTTTTAACTTCTTCTGAGGACTGTTGCAGTGAACAGTGCTTCCCCTCTGCTGTCTGTTCTTTCTGGTACCTGGTGGACGTTTTATCTGTTCCTTACTCCTGTCTCTTTGGAGAGACTGATTTGTCTTCCTGATGGTTTCACTGAGATAGTTCGGGAACTGCTGCTTTTCCCTTACTCTGCTTCTCTACCAATCCGCTAGCAATTGGGAAGCCAGGGGATTCAGTATTACAGGAGGCATAGTTGTAAATATTCTTCTTGCTTTTGACTTGTTTCATTTAAATCTCAGATTAGAGACACGCTCCCTGTTCTGTTGGTACAGACTTTCTAAGAGTTAGTAAGAAAATATGGGAACAGTCTGTGACATTGGAATTGAGTTCTGTGTTAAGAGAAAGTCATTCGATGGCACCTAACAATATGCATTTCTTCAAAACCAAAAAAAGGTCAGTAATGTCACAGGCATCAGGAGTAATAGCTTGGCTCTCTGTTTTGGCTTTAAGGGCTACTCTGTGTGTTTAAGCTCGGAAGCCAGAGTGATAGAAGGAATCACCAAGTACCACAGGGCTCGGAATCAACAGAAGGAGAAATCTGGACTGTTGCAGGTGTTGTTCCTTCTTTTCTGCAAGGCAAGATTCAGACTGATGATCTTGATTTCTGGTTTCACTTGCAGCTGGACCTTAAAGCTTTAACATATTTCAAGTGGAGCATTGAATCAGAAAAATATTTCCTTTCTGAGTAAAACTTAGTAAACACAATGAATTGATTTATTGCACTAGTGCATGTTAAACTTCCCAGTATTCCTGATTTTTGAAACATTTATCCTTTTTTGGGTTTGTTTTTTTGTTGTTGTTGAAGTCTGATCCTTTGGTATATATAGCGGTCCCATGCTACCCAGGAGCAGGTCTGGGAGCTTTACAAGCTGATACACCATTAACTTCAGAAGTAAGTATAACAACTTAGACTAACAGCATTTATTTTGTATGCCTGTGAACTGAACTCTTACTGTTCTGCTGTATCTTACGGTGCTGATGCTGTTCCACCAGTGTCTTCCTTTGGTGGCTGACCGTGACTGGCAGAGTTGCACAGGATAGCTTGACTGGCATTCTCAGCATCTGGTCAGGCAGTAGTTTATAACTTCCTCAAAGAGATTTTGCTTGGATACCTTTTTTTTTTTTTTTATTTAATTGAAATTAATGCCTCAGCTGTATTTCTAGTACATCCTAAAAGTACTGGAGCTGAACATGTGAGATGTTCAGGGACAGGCATTCTGTATTGAAGTTTTAGAGTACGCTCTGTGTGTAAATTTTTTTTTTTTCCCTCTTCTCCCTCCCTTTATCCCCCTCCTTTCCCTTTCCCTCTTCCCCACACAGTGTAGGCAGTTTGGGTGGTTGTCCCTTCTCAAAGAAGCAGTAGCTCGAAGTCTTTTCTCCAGTTCTGTTTGCTGGCTTGGACCTACTTGTGAAAGTCCAAGTTGCGTGTGGAGTGGTGTGGGGGTTTTCTGTTTGTTTTCCCTCCATATTTTTTCATGTTAGTGATATGTTAATCACTGGCTGCATTTTTTTCCCCTGCCTGGCTGTGCAAGTCATAATAATCTTACTGGGAATGAATTCATACTTCATAAAACAGAATTGGCATGAATTTTGAATGTGTACAAACCTAAAAGAAAAAAAAAAAAGTTTTAGTTCTGGATAGAAGCTTACTTGATACTGTGCTTTGTTTTTTCTGTGTCAATCTTTTAATAAACATACAAATTAAATCATTAGGAGGCATTAGAAGTGATGAAAGGAGTGGCGCAAGGTCTGCAAACGTTGCTTGGAGCTAATACAGTACATGGATCTTTGCATGAGAAAAATGTTTTTGCTGTGAATCGAAAACGAGGAGTCCTTGGAGACTCTGATTTCACAAAATCCGAGGTACAAACCCCATCCTTCAGTGACTTTTTAGTCAGAACTACGTATCAAAACAGACATCTGTGCGATTCAAAAGGTTTATTGGTAAACATTGTGCTGAGCAGTGAGACTCCTGTTTCATATTTTGGATAGGGTTGGGCAGTTTGAGTCTTGTTGAAGTTTTTGTAAACTTGATCTAACCTTGGAGGGGAAGAAAAGAATTACTGAGTGTGGGCTCTGGTCAAGCGAACCAGTGGAACAAAAAAGAGCAGGTGCAGTAGCTGTTTGCTGTCTGTCTGTCTTGTGTATGTACTGGTAATCAGCATCATCAGAGGCGAGAGTCAGAACTCGTGTTTGAAGAGCTGGTCAGGCTCGTATGAAGTCTTTGCCTTTCTGTTTTATAGGTGATGGGGTTCTAGGATGTGTTTTCATCTGTTGCGGTATTTGGTAAATTAACAGGATTTTACATGTTGCCCACATATACCTGCAGTGATACGTACTTCTGATTTAGTCCTCAGTTTCTGCAGTAAAGACTTTCATAGCTGTTCCTGGGGAAAATCTAACATTCTTTAAGCACACGAGCTATTTTCTCGCTATTCGTTGTGTTTACAAAGCAAAGTCTCCAATAATGGGATCTGCTGTAGTCACCTTTTTGACTTTCTAAACTCGAGCTGTTTGAGCGAAGCCACTTTTGTGCTAGAGGTCTGCTTCATGCTTACTTAATTTTAAAACATTAATATATGTTATAGTATGTCCTATTAATATAATAAACCTAACAAACATTAATTTTCATTGAGAACCCTTATTTGTGCTTTGGAAGTGCATTATCTGTTAATCTCATGAAGAGTGTCAAATCTTTGGACAGCAAAATCTGCTTCCCTCGAAATAAATTTCAGTTTTTCAGCAGAGAGATGCTTTAAAAATTCTCAACCGCTGAATTTTCTGAAAGGTCGTACTCAGTACAGATGTGTCATTGTGAAAATTGCAAGGGCTGAGGAAGACTGTCTCTCTCTTTACTCCTCCCTGCAGGTATGGGCTGTGCTGAGCGGAGCAGCTCCTGTGTGACAGAGCGGGAAAGTTCCACCAGTGGGTCACAGCCTGGATCCAGTTTGTGCCTTGGCTCTAGGGGTGTCAGTACTGCTCGGTGCTGGTACTTTCTGCATGATCACGACTGCATGAGTGGAGCTGGTAACTGATGTGTTACCAAGTACTCTGGGCACGCTGGAGACTAGTGGATGGTGTGGAGGTCGAAGCTGATCAGGCTGCCCCAAGGACAGAGGGGGCAGCTGGAGCGGGGAGCCCTGTGGAGACAGGACGGCCCTGCCCTGGGGCACCTGGGCACGTTTCAAGGGCCGTGTGTCTGGTGAATGCCCTTTGCTTCATTATCCACGAAATGCATGTCACTGTTTCAGGGGGTCCCTGAAGACCCCCCCATGCTCGGGGGGGTGTTTACCGCTCACCACAGGGTTGGGGGCTCAGTGTCAGCTTAGGCAGCTGAAATGTAGGGGTCCCCTCACCCCCAAACGCCCCCAGACTGAAGTGTGGGGTGAATTCCGTCACCGATGGCCGCTGGTTGAATTCGGGGTCCCCAGGGGAGAGCTCAACGCCAGCTAACCGAATCTTCCCCTCCTTGGGTTGGGAGATGGGGGGCTCTGGTGCGGACCCCCGGGGAGGAACCCACCCTGGGCACCCGGTGCCGGGTCTTGCCGTCTGCTTCGCCATTGACACGGGGCAGGGCGTCCACCAGCCACCAACACCAAGAGCGCCTTCTTCATGCCGCCCATCCTCATCCTCCCCTCGCCTTCCAACCCGCTCCCAGCAAAACCTGTGCCGCATGTTGGCAGTTTGACCCTAGGCTGGTGTCCTGGTGCTGTGTCCTTCCCGGTGGTCTCCTCCATCCCATCCATCCCCGGTGGCGCCAACTCCAATGCCGGCACCTTCAGCGCCGACACGCCGCTGGGTTTTGGTATCTTCCAGCTGACGGTATCCGCCAGTTGTTTTACTGGCGCGGTGAAACCCACAGTGGGGACGGTGAGCCAGGGGGTCAGCGGTTGCGCCCCCCCATCACCCACTGTCCCCCTGGTTTTCAGCTTCAACGGGGTCGTGCCAGGAGACTCCGGCATCTTCCTTCCTGCCGTGCCAGTGCTCAAGCTCTCGGCGCTTGCCCCACGTCTCATCATTTTGAGATCCCCCCTGATGCGGATACCGGGCTGGATCCCCCAAATTTTGGCCATTTCAACCCCCCGCCCAGCTCCGGCCCGGCAGGGAGTTTAGGCAGCTATGGCACACGTTGGCTACCCGTCACTGGCAGTGTGATCCCACCTGTGGTACTCAAAGCCGGGGGGTCCCAGGGGACCCCGGTTCTTCTGACCTCCCGTCGTCCCTCCCCAACCCCCCGAATCCCAACCGCGGCAGCTTCATCACTGGGCCGGCATCCTGGGGACCCTCCTCACCACCAGCACCCTCGGCCTCACTCTTGACTCCGAAAGGCGCCAGGGATAATTTGGGGACCTTCAGCTTGACCCCAGTGAAGTGCTCAGGCTTGGCAAGCGGCCCAGGGCAGAGCTGCCCCGTAGGTGAATCCTGTAGATGTGATAACTGATACCCACCGTGCTCGTGGGTGCTGCACTAAGGTATCACCACCCGCCTGTGCTGGTGTAGAGGGTGGAAGTGTTGAAGCCTGAGCAACAGGCCCTGAGCCGAAGCTGCTCGCCCTGTGTGAAATCCTTGGTGGAATGTGTCTGGAAGATGTCGCTGTCTTGAATGTATCTCGATCTGTCTGTGTGCGGGGATGAAATAACAGGGCCGTGGAGACCGTGGCCTGGCCCCGAGGCCTGGTGGGAGACCCTGCGCGTGATCCAAGAGATGAGCAGGGAAACCCCTGAGCTTCTCCCCTGAGCCCTGGCCAGGCTCGGGGGCAATCTCCTGTGAGAGCCAAACCAGATATTCCCGCTCCAAACAAAGGCGCCGGCTCTCCTGCCGGGCTGATTTTGGGGCTAGAAGGCCGGGCCCGCTCCCAGCGCCTCTGGAGGCCTCAGCTCCGGGCGGAGGCACCGCGTAGGATTTCCCCCTGCCCGGGCCAGGCTCTGCAAACCCTCGCTGGAACCGGGGCTGCCCGCGGGGCTGGGGGCTGGCAGCGGGGGCAAGGGCTGAGGGATCTGCCTTAACCCCTGTGCTCTCTCTCGGGCAGGGATGCTCTGAGGCGTTGCCCTGTGCTCTCCTGGTTGCACTGCTCTCCCTTGTCTCACTCCGTGGGCTCTGTATTATTCCCCACACTCTGGAGTTATTTGCAGCAGAAGACGCTGGCTCTTTCCACTCTGCTGTCGGAGGTTAATCGATATCCCTAATCAGCCAAACAGGGGGACCCGGGGGGACAGAATGTGTGGGGGCCCCCCCAACGCCCTCCCCCATAATCTCTTCCCCTCCTCCTCTTCCTCCTCCTCCAGCCGAAGAGCGTGAGGAAGGCAGCGAGAGCGAAGGGGGAGAGGGCAGCGAGGAGGAGGAGGAGGGGGCCGAAGGCTCCGGGAGCAGCAGCGAGCGGGGCGGGGGGGCTCGGCCCTCAGCGAGGAAGAGGATGAGGCTGAAGATGAGGAGGAGGAGGAAGGTGGCTGGGGGGACCTCCGGGGGGGGCAGTGACACCGCCCGGGCCGCTCGTGACCGGGAGGAGATTTTGGGCAGCAACAGCGACGAGGAGGAGGGAGAGGAAGAGGAGGAAGAGTCCGGGGGGTCAGCGAGGGGGGGACCCCGCACAGCCCCCGCCTGACCCCAGCGAGGCCTCGGAGGACGACGAGAGCCCCAGCGACGCCTCCGACTCCTCCAGCGACAGAGCGGCGTGTCCCCCCTCCCCGTTTTGGGGAAAAAACAGGCACTTTGGGGGGTGTTTCTGGTTTTCTCTTTAATAACGTAGTCAGGGTTAGTAGCCACAGCCGGAACTAAAGTTATTCCTAACAACTTGTGTCTAAAATAACGTTTTCTATCGCAAAGGGCCGCGGCGCTGCGGGTACAAAGGGGGGGCGGGGGGCTGTACCGACGGGGGAGGGGTCCTGGGGCAAAACCCGCAAAGAAACCAACAAAAGATATGGGGAATATTAAATGTGGTGAAAACGCCAGAAAAGACCCCCTGCCCCCCCCGCTCCCCACCCAAAAAAAAAAAAAAAGAGGGGCCAGGAGAGCCCCTCCCCCTCGATCCCCCCCAGTGAGGTCATCAGCCCGGGGAGCCCCTCCCTCCCTCCCTCACACGGGGGGGCCCTGCGGCCCTCCCCCCCGGCATGGGGCAGGGGGGTCAAAGTGGGGGGTGGGGGTTGTGTGTTAATCCCCCCCCTCCCCGCAGCTCATTTTTTTTAGGGGGGGGGACGGGGAACTGAGCGTGAGTGGCCATGGAGGGGGTGACACCCCACCCCCAGCACCCTGGGAGGGGCTATGGGTGGGACCCCCGAATTTGGGGGGGGCGGCGCCATCTGATGGTGGAGGTCTTGTCTGTGTCATCAGCAGGGGGGCAGGGAGGGGTGTCAGGGGGTACCTTGGGGGGGCCACATCCCCTTACCCCCCCCATCAAAATCCCTTTCTGTCCCCCTCCCCTGGCACCGCCATCCCCCGCTGTGTCCCCAAATTCACCCTGTCCCTGTGTGTACCCCCCCATAGTCCCTCCTGCCATGGCCCTGTGCCCACCCCCATGCCCTCCCCCTGCCCCTGGATCCCCCCCGTCCCTTTCCCCCCCGGAAATTGTTTTGCGATTTCATATATTCCAATGCAGCCAAAATGTCTCAAGAAATGATCACTCAAACCCTAGTGCCCCAAGGACTTCATTTTCTACAATTTGTAATTTAGATTTTGAAACCTTTAATCCTTTATTTTTATTTTTTTTTTAAAAAAGTTCGGCAGTTCTATAGTCCCCATCCCGACATCATCCTCAGTTTGTCCAGCTATTAATAAATCATCTACATATTGTAAAAGCTTTATTTCTGAGGACGGCTTGAATGTCTGCAGTAACTTTTTTTTTTAATGCCTGCCCAAAAAGGTTAGGCGATTCTGTAAACCCTTGGGGAAGCACTGTCCCTCTGAGTTGTTGCTTTCTATCATTAGATGGATCTTCCCATTCAAATGCAAAATAGTCTCTGTTCTCCTCGTCTAGGGGGTCAGGACCAGAATGCATCCTTTAAGTCAATACACTGGACAAATATAGTTCGGGGTGGTTGGTTGAGCAGCATCGAGGGGTTTGCTACCACAGGGAAACGAGCCACAGTTCGCTGATTCACAGCCCCGAAATCCTGCACCCATCTGTAAGATCCGTCTGATTTTAAAACCGGTAAAATAGGTGTATTATGTGGAGACATACAAGGTTCCAATGTGCCTTTACTTATTAATTCGTCTGTAATTGGTTTCAGCCCCTCTCGACCCTTTAGGGGAATGGGGTATTGTTTTATCCGAATTGGTGTCTCCGGATCAATTCTGTCAATTTTAATAGGCTTTATTTCAAGCTTTCCAATCTCTCCTTTTGTATATCAGACTTTAGGATTTAGCTGTTGCTCGTCTCTTTCCGTTAATGTATAACTTTTTTTATTTTTCTTGTACTATTATTTTTTTAATTTCAGCTTCTGGTAGCAATAATAAATCCCCTCGGCATATTTTTT
Source organism: Athene noctua (assembly GCF_965140245.1). Taxonomy (NCBI): domain Eukaryota; kingdom Metazoa; phylum Chordata; class Aves; order Strigiformes; family Strigidae; genus Athene; species Athene noctua. Next base: position 189,752 of record NW_027437571.1, on the reverse strand, counting down.
TTACAGTTGATTTTTTTTTTTTTTTTGCACCCCTATTTGCTAAAAATCCAAACTTTTCTCTCTGGGGCTTCGTTTTATTTTTATCGAGCACTCCTTTGATGTCTTTGTCCCCAGAAAATAGAGCTCCCGACTTCCTTATTCTTCTTTAAACACCCTTTTATCCTGCTCATTCTGCTGTAAATGTCCCTTCTTCCCACAATAATAGCATGCTAATTCGTTTCCTCTAGTTACTGCCCCTTTCTTTTCGCCACCCGAAGCTCCCGGTAAAGCCATTAGAATGAGATCTCAGAGGTTTCTCTGACTGCTGCAAATATTTTCGCCTTTGCTTCCTGCTTTTCTTCGTCTCTCCTCACCTACACTTTCTGTGTTTCTTTCAATAGCTCCTGCAGACTCCGGTCCTGCCAATTGTATACTTTTTCTAACTTTTTCCTGACGGCACCTCACGAATTGGCTACGAATTGAGGGGGGGGGTTTGGTTGGTTGGTTGGTTTTGGTTTTTTAATAAAGCCGCTCCCACGGGGCGTGTCGGCTCTACCCCCGAATACATTTGTAAATTCTTTCTCGATCTTTCCAGCCGACCAGTGGGTGGTTCATCTCTCCCTTGATGTTCGCTAAAGGCTTTATTAATGTTTTGCCCCCGAGGAACTGCTTCTCTAATGCCGGCCACTGTTCAGTTTCTGAGGTCCCTCATATTCTGCCGGCCCTGTTCTTGGTGACCCCAGTGAGGGCGGACACTGGGCCAGTTCTGACCCGCCGGCGGCCCCGCTTGGTTTTGCAGCTCCCACAAACACATTCCGGCTGGTCGAATCATTTGCCTTTCCCCGGTCGTGAATAAGATGCTTCAAACGGACTGTACTTCCTCCCCGGTGTAAGTACTGGGACCTAAACATTGGGCTAACCTCTCAGCTGCTCCGAGAGGATCATCTAATAGAGTCCCCGTGTCTTTTTTAAATTCCGTACATCGGAGGTGTTGAACGGGACTGCCACAAACCCGATGCCTCCTTGGTTGCCTCCGAGGGGCACCTCCCGTGAGGGGTAAAGACGCTCCCTCAGTTACGGCAGTTTTACCTCCTGTACCTGCAGCCGGAGGCAGAAGGGGAACCGCCGGGGCAGGTAAAGCCCCGGGGCAGGTAAAGCCGCCGGGGCAGTTAAGGCCGCCGGGGCAGGTAAAGCCGCCGGGGCAGGTAAAGCCCCGGGGCAGGTAAAGCCGCCGGGGCAGTTAAAGCCCCGGGGCAGGTAAAGCCGCCGGGGCCGTTAAAGCCCCGGGGCAGTTAAAGCCCCGGGGCCGTCAAAGCCGCCGGGGCCGGATAATTAAAGTATGGGGGCGGCCAGTTATCTAGTGGTTCCCATTCATCATCTTTCTCTGCCCCTGCCTTGTTCTTACCCCTTTTTCTTCAGATTTCTCATCCTTTTTCAGTGTAAGTATTGAAGCTGGATAAGGACGTGAAGTCCTGATCCACAATTTTGCATAATCGCTTTCTTCTCAACTAGAAGGTTTTCTTGAGTAAACATATGTACGTAAAGCCTGGCAAATCCAGTCTTCAAAAGACCCAAAAGTAGGCCAGAAGACAGGTGGGTTTAAAGGTTTCTTCGGCCGTTCAACCTCACAATATTGGACTAATTTTAATTTACTTTTTCCTTTTCTAGCACCACTTTCATTCCAATTTCTAATCATTATGCCTAATGGACTATCTGGTGGTATATCCGGTAGTTTACCTTTTTTTTTTTTTTTTTTTTTTTTTTTCCCTGGTCCCGGGTTTTTGATTCCTTTTGACCCACCTAGGGGTTTTACTGTGGCAATTCCTACAGCCCTTGTAGGGGGTTGGATCCAGGGAGTTGGGCCTCTTACCCATCCACGTATCCTTTGGGACTTTTCTAAGGCAATTCCTCTCGCCTTGGGAATTTTCTACGGCAATTCCTCTCGCCCTTGGTTACCAGTAAGAGTGTCTTGCGGGGGGCTGCACCCTTTACCCACCCACGTACCCCTAGAACCCGTGCTCCCGCCCACGACTCCTATAGGATCCACTTCGGTCCTTCACCGGCCAAATCCCTCGCGGGAGTTTGGAACCGCGGTTAGAAGACCTCCACACTCGATTCGGAACTCCAATCCTGGCTCCGAAACGACTTTCGTTTCCAGAATGAGGTTCCGTCTCAATCACACTCTCACACACAAGCAACCGAATCCCACCCAACCCAACGGTGTCCCTTATACTCACAACTCCGTCGTCTTCGTTCGGGTCTTCGTGCACCAGAATTACGGATATTTTGTACTGCAGTCTTTCCTTTGGAGCTCCAGTTCCTTTGACCATTGCTTCTCTTTTGTCCGTTGGTCTCTGGAGACTGACCCAGACTGCTACTTTCGAGCCACAATCTGTGGGGCGCCCCTCGAGAAGCCACAGTCCAGGAAAGCACACTGAGATCACGTCGGGGTCACCAAATTGTTATAATCAGACAAAGCCAATTTTTATAACAATATATATTTTTTTACTTGGGTTCAATCTATTTAGGGTGGGAAGCAATAGGCAAAGCAGCACTGGGTGCATGGAGAGCTGCAGCTCTGCCACACGCACCCCGAGTTCAAAAAACCAGAGGTTTTTTATAGTTCTGTGCCACCGTCTTTAACCAATCCTCTCTCGTCAGATGATTGTCCTGCTTTTTCTCCACTGGGTCCTTTGAGATGCTTGGGTCTTCGTCCCCCTCCTGTGGGGTCTTTTGGAAGTCTCGAAGCCTTGGTCTCCTGGCGCGCTTTTCTCCTGTTGGATCTTTTAAAAGCCTCATGATCCCATTTTTTGGCGGCTTTTCTTCAAGCAGCCGTTACAGGTTATCTCTAGGTGGGGGGGTTCCGAGAAGCGGGGACATATCAGCTCTAGGTGATGGGGTTTCCGAGAAGCAGTTACATTTTTCCAACCGAATGGCATACTTTATATTTTATCCATATATATTCCAACATTCTTGTAGTATAGGTTATAGTAACTGCAAACCATTTCAGCACCCACACAGGGTACCATATTCTATGTTTACAATACTTTAGACAGCAGGATAGTGTGGTTTAACATTTACAGATCACTCAAACCTATCACACCCGCCTTCCCTAACTTAGCAAATTAGTTACAATAGTTTATTACACCCCCAAATCCTGAAGGACCCCCCCCCTTGAGAGACCCAAATCCACTCCTCAACTCCAGACTCCCCCCAAATCCCCAAGCACCCCCACATTTGCACCCCCCAGCCCCTAGGGCCCCCCCACCTTGAAGGATCCCAACATCCGCCCCAAGAGCCCCCCAATCGCCCCAAATCCACCCCCTCAACTCCTGCCCCCCCAAACCCCAAGGACCCCCACATTTGCTCCCCCCCCAACCCCTAGGACAGCCCCCTACCTCCCCAGAACTGCCCCCCCCGATCCCCAGCACCCACCTGACGTCCCTGGGTGCCGATGGGGGGCCGCCAAGGGGGGGCCAGGGGTCGGGGGCCACCCCAGCAGGCCCCAGGTCGGTGGGGAGCTGCATGGCGGGGGGCAACACAAAGGGGTGCTGCCCCTGCTGCCCCCCAACACACCCTCCAGAGCCAACTCCGGGGAGCGAGTTGGAGCCGACAGCCCAGCTGCGGGCGGGGGGTGTCAGGGTGGCACCAGCCTGCCCCAAGCCCCCAGGGTGGCACCCAGAAACCCCCCTCAGGGTGGCACCTCCAAACGTGGGGTGGGAAAAGGGGCACCCAGGGGTTAAATTAGGGCACAGGGGAGTCCTGGGGGAAACAGCGGGGGTGAGACACCCTCAGAGCCCCCCAAATTGGGGAGGGGGGGCACACAGGAGCACCAAAGCACCTGGGGGGGGGGGGATGGGGGCAAGAGCCCCCCAGGGGAGTTGCAACCCCCCAAAGGGGGCAAATGAGGGGTCAGGGATGGGGTCCCAAAGGGCCACCAGTGCCTGGGGTGACCAGGGGGCTGTCCCAGTCCCCTCACAACCCCACGGGGGGGTCCCACCCCCCCATACCCCACCCCCCGCGTTGAGGGGCCCCACCTACCCCTGGGGGCGCTGAGAGCCGGGGCCGTAGGGCGGCACCTTCTGGGGGAAGGTGCGGAGCAGCCTCTGGACCCGCCACTTCCAGGAGAGGAGCCTCTTCCTCTGCTTCTCTGTGACCGCTTGAGGAGCGAGGGGGCATATGGGGGGGGCACACAGCCCTACAGCCCCCCCAAGCCCTACAGCCCCCCTGTACCTCGTGGCTCAGGCACTTCTCCAGGAGCTGGAGGTAACTGGTGATGTTCTCCTTGTCCGGCCACAAATTCAGGAGCGGGGTGCAGACTGGGGGGGGTCGGGGGGGCTTCAGGGATGGACCCAGACACCCTGACTCTTCCCCCCGCAGCACCCTGGGACCCCCCAAAAAAGGAAATGGGGTGGGGGGGTGTCTCACCTCTGCCCATGACACGGGTGAACAGCCCCGGGATGTTCCCATTGAGGGCGGGGGCTTCGGCAGCTTTGGCGTGGGGGGGCCCTTGGGGGGCCCCCTTGGAGCTGCTGTTTGCTGGGCGAGCGGCCGGGGAGCGCCGAAAGGCTTTCATGGGGGTCACCGTGATGTGTTGGGGCTCCTGAAGTGCCATCCGCACGCTGCCCCCCTTTTGGATGTCCTGTGGGGAGTTGGGGGACATGTCAGGAGCAGGGGGGACATGTGGGGACCGCAGGGGGGAGCAGGGACACCACCCCCCCCAGTCCTGGGAACACAGGGGGTGACCAGGGACACCTTGTGCCACTGCTGGGGACACGGGGTGCCAGGGATGTGGGGGTCCCCCCGGGGATCTGAGGACAAGGGACACCCTGTGCCACCCCTGGGGACATGAGAGGACAAGGGACACTCTGGGTCACCCTTGGGGACATGAGGGACATGGGAGACACGCTATGCCATCCCCAGGGACACCAGGACATGGGCAAAACCCCGTGCCACCCCTAGGGACATGGGGGAAACCTTGTGCCACTCCTGGGGAGTTGAGGGACACAGGGGACACCCTGTGCTACCATTGGTGACACGGGGATGTGAGGGACACCCTGTGCCACCTCTGGGAAAATAAGGCGGGGGAGCAGGGACACCCTGTGCCACCTCTGGGGACATGAGGGGGAGCAGGGACACCCTGTGACACCCTTGGGGACATTGGGGACACCCTGTGCCACCCCTGGGGACACAAGAGAACGAGGGACACCCTGTGCCAGCCCTTGGGCTGCAGAAGGGGACATGGGCCACCCCGGGGCCACCTCTGAGAACCCGAGGGCCACCCCGGGGCCACCTCAGGGTGTCCGAGGGCCACCCTGTCACCGTCCCACCTTAGCCAGCGCCCTGAGGACGCTCGGCCGCTTCCGTAGCTTCTGAATGCCGGGGAGGATCCTGTGCCGTGCATTCTTGGGGACATTCTGCGGGGACAAGGAGGGGACAAGCAGGGTCAGAGTGACCGGGGAGGGGGGGACAGTGTCTCCCCCTTCATTGGGGGACACAGGGGAGGGACACCCCGTGTCACCTGCGACTCGAGGTGATGCTCCGTCAGCCTCATCATCTCCTCGTACGTCATTTGGGAGAAAAGCGCCGTGTATTTCTGCAGCCCCAGGCTCTTCAGCCAGGAGGGGACATCTTGGGGGGGGACAGGAGTGTGACACGGGGTGGCAGGTCCCTGTGAGCCCCCCCACCCCCAAACGGCCCCCCAAACCCCACCTTTCATGCCGCTGCCCTCCTCCTCGAAGGTGTTGCGGCCGCCGGCCGGCTCCTCGGTCTGTTCGCTGCCCCAAGAGGCCACGCTGCTTTGGGGGGACAGGGGGGCGTGGTCCTCACAAGGGGGGCGGGGGGGCACGGGGACAGGGGTTTCGTCACCCCCCCCCACCCATTCGGGTCCCCCTCCCTGGGCACTGCCGGGCACCAGCGAGAGGGAGGGCTCCAGCGGGCTGGGGTGCAGCTGGGAGGGCAGAGCTGGGGGGAGAGGAGGGGGGGGTCAGGGGGTGGGCGGGGGTCCCCTCGGCGGGACACCCCCCCAAATCCCCTGCGGCCACCTGGGCCCCCTTACTGTCTCCCCAAGTTCTGTCTGTCCCCTACATTTCCCCCGCAACCCGTCCAGCCCATCCTCAACCCCCGTCCCCCCCATCCCCCCAGGCCCCTCCCTGTCCCCCCTCCCACCCCTCCTCACCCTCAATGTCCCTTCTCAGCCCTTAATGTGCCCCCCCCCCCCAGCCCCTTCTGTGAGAGACGAGAAACCAGGCCTGCGAGAAGCTAAGACAAAGAGCCTGGGAGAGCAAAAGCCGGGGCTGATGGGAGAAATGCCTCAAACCCTCGCCAGGCGAATCTCGGAGTCCCGGGTGCATCCTGTGGAGGCCGAAGCTGATAACGCTGCCCCGTGCAGCCGGGGGAGGGAGCCCTGTGGGGACAGGACGGCTCTGCCCTGGGGCACCTGGGCACATCGCAAGGGCCGGTGTCCGGTGAATGACCTTGGGTCATTAGCCACCAAATGCATATTAAAGTTAACACCCTCAGTATGCTAACGAGGGCTGACTGATCGTGCTAATTACCTCATCCCATGGCACACCTGACCCCTCCCCGGACATGGCATACGTAGCTCTGTGGGTCGACCTAGGGGACGGACCCAAGGAAAGTGGCTGTAAATCAAGGGGGGGCAGAAAGGACTCTCTCTCTCTCTGCCCCTCTCCCGGCCCCCCCGGCCGTCTGGAGAGAGCAGTGAAGGGAAGAAGCCGGACGCCAGCGAAAAGACGGCCGCCTCCTGGAACCCTCGCCGGCGGGATCAGCGCAGGGACCCAGAGCGCTGACCTGTATTCCCCCAGTCCCTCTGGCTCCCTCTTTTCCTTTTTCCATTCAGAAATGCAAGGCATATTACATTGCTCGCCACAACTTGCTGTATACTTAGCCAATTATCGTGTGTTCAATTAGTACATCGTAGGGAGTTAATAAATGCTTGAACTTGGAGACTTGCTGTCCGCTCCAGTTGGGGATTTGCGAATCTGAGTCGCTTCACCCCTCGTCTGAGCGGGACGTGACAACATCCTTATCCTGTTCTACTTCCCGGACCTATTCTATCCCTGGACCTATTAAAAGAGCGGGATTAACTGGTACTTTGCTGGGGTGAGTGCTTGCCCTGAGAGCGTGAATACGCACTTCTGCTGCACACTGTGAATTATTTTTCTCTCTCTGGTAGCTGGACTGCACTGACATTTTCTCTCCGCAGATGTGTATTCATCGAGCATCTGCTGTGTCGTCCTGCTGAAAGCACACGTGGGTTTGTTTTCTTGGGGCAATACCCGATGCCATTCCAAGACAGTCTGTGGGCCAGCTTCTGTTGGCATCATTTCTTTTGTCACGCTGGTGCCTTTTTAGAAGTCAGACTGAAATCAAACTAGTGGTGGAAAGCTCGTATCATCATATTCATGAAACACTTCGGTTAACTCATGGAGGCATCTTTACTTTTCTTCCAGAAGCAATTTTGCTGTTAAGGTTGAGTCTCTAAGATTTTGGTTTAAAAATCTTATAGACTTGTAGGGGGTTATATTAAAAAAATTTTAAAACAGAGTGCTTGAATTGCTCCAAGCTATAATGTAGTAAAAAGCTCTTTACGTCTACTCCCAAAGAGATGATGAGAAGGCTTGGTTTGAGTGCTGCTCGGAGGAGAATCTGTCCCAGGGAGCACTGCAGTCCGTTCCACTAGCAGTCATTTTATTTATTGCTTCGAATGAAAGCTTTTGGGGAAGGTATAGCAGCTGCTCTGGGTCTCTGCCTACAATTTCCAGAATGTACTCTGCAGATGTGTGCCTTGGTAAACATTGTGTTGGTTGTTTTGAAAGTCTGAAATAAAGAGCTGAGGGGATATTGGTTGGGAGAAACTGCCTGTCCTGTAGGAGTTACAGTGGGCAGAATTCACGTAATATTAACTGTATTAGTGGGTGTGTCACCAAAATCCGGGATAAAATAACTTATCGACACCAATGTGATGCAGCTAAGCAGACACTTCTTTACTGACGGCCGGACTGTAGGGAAGTGCTCTCACCAACAACACGTGCCAGGCACCAGAATCATGCACCTTATATAGAACTTCTCATACATATTCATTAAGTTGGCAAATCCCTTAATCAATCCTAACATCAAATTTTCCTCAGGCATTTCTTTGGGAATTTGGATTAATTGTTCTGTATCTGATTGCCTTCTGTTCCTTGCCACCAGATCAACCCATGATTCCACCAGCGTCACCTTCTAAGCCAATGTAAGGAGAACAATCACAAACTGATATAGAATATTAGACATGTTTCAGAGCCAGTTTTAAAGTCTTTGGGTCACAGCTTATAATTTTCCATGGAGCAGGTGCTTTCTTCACTCGGGTATAGTGTATCCAAGCACCTGATTCTGCAATCTTGACAGCCATGAAGGTGGTTAACAGTATCTGGAACGGTCTTTTTCAACGCTCCTGCAAAGGTTCGCAAGTCCACATTTTTACACAGACATAATGTCCTGGTTGAAAGTCATGCACTGGAGTTTCTAGGGATAATGTTCTGCACTCCAAATCACAGTCAAAGTTTTTCCTAAAGAAAGCAAATAGTTATACACATCCTGTTTTCCTTTTACATGCATGTTTGGATTTGGTTCTGGGGACTCATAAGGTTCTCCATACAGCAATTCATAAGGACTGACTGAGGTTCCACTCTTTGGTTGTACTCTGATTTGTAATAATGCCAGTGGAAATGCTTGAGGCCATTTTAAATTGGTCTCTTGACAGATCTTACTTATTTGCCTTTTTAAAGTCTGTTCATTCTTTCTACTTTTCCACTGGATTGTGGCCTCCATGGAGTATGCAAATCCCAAGTGATACTCAGAATTTTGCTAACATTTTGAACTATTTCTGCAACAAAGTGTGGACCTCTGTCAGACAAAATTCCAATAGGAACTTCAAATCTTGGAATTATTTCTCGTAATAACCACTTTACTACTTCATTGGCTTGTGTGGTGTGACAGGGAAAAGCTTCTGGCCATCCTGTAAAAGTATCAACCCCCACCAGGATGTATCAGTACCCATTTTGTCTAGTAATTCTGAAAAATCTACTTGCCAATAATCTCCAGTTTCTGTACCAGATTTTAATCTACCCATTTGAACTTTTTTCTTGATTACTGGATCATTTTTCAAACATACGTCACATTTTGCAGTTATTAATTTAGCCATGTCCACCATTTTAACAGATATAACTTGTTTTTATAAAGAAGTTACTAAAGCTTCTGCTCCCTAATGACATTCTTGATGTTTGGTTTGCATTATTTCTTTTATTAACAAAGGTGGAACTACTGCTCGTCTATGAGGGGTTACTGTTTTGGAGGGAATTAATGCCATTTGGAATACTCGTTCTCTTGCTGTCCGGTCGGCCAAATTACTTCTAGCAATTTCTTTTGTGTTCCTAATTTGGCGTGCTTTAGAGTGCATGATTGCTACCTGATTTGGTTTTTGAACTGCTTGTAATAATTGTAAAATTTAATTTTGATGCTCAATATTTGATCCCTGAGAGGATAATAATCCCCTTTCTTTCCACAAAGCTCCATGGACATGTACCACCCCAAGAGCATACTTTGAGTCTGTCTAAATATTTAATTTCTTCGTTTCACTTAGTTCTAAGGTTCGAATCAAAGTAATGAGTTCTGATTTCTGAGCTGATGTGGTACTCGTCAGTGCCTTTGCTTCTATAACTGTGGTGTCTGTTGTTACCGCATATCCAGCATATCAAACTCCTTGCTCCATAAAGCTGCTGCCATCTGTATACAATTCCCAGTCTGGTTGTTCCAGTGGTACATCCTTCAAACCTTCTCGACTGGAATAAACATACTCGATAGCAGCCAAGCAGTCCTGCTCCAGTGGCTCTTCTTCCTGTGTGGAACTTAAAAACACTGCAGGATTTACCAGGTTAGTTGTTTTTAGAATCACATCATCTTGTCCAGCCAGTACTACCTGGTACTTCATCATTCAGCTCAGAGAGAGCCAATGTCCCTCCTTCTGTCCTAAACCAGTTATCACCGTCTGTGGGACACAGACTGTTATTGTGCTTCCCAAAGTTAATTTCTGAGCTGCCTGTATGAGCATCACTGTTGCAGCCACAGCTCGAGGGCAGTTTGGGCACCCTTTGCTCCCCGTGTCCAGCTGTTTAGAGAAGTATCCGACAGGTCGTTTCCAGCTTCCCATCTTCTGAGTCAGCACACCCAGTGCCAGGCGTTGTCTTTCGTGAACAAACAGCTGAAAGTCTTTGGTGATGTCCACAAGTCCTAAGGCAGGTGCAGACATTAAAGCATGTTTCAATTCTGTGACAGCCCGTTGTTGTGTGGGCCCCATGTCAAAGGAGAGTTCTTCGGGCCTCATGTAGCAGTTTAGCTGTCAGACCATAACTCATGATCCAGAGGCGGCACCACCCTGTCATTCCTAAGAATGCTCTGAGTTCATGAATATTTTCCGGCTCACATGGCTTCTCAGCGTTCTGTTCCTAATTGCCGCTGCCCTTCTGAAATCTCAAAGTCCAAATATATCACAGTCTGACATGCTATTTGGTCGTGCTTTTTTTTTTTTTTTTTTTTTTTTTTTTTTTCCCCTGGATACCTTGTACCCATTCAGTGCCAGAAAATTAAAAAGATCTATTGTTACCTGTATGTAGGTAAATCTTTCTTCTGTAGCAATCAGTGTGTCATCCACATATTGTAAAAGCAAATGTCCAGGTTTTGGTTTGTCCTGTTTCTGTGTTTCAAGCTCCTTTGCCAGCTGATTTCCAAAAATTATCGGGCTATTTTTAAATCCTTGGGGTAGTCTTGTCCATGTCAGCTGTATCTTTTGTCCTGTTTGTGGATTTTCCCACTCAAAACCAAACAATTTTCTGTTTTCCTTCTCCAAGGTATACAAAAGAAAGCATCTTTTAAATCAAGCACTGTAAACCACTGATAAGCTCCTTTAAAGCTGTTAACAGCGTGTAAGGATTTGCTGCTACAGGACATATACCCTTAACTATTTGATTCACTGCTCTGAAGTCTTGCACTAACTTATATTCACTCGATGGTTTTCTGACTGGTAGAATGAGAGTTTTATACTCAGATTCACACTCCTCCTAGATTTTATACTTCAAAAATTTATCAATTTCTTTCTTATATCTGGTACCGATTGTTCTATAAAAACCAAAGCCAATTATATCTGAGCTGCCTCAGTTTCTACTCTCAAATCCGTATATTTTTTTTCTGGCAGCTTCTTTTAGTCTTTCCAGAACTGCTGAGGGAGATTCATTCTTATCTTGTCCCACCTCATACAATTTAGACCAGTTCAGAAACCTCGGCATGGCATGTTTAACTCCATATAAAATCCATTTCTGATACCGACTCAGTCTTTCTCTGTGCTCCACATTATTTGGATCCCCACTGCGGATCCCCAGACAGAAAATTCTGCTCTAATATTCCACCTGCTGTCCCACTCAATACAGTCACTTCTGCCTGTGCTTTGCCAGCCTCCAATACCATCTGTTTTTCTGTATCATCTAACACATTAGCTAAAATCACCTGTAAATCACTCCAATCCGGATTCTGTGTTCTGACGATAGTATCTACTACTCTGCCTGTTCTCTCCGGATCCTCTCTGTACACTCCTGCTGCCTGCTTCTAAGCCATCAAATCCGTCACTGAAAAGGCACTTTCACATACACCGGCCCATCATTGCCAGCTCCCTGCCGCAGGGGAGCTATTGTTTGTGCCTGCTGCCGAGTTCTTTGAGAAACAGGGGTATGAATTACAACCTCAGACGGTCCCTCATCCACATCCTCTATTCCACTACTCTCAGGTTCCTCTACCTGTTCTCTGTATTCTCTCCCCCGATGCCGTTCTCTCTGTGGAGGGGATATATCTAATTCCGGCCCTTCATCCTTTTCAGTAGAAGCAATTCTTTCCTTCAAACAATCTTTCCAAGTTCACATGTTGAACAACACTTTTTCATCTTTTTATCATCAGAAGTTATCGCCATTACTAAATTATCCCTACTAATCAACTTACATTCCTTCTGCCAATCTTTTCTTTGTCTTAAGTAGAAAAATAAATCAACTTATGGCACTACACTTCCCTTCTCTTCTACAAAACAGCATTAACTGCAAAATTATAATTCAGTGTCCCATTCATGGGCCATTTTCCCTGATCTTCCAAAGTATACAGAGGCCACCAGTGATTACAATATTCAATCATCTGACTCTGTCGCAAATCATCCTGCAAATCTCCCCAATGTGCTAACAAACATCTTAACAGAGAAGTTTTCAGAACTTTGTCATTTGCAGCCAGATTACACATACTTTTACTTTTAAACAAATGAGTCAGCTTAGATGCCATGGTTCAGTTATTTTGTTAACACAATATACAATCGATCACTCGCTCAAGTCTATCGCTTCGTCCTTCTCCGGCTGCACCCCGCGCGGGATAACAGAACCGCGGATCCAGACTCCGCACTCGCTTCGTGCTCAATTGCACGTCTCACACTTACAAACACACCCACACCTTTCTTCAATTACTATTACAAATAAAGATATAACACAATACAACACAATTCTTAATTACTATACAATATTCAATTGACGAAACAACCAATACTACAACTGAGAGCATAAAAACTTTTCACTTCCAATTAAATGCACTACTTCTGAGAACTCTATAGCATATAGGTTCTCTTGTTTCCAAAACCAATTGTCCAACCCTGCAATAGCTTTCGCTTATGTCTTACGGGCAGACGCCTCGGCTTCCAATACACGAGGATCCTCTAGCCCAACCCTGCGCAGCTTTCGCCGCGTCTGACAGGCAGGCTTGTACAGTGGGACTCTAACCCACTGTGTGGGACTCTAACCCACTTTCCACGGGTGGGACTCTAACCCACTCCTTCTGGTGGGACTCTAACCCACTCCTTCTGGTGGGACTCCAACCCACTTATCCCAGTACAAAAGAGAAGTGTCTTACCAAAATCCAGGGGATGTCGCGAAGAGCCTTATGGATCGGGGATCAATGGGTATCCCCGAGAAATCCTCAGTGCCGGCTGGAACCAATCAGGTCCCCAACTCCTCCGGTTTCTCTCAGCGAGGCCCCATCTGGGTCGCCAGAAACTGTCACCAAAATCCGGGATAAAATAACTTATCGACACCAATGTGATGCAGCTAAGCAGACACTTCTTTATTGACAGCCGGACGTGTAGGGGAGTGCTCTCACCAACAACACGTGCCGGGCACCAGAATCATATATCTTATATAGAACTTACTCATACATATTCATTAAGTATTCATACATAAGCATACAACTTCCAAGAAATCATTAACATATTCTCCTCCTACTTCCGATTCTGCACAGTAAAGATTAGAAATGTCCAGAAATGGCTCTGGGGTGTAATGGGAGTAGGTGGTCCATGAGTCGGGGGTCGCGATCTCCCCCTGCTGGAATTACCTTCTGCTTAAGGACACAGTTTTCTTGGCAGGTACCTGCAAGCTGTTACGGTCACTGCCCTCAGTTCCCATTAATCCTGGGCCTTGACAGCTACTTGCATTCTTCTAGTCCTGTGTATGTGTTATAAATCAGTTTACAAATCACCTCGTGTTTTGTTACCTAGGTTGTAACCGTTCCTACTGAACAATTATGACCAATCCCCTCGGCCTTGGTACAGGGCTATACAGTGGATTTTACAGTAGCAGTCGGTTGCTAGATTCAAAATACAATAAATGTAAAATGATTTTTACTAAAATATCCCTTAATTCTATACTTATATTAAAATCAAACACAATTTCAATTGATAATAAAATCAGTAACAGGTGGGTAATGTGCAGTAGTAACCCGGTGGCCAAACTTCAGGTAGGTAGTCTTTAAAATCTTCTGGGTGTCTCTCTCGGGGGACTTCTACTGAGGGTGGCTCCCGGAGAGTTTGTCTTGTGCTGAAAAGTGACTTTTAATGGGGCAGGGTGGAATTTTTCCCTGGTGCTGGTTTGGCAAAGGCAGGACGAGCTGGGGTGTTGGGTTTGTGGGCAGTTCCGGTCGCATCTCAACAAATGCTGGGGTGGGTTTAACTTCCCGGTGCTCCAGTGGGGCTGTGAACATTTCCTGGCGTGCTTATTTGCAGGGGGGCACCGATTGTGAGTTCCTCGTGAGCAGCTTTCCTTAAAGGAAACAGAAAATGGTGTTGTGGCCCTTCCTGACTAATAAAGCAGAGAGCGCTTGCCTTCAGCATTCCCGTATTTGTCAGTGAAGCTGCAGTGACACAGTCTAAACGGTGGGAGGGAGGATTTGGGGACGAGCCCCTTGGCAGGTGATTTGTTTCGTGATCTGGTCTGTGCCCCAACTCTCCATCTTTTGGAAGCGAGCAAGCAATTGGGGCATTGGGAGTGAAGCAGACGGCTTTCCTCTGACTTAGCTTATTTTGCAGCTGTTTGCCTTCTTTTGTGCCTCATTCTCTTCTCAGTTTATTCAGTGAGAGAAGTTAGAAATATTAATGCTGGAGGAGTCACGGCCCTGTAGATGTGGCTGTGTCGGTGGCTGACTAATTTCCTTCTGGCATCTTTATCTAAGCACTCAACTGCTGTGTACAACAAATTAAAACTGAAGGATCAGACTTCCTTGGCCGAGATTTTAACGCTGACATTTCAAAAGCAGGCTGCTTGTCCGAAAGCCTGGCAGAGCTCTTCCACGAGAGAAGCTCTGGGCTAACTTTCTGCCGTGTCAGGGGCAGACTAGAAGTATGTTGTTGTCTGGAGAAAATGCCTGACCCAAGGGAGTAAACCTGTTTGTTCTGAACATAGTTATAGGGAGTGTGAGTGACAGTAAATGGTTTGCATGTTAGAATTGTTTTTCTTATTCCTAGCTGACCTCTTGGGACTTCTGAACTGGCGATGGAACACAAACCTGTTGCAGCAGAATTTGAAGCAGCTGATGAAAGCTGATGGTGCTGAAGGGGTTAAGTAACAAGTTCATTTCTTTAAAAATAAATTTGGTATCATAATTTTGCTGAATCCCGTATTTTGTGTTATTCATACCTTTATTGTTCCCCACGCATCTGCCTCAGCCTCACTGCACGCACGTGCAGATTAAATTGTAGGCAGAGATCTCAGCCTTCGGGATGCTGATGCCTTTCTCCCTGCCCGCAGAGAACGTTTCGCCTGAGTAGTGGTAAAACGCATGGAAACGGCCCATTTCTGGAGACTAGGGTGTTTGGGGTTTTTTAGCCCTTCAGTGAATTTTTATATACAAATACATAAAGGCAAAAGCTCTTTTTCTTTGAAGATTAGAACATTGTTACGTGGTGATTTTAAATGTATTTTTAATACATGGATGTGGATGCAATCCTGCTCTGTGCTGCTGATACTTTTTAAAGAAAATTACTTCTGAAAATTCTTAGCTGAGGCAATTTATTTGCACTTCTCCCCCCAAAAAATGTAGAAAAAGTTCCTCTCAGAATAAAGTGACTGTTTTGCTGACGGTGTTTTCTGAATTGCTGTCTTAGGATAAATTTTTAGTCACAGAAACTCCTTGAACCTTTAGATCTGAGGAGTGTGCTGGTTTTTCTCTCGGCAGATCCCTTTTCTTACCCATCCCTCTCTGAGGAAACCTGTCTGGAAATGAACCACCAGCAACAAGGAGCCCTGGGCGCGTGGGCACTGCAGTGGAGCCCTCACTGATGTTCAGAGGAACCCCCGTTAGAAATGACACCTCTGTGGCACTTGGTCTTACTTATTCTGGCCTTCTCGCCGTGTCTGAAGGGTTTTTTTCCCCCCAACTGATCTTTTGATACAGGCCATCGCTGCATTTGTTTCTGCAGCATGAACCCCCTGTGAGCTGTGAAGTCGTTCTAAGCACACCGATGAATTTATCGTAAAGGTTGCAAGGGCTGACTGCTCTAGAGAGAGGGCTGGTTGGGATGGGTTAAGGAATAAGTTGCAATTATTCTGTGGAACCTGGGAATTCCGTCCTCTGTGTTAGGTGTGCAGAAAACTGTGACCATCGATTACTGCTTATTTTCTTTATGGCAAAGCTTTGACTTTTCTGGACCTTATTATTCTCACTGGGTGAGTTTATTTCGTGTCACACTTAACTGCCTGTTGGAGTTTAGAAGGGTATCCTTGACTCACTGCGCACTGACTTAGCAGTTCACTGGCTCGTACTGGCAGCTGGTTCAGCTAACAAGTGCCAGTAGAAGGTTCTTTTCATACGCCTGTCCTTTGCCTGTGGTATAATGCCTTTGTACATAGACAGGATGTTCACAAAGGGGGAACAAACACCCGTTTGTGTCCGTGCACAGCTGTGAGGAGGGGTGTGTGTGGTGGGGACAGGGAGAAGCGGGGGGTGAGATGCTCAGCATTGAAGAGTGCTTTGAGTCAGCTCGCAGGCTGACATGTGCTTGCCGAAGTCACCCCGGCCCTTGACTGCGCGTGAATGACGTCCCAGGAAAAAACCTCCAGCAATCCCGTGACAGTCGGTGTAACGTGAGTGTACAAGAAGTTTAACTCGGCAACGGGGAAAAAGCCATCCCCTTTTTCCTGTGATGCACCGTCTTGGTTCTGCTCTCGTTCCCCGTCGTTCTTCCCCGTCGCTGGTTTCTTTGTGCGCTTTGCAGTGCTTCAGAGGAATGAGCTCTGCCTCGGTGAGGGCGGTAATCCCGTGTCATTTGCTTTCCCCAGGGAGAGCAGCCCCTCGGGCAGTGAGCTGGCTTCAGCGAGCGCTTGGCGGCCGCCAGCTGCCCCAAACGCGGCAGGACCTGGGTGACAGCGGGGACACCCATCAGAGCGGGTTCACCCGAGGCCGGGACGAAGCTCCTGAGCCCCCGTAAGCACCCACCCGGGCCGTGCTGCCGCAGCACTCGCTCTCCAGCCCCTTCCCTTTCCGAGGCCGGGCGCAGCCGCGCGCCCGGGCCAGGCCCCGCAGAGCCGCGGAGTGTTCGCCCTCCCGCGGCTGGATGCGCCCCGGGCTGAAGTACCGCGGTACCGATCCTCGTGGAGCCGACCCTGCCCGCAAACGGAGCCGCCGTCGCGGCCGGGTTTGCCCCACACCCCCCTCGCCGCCCGCCCTCACCGCGAGAGGAAAATGCTTTTTTTGAGGCAGCGCTCGCATTTAGCCGGGTCCTCCAAGCGAGCGCAGCCCCAACCCAAGGCGAGGCACAAGCGGCTCCTCAGCTCCGTTCTGTGCCGCCGTGCCACGCTTCCTGCGGCTCCGAAAACCCGCCGGGAGCTGCCGACGTTCCCCCGGGGCAGGGGGGGACCGAGGTGCCCCCGCCCCGGTGCGGCCTCACCTTCCGCTTTTTCCTCCGCGGTGGCCGAAGGGTGCGAACAGCCCCTTGGGCTTGGCGCAGCGCTCCAGCGGCCGCCCCCTCCTGCGGCGAGCGGCTGGCGGCGATGAACGTGCCCGCCCGGCCGAGGGCAGCCCCGGCTCCTCGCCCCGTGTCAGCCCGGAGGGACCGCGCCGGCTCCAGCTGTCGCCGGCGGGGCTGGGGAGGGGGCGAAAAGCGAGCCGAGCGCCCCCCGGCAGCGTTTCGGTGCCCCCCAAGTCCCCGAGCCCCACCGCCAGCGCCGCCTCGTAGCGCTCCGGCTCGGCCCGGCGCTCGCGGATCGTGCGGGGAGCCGGGGCGCAGCCCAAGCCGTGGCCGGCGCCCTCCAGCAGCCGCAGCTCCTGCCGCTGCCCCTCCGAAGCCTCCTCGCAGCGTCCTGGCGGCAGCCGGGGGGGTTAAGAGCGGGGGGGGGCTGCGGGGGGGCCGCGGGGACTCACCGCGGCTGGCCGGACTCTCGCCGAGCCGGTTACAAGCCGCCGCCTCTCCCACCGCGTTCCCGCCGCGCTGCGCCTTCTCCTCCGCCTTCTGCCGCTCCGGGGAGGGGCGGGGGGTGCGGCCCGGTGTGACCCCCACACCCGGCCGGGCCCCCCCCGCGTGTGCCCCGACACCCCCCGAGGGACCCGCCCCCAGAGCAGCCGGTGCCCGGGGCCCGGCCAGTCTGACGGCCCGGTTCAGCTTCGCTGGCGCTCCCAGTGCCCCCAGTGTGCTTCGGCAGCTCCCGCTGTCCCCCACCCCGTGCCCCCCAGTGCTCCCAGTAACCCCCCCACAGACACACCCTGCAGCCAGCTCTGCCCGCTTTCACCAGTATTCCTCTAAATCCTCCCAGCATCCCCCATAAGCCCAGCACAGTGCCCCCTGTATCGCCCCCTAACCTCAGCCCAGGGCACCCAGTTACCCCCCAGTCCATCGCTAATTACCACAGACCAGGGAAGCGCTAATTAGTGCGGGCGGGGGGCACCCCAAAAGCGAGGGGAGAGCCCCATGTCACCTAACGCCCGCACCCCCACCCCTCCCGAGAGCCGTTTTTGGAGGGTTTCTCCCCATCTCGGCTCCCGGGGGGGGCAGGATCGGGCCCGCACCCCCCAAGTCTGGGGGGGGTCCCCTAAGTCGGAGGAGGGCTCGATGCCCACCCCTCCCCGTCTAATGCGTTACAAATTATTAATAAAATTGCTAACAAGGCAGGAGGGCAGTCCTGCCAATCACGCAAAACCCTCCAGTTTTGGTTAAAAAAAGAAAACCCTCCAATTTTGATAAAATCCCCCCAAAACCCCCTCCAGTTTTGTTAGGAAAAAACTCTCAAACCTCGCCATATTTGGTAAAAGACCCCCACAACCTTCCAATTCTGGTAAAAAAATTAAAACCCTCTTAACAACGTCCAATTTTGGTTAAACACACACACACAGACACACAACTCTCCAATTTTGGTAAAAAAACCCCAAACCTCCAATTTTGGTAACACACACCCCTCGCCCCAAACCCCTTCAAATTTTGGGAGAAAATCCTGACGCAACAACCCTCCAGTTTTGCTAAAAAAAACCTCCCAAAACATCCAATTTGGTAAAAGAACTCATACAACCCTCCAATTTTGGAAAAAAAACCCCAACCAAATCCCTCAAATTTTCATAAAACATTCCCACAACCAAACCTTCCCATTTTGGTTAAAAAACCCCAACAAGATGCTTCAATTTTGTTAAAAACCCAACTAAACCCTCCAATTTTGGTAAAAAAGACCCACAACCAAACCCTCCAATTTTGGTAAAACCCCAACAACTCCTCCAGTTTTGGTAAAAAACTCCAGGGAAAGAGGTGGCTGCCCCCGGGCCCAGTTCGGCGCCGACTTCGTTAGCAGCGCCGCATTTTTAATTGGGGGGTGGTGCGGGGGGTGAGGGCAGTTCCCATGGGGGAGCCCCCCGCCAGGATCTCACCGTTTCCCAACCTTCACAAAAAACCCCAAATAATTGGAAAATTCCCATTTTTTATTCTACTCGTAAAGCAGCCGGAGGCCCCGCTGTACAGAACGCTCCCCGCAGCCCCCACCCCCAAAGCCCCGCACCCCGTCACCGCCGCGGAACGATCAGACGCTGTCGATGTCCCACAGGCAGGTTTAACTCAATTTTTATTTTTTTTTTCCTCTGTGTGTGTGTGTTCGTTTTGTTGGGGATTTTTGCCATTTTCCAAGCGCTTTTCTGGCCAAATCGTGGCAGTGGCAGCTGCGGGGCGGGGCTGGGGATGTTGTATTTCCTCCCCCCTGCCGCCCACAGCCTTTAGTTTTGGATTTGAAATATAAAACGCGGCGGGTTGGTGTTTTTAATTAATATGAATATAACAGGAGGTGTGACCGTCAGAGCTTCACAGCTTTGCTGACAAAGGTATCACGAGAGTCAGTTGCTGAAGCTGCAGTTGTACAAAACCAGTCGTGACACAGGGGTTGATTTTCAGTTTGTGAAGATGATGGAATATTTGACAGTGACTGGCCACGGAGCAGCTCTCGGTGTCTTGCCCCACAGCGGGGTGAGCAGCTCCAAGTGTTCAGAGATGAAGAGAGAGAGGAGGGCACCCCGGAGTGAAACTTCCAGCAATCCTGGGACAGAAGTTCTGACCCAACAGATGAAAAGAAACACTTGCCATGAAGTTCTGACATTCTGTGACTCGAGACAATCACTGTAAGAATAAGAAAAAATGGAATTTCGCCCTTTTGTCGCTCACCCTGCAGGCAATACAACGCTCTGCTTTCCCAGGCGCATCTCCCAGATTTCTGGAGACTTTGGCCATTTAGCCCAGAGGAACTCTTTTGTGTTTTCTGTGCAACAGACCCCGTTGTATAGAACGAGCCCAGCAAGTACCAGATTACAGATCACTGGGTGATGTTGCCCACAGAAAATGTTGAGACCTCCCCGGGAAGGGTTAAGCCACCAACAGCAGGCTGCAGCGTGGTTTTCTCGTTTTACCCCTTTATCTCAAAATTTTGGCATTCTTAATAAGACCTGTGGCCAGCTCAGGTTTTTCCAGTGATTTTTGTTTGGCCTTTCGTGAGGGACAAGGAGGGATTTGCTGTCACTGGATTCCAGCTGCCCTTCTGAGCCGAAGCCTCACAGGCAGCGCAGGACCCGTCGCTAAAACAGTTTGCTTGGAGTTCGTGGCCGAAATCTGCTAAAGCCGTGCCTTGGCCAAATTCTGCAGGGTGCCGGGATAAAGTTGCTGCTGGGGGAACCGAGCTGCTGACGCGCAGCCTCAGTTTATCGCCTTGTGACTGAGGCTGTTTCGCTGCTGGACAAAACAAACCTGCCTGCACGGCCGTGGCGTGCCGGCCCGCTGGAATCTCCGCTT
Organism: Athene noctua; assembly: GCF_965140245.1. Lineage (NCBI taxonomy): Eukaryota > Metazoa > Chordata > Aves > Strigiformes > Strigidae > Athene > Athene noctua. The sequence goes on along the minus strand of NW_027437571.1, from coordinate 169,114 downwards.
TAAGCGTCAAACTGCCTCGGGCTCCTGAACACACCGGGGCTGAGCCAGCGTTGCACTCGCCAAAACTGTCACGGACAGCCACGATTATGGCAAGGAAGCTGCTGTATTTCTAAGGACGCTAAAGCGAGGTTTGTTTTTCTGCTTCCAGATCATCACGCACGTGTTCTGCACTTACCTGGACTCCAGCTGCTGCCTCACCCCGAATATCCCGAGGGCAAAGCCTTCGCTTCCCAACACTTCGTTCAGAGCCCGGATAAACCAGGGACCGGCGCTCACGTTGAGCTGCCCTTGGCCTCCGGGCTCTCGTCAGCACCCTTGAAATCCCCGACGCCTTTGAACCTTTTCATTCCCAGACGCTTCGGATGGAAACGTCTTTTGCACCGACCAGAGCAGCATCAACCCGCCCCACTACGAGCTGACCTACGAGCTGATCAGTCCCTGCTCCTCCTTACATCGGGACTCTAAACCATCACATCGTACAAAGTCCACCGCAGTTCCCTTGACGTTTCAATGCTCTATTCTGTCGGTGATCAAAAATGCCCAGAAATCCCCACCAGGCAGCGAGTCCTTTCTTGTCTGTGGCTCTGCCCCTGATCACACGGTCTGTTGGGCCGTTTCAGGGCCATCAAGTCACCCGGCTTCAAACAACCCTCTTTTCTTGGTCTGTCTCCCGCAACCGTTCCTCGATGTTCCGTTTAACATTTCCCATTTCTGAGAAGTTAATCTTAGAACCTTTAAAAGCATTAAAGGCAGACGCTTGGATTGTCACCCATTTCTTGTGCCTGTCTCAGTTAAAATATTATAATCAGCTTAAGCATGCCTAAACGAAAGGTTTCCACCCGTCCGTCCTCACCCAGGATTACCTGGGCGGGGTTTTTGGCCAGCCGTGCTCGGGCTGTGCAGGGGACGAACGAGCAGCACAGCGTGGCTCTGTGACTTCAGACTAGCGGAGCACCTGCAGCCTCACAGCAGTTTACTGATTCCGAGTCTCCGGAATCACGATGGCCATTGATTGCTTATTTCTAGGATCTCGTTCATGTATAAGAAATCATTAAAAAAGAGAGATTTTCATCTGTTTCCTACCAGTAACAGCCCCGCGGGACGCAGCTCCGAGGAGCGATGCCGAGAGGAACCGAGCGGCGTCGCTGCGTCGTTGGCTGACCCGGGCTGGCTGCGAAAAGGGGTAATTTCAGTTTCATTGCGGGGGGGGAGCGTTTGGCATTCCCGGCGGGGTTTGGGGTGAGATTATTTCAAACGTTTTGCTGCCGAAACGCCGCCGCGTCCAAGCCCCCGGCGGGTTTTCTCTTCCCGGCTCCTCGCCCCCGCGGATCCTGTTCAAAAGCCTTTTGCTGTTTCTGTTCCGCTCTCTGTGGGCGCGGAGCTGAGCTTAACTGACCTGGGGACTAAACCCCCGGCCCCGGGGGCTGGGCCGGCCCTGCCGAGGGCGTGCGGAGCCGCGAGGAAGGGGGCAGCGATCGGGGCGAGGGCAGGAGCCGCGCGGGGCCGGGAGGCCCCAGAGACCCAGCGGGAAAACTCCGGCCTCGGTTTGGGGTCTCGGGGTGTCGCCAGCCCCGGAGCTGCTGGGAGGTGCCGCTGGGCTTCATCCCGGCGTGACGCTGGCACAGAACAAACCCATTTCTCCTGACGTTCCCGGACAGGCGAATCCCCCCCGGGGGCAGTACAGCTGGGACTTTTGGGCTACGGAGAAGGGAACAGAGCCCAAACCCGGCCGGGGCAGAGACGTTCCCGGCCGGCTGACGGGATCGGGGTGTTCCCGTGCCCCAGCCTGTTTGGGGCAGGGAGGGGAAGGGTCTGCTCCTCCCTCCTCCGCCACCGGGGCCGGTACCCCCGGCAGTAGGGCGGGACACCCCAATTCTGGGGCGCAGAGCCCGCCACCCCTCGGGGACCCCACCCTCGCGCCTCAGGGCCCCCCCAGAAAGCGGGTGCTCAGCCCCAAGGTTCCGCTCCCCCCACACCCTGCCCTCTCTGGGGGAGGGCGTTAGCGCTGGGGCTGTTGGGTCTGGAGGGGCATTAAGCTCGCTCTGGCGTCACCCCCCCGGCCCGGCCGGATCGGGGGCTCAGGGCTGATGTATCCAAACTTCTGGATATAGATAAGCTCTATGAAGGCCTCCCTGATGAAGAAAAGGAGCGGTGGATGCGGCTTGGAGCCCAGCCCCAAGGAGAACAATGGATGCTCAGTAACAAGCCGCTTCTCCCCAAAAGGAATTTATTACCGATTACGCGATGGCATCACGAAAAAACTCATGGGGGGCTGGAGAGCTTAGTGCTCCGGAATCAACGACTCTGGGCTGCCCTGGGAATTTATGCAGCAGCCAAAAGAATCTGTGAAGGATGTAAACTTTGTAAACAATACGCTTCTGTACGAATTAAGGCTCCCAGTGGAAAAAGACTTCCAGACACCTTTCCTGAAAGGAAATTCCACGGAAATGCCAAAACCAAAATTGGGTACTCTGACATGTCAGTGAGAACCGATCGGCTAACAGGACGGGTAAAAGCCTGTCCTACCAGGAAAAGGTACGTCTGCTCCTCGCTGGATCAGCTGGTGCCGGGGCTCGTCCGCCTGGCGTCTGACTCCAGCCAGGAAGCCCTGGGCGAGCACTGTGACTGCGTGGGATGGTGCCGCTGCTCAAGACGACGCTCACGCGGGACTCGCGGGAGAGGATCGCGCCCAGCGCCGCCCTCCAGCCTCCCTTCATCTCCCTGCAGCAGGTGAAGTCCCGCTTTGAGGCCACCCAGTATCGCCAGCTCTGCCACAAGGACTGGAGGGCATCCCGTAAGGATGCAGCGCGGCTCAGCTCTTCCCTGGCACGGAGGAAGGCGCCTTCATCCCCGCCAGCCAGCGCAGCACCCAGAAGGCCACCACCCCGCTGGACAGGCTCAGCCTGGCTGAGCCGAGCGGGTACGGCAGCGGCACGAGCCCGCGGGACGTCTGCCCAGCCCCCGTCCCCACCCGCCACGGCACCGGGCGCTCCCAGCATCAGCGCCAGCCCAGGGCAACGCGCGCGGCCGGTAACTCCACGGTGCCGGGGGCCCCCGGCAGCCGGGAACAGCGTGGCCGCCCCGATGGCAGCGTGGTCACCGGGAGCGGCGTGGAGCAGAACGTGCCTGGCAGAGCAAACACCTCGTCCCACGCCGAGGTACAGCCGTGGGGGGGCTCCTGGGCGTGGGTGCTCGGGGCCTTTGCGTCCCCCCGGTGCTTTGGGGCCCTGGATGCTCGGGGTCCCTGGTGCCCCCGTACCGCGAGTGCCCAGAATCCCGGGGTGCTCAGGGTCCAAGGGGTGGGGATGCCACCCATGAGTACCTGTGGCAGGTTCCCCCCCAGTGAAAGCAGCTTCTTGGCTGCTGAAGCGTAGCAGCTCCTGGCTGCCTGTTCTCGGGGCTTGGCGGTAACTGGGGCCTTTGGCTAACGGGAGCCGCTGTTGGCTACAGGTCAGTCACCTGGCTATAAATGGAGTCCCCTGGGAGCCCTTTGGAGCTCGTCCCCTGGAGCAGCAGCTGCGGTCGAGGCCTCTCCCCTGGGGTCGGGACGCTGCCCAAGGAAACAAGGAAACTCCTCGAGGGGCCCCGGGTCGGGACGCTGCCCTGAGCAGGTCCTCGAGGGTGAGAGCCCTCACTTGTCAGGTGAGCGAGAGAGCGTTTGGGGTTGCCCTTAGACCCCAGAAAGTCGATCTGCTCTCCTCTCACAGACATCCGCACCTGTGATTTACAGAGAGCTAGTTAATGGTGTTGATAATTTTTTATTGTTGGTGGTTGTTGTTTATCTGAGAGCCTCTGTAACGGTGCCGCTCACCCCCCCCATCCTTCTCCCCGCAGGACGCTCCGGTGACGCGGCGCGACCCCAAGCGGCCAAGCACCATCCCTGTCCCCAAGGATGGGCCCCAGGGGACAGACGGGGACTCCCCCACTGTGCCTGGCACACTCCTCCCGGCACAGAGCCAGGAACACCCACGTCCCTGCTGAGCCACCGCGGCAACCCTGGCAAACCCCCCGGCAGAGAAGAGCTGCCCAGAGACCCTCCTCTTCCTCACCTTCAGCCACCCCGACCAGCAACACCCGGCTCCACGCCGGGAGAGAAGAGCGGAGCCAGGGATGCCCCAGGATGTGCTGTGCCACACGCTCTCGGCACCGGTTTTCGCAGTGATCCCCCAGTAAATGGTTTGCCGACAGCCAAGCGTTTCCTCTGACTCTTTGCCGGGGTGGGTTTGGCACCGCCGGGACTCGAGGGGCGCCCGGCTTCCCTCCCGCTGCCGGCACGGCATTCAGCAAAGGCCCGGCGCTCTCCATCGCCGCGGCACAGAGGGCCCCCTGCCTCGAGAACAGCCCCGCAAACTCCACAAAAACTCGGGCTGCCGCGGTTGGAGGGGGCTGTGCTCTTCCTCCTCATCCTCCTCCAGGCCCGCGGGGTGTCCCAGGGGTCCCTCTGTCACCTGTGTAGCGAGGGGACACGGGGGGGGGGGGGCACACAGCGGGAGGAGGGGCTTGGGGACACCCAGGGGGGCTTGGGGACAGGTGGGGAGTGTCGAGGATAGCAAGGGGCATCCGCGGAGCCCCGGGGACAGTCCAGAACTTCTGGGGACACTTGGGGACCCCCAGGGAGCTCTGGGCATGGTCAGGGACACCCCGAGAGCCCCAGGGACCTTTAGGGACCCCCAGGGATGTCTGAGGATGCTCAGGGACGCCCAGAGAGCCCCAGAGACACTCGGGGGCAGGCAGGGAGTGCTGGCCGGGCCGAGGGTGGCCAGGGACAGCCAGAGGGCCCCGGGAACAGCCCCGGAGGCCTAGAGGTGGCCGAGGATGGCCAGCGACAGCCGGGGAGCTCTGGGAACACCCAGCGCCAGTCAGAGACCGCCGGCGCCTCCCGGGGAGGGCGGGGGACCCCCGAGGACAGACAGGCCCAGGCGCGGGGCGCCCAGAGAAGCCCGGGGACAGGTGGGCACCGCTGGGGACACCCGCGGAGCCCCGTGCCCCCCCTTCCCGCCCGCCCGTCCCCTCAGGCCCAGGTTCAGCCCCCTCGCGGCCCCACCTGCTGCCGCCGCAGCCGCTCCCGCAGCACCGCCTCGGTACCGCCGGCGGCCCGGCCCGGCCCGGCGGGCTCCCAGGGCGCCGCGGAACTCACAGGCCGCCGCCATCTTCCCGCACCGCGCGCCACAGGGCGCACGCGCGGCCACCGCAGCCAATCCCCTCCCTCCGCTTCCAGCCAATGAGCGGCGGCGGGGCGGGAGGGGCGTGGAATGAGGGCCGACCACCAATGGCGGCGCGGCTGCTGGCCAATGGTGACGGTGGGCAGGCGGGCCCGGCGGTGGCAGAGCCAATGGGAGGAGGCGGCGGAAGCGGAGGCGGGGTGTAAGGGCAGAGCATGAGCGCGGCCGGCGCTGAAGCCGCTTCACTCTCCCCCCGCCCCGCAGTGGGGTCCCGGCTCAGCACCCCCCACCCCCGGGGGTCCCGCTGCAACCCTCTCTCGGCCCCGGGGGGGCATTTAACCGCCCTTTCCCCAGCCCTGGGGGGCGCGGGGCCCTGGTTCATCCCCCCGGCTGCACCCACAGGCCTTTATTGACAACTAAACCTCGTTCCAACCGCCGACACTGAGCAGGGGAAAGGGGTGTGGAGAAAGAGAACGGGGGGACACAAAGAGAACGGGGGCAGCAGGGGGCGGGGGGCACAGGTGGGCCCCCTCAATCTTCCATCAGTTTGCCGAGGAAGTGGAGCCTGAAGGTCCTGTACCTGTCCTCGAAATTCATGTGGACGAGCCCGTACTCTCGGTCCCTGCAGAGCAGGGTCCCGGTGGCTTCACGGTGCATCCCCATCATCACCTTGACCTGAGGCAGAGGAGGGGTGCAGATGGGGGGTGAGTGAGCCCTGAGGAGGCTGGTGGGGGGTCCCAGCGGAGCTGGGGTAGCACCTGAGGGGATCTAGAAGGTCCCCAAAGCAGCACGTGCTGGTGGGAGCAGTGTTGGGGGGCCCAGGACAAAGGGGGGGCTGGGGGGGGCCCTACCTTGTTGCCGCAGACGGGAGTGACAGGCTCCAGGTGCTCGCTGGAGATGCTCAGCACTTCCTTGCTGTCCCTCAGGTAGACAGCGCACATCCCGCCCTACAAAAACAGAAAAAGAGGGGGGGAAATCAGCATCAACATGTGTGTTACCCCCTCCCTGCCTCAAAAGCACCCCCGAACTGGGGCGGGGGGGTCTCACCATGAGTCTGCGGATGACGCCGATCTGTCCCACCACCTGACTGTTCGGGTAGGTGTCACGGACCTTCACGTAGATGTTGGTGGTCACCCAGTCGCGGGAGCTCTGCTCGGTCCCCGAGCCGGGGGTGTGGGGGTTGTACCCCCGCAGGGGGGGGCTGTAGGGGTCATGGATCTGTTGACCACCGGGCTGGGGCTGGGGCTGTCCTGGGGAGAGAGAGAAGGCAGTGTTGGGGTGTGTAGGGGGGCTACAAGGCGGGTTTTGGGGGTCGTAGCGGGGCTATGAGAGGGTTTGGGTGTCGTAGGGAGTTTAGGGGGGAGTAGGGGGCTACAAGGTGGGTTTGGGGAGTTGTAGGGATTTTAGGGGGGCTCTGAGGGGGTTTTGAGGGGGATGCTTGGTGGGGGCCTGTGGATGCAGGTCAGGGATTGGGGATGCTCGGGGAGATTCCCCCTATTTTGCTGATTAGGGATACCAATTAAACTCAGTCACCAGAGTGAAAAGAGCAGGAGTATTTTGCTGGGGAAAACCAAATAATGTAACAGTGCAATACAGAAAACGTGCAGTAAGAAAAGACAGAAGAGTGCAGCTAAAGCAACAAGAGGAAAATATAGGGAAATGCGTCAGATCCCCGTTTCTCGAGGGAGAATAACCAGACAGCTGAGTGATGTCTGGTTAACCCGGAGCAGGGGCATCCATCAGCTGCTTCTTCAGCTGACGGAATGCTCTGAGCGCCTCTCCGTGCCGAGTGAGGGTTTCCGATTTGATTTTAATAGCTCACAGCGGGATTTTTTGTACCAGGAGTCCGTAGTTACATACCCACAGGCGACACCTCCGGGTCGTTCCTAGGATCGCGCAGAGCTCTTTAGCTGGCTGTGCCCGAGGGCTCCGACAGGGGCCTCTGGCCTTGCAGTCCCCAGGGTCCCTTGCCCAGCCGTGACCTCGGCTCCAGGGCAGGTTACTCGCTGCTGAGCTGCTGGAGCTTTCTGTGGAGAGACTCGATAGCCATTAAGACCCCAAATTTAATAAACTAATAGTCCATGTTATGCACATTTCTTTAGTCTCTGTGGCTGTTAAGGAATCATCTACATACTGCAGGACCCCCGATTCCATGCGGCCGCTCCCATTGCTCCAGGTCTTTAGCTACTTGGTTTCCAAGAAGAGTGGGGCTATTTTAAACCCCTGGGGCAGCACAGTCCATGTTAATTGCATCTTCCTCCTGGACTCCATCTTTCCTCATTCAAATGCAAACAATCACTGACTTTGGAGCTCAAAGGCAAGCAGAAGAAGGGGTCTTTTAGGGCCAGCACGGTAAACCAAGGCAATTCCGGTACTCATCTAATTAACAGTGCATATGGGTTTGCTACAGCAGGATGCAGATCTCCTCCCCTCCTCTTGCTATATGCTCTCTGTGCTCTGTCTAACAAGGTCTCCACATTCCAACTCTCTGGCACTTTCAGCTTTTACAACTTCTTTCGAATGCCCCGTGCTGACTGCCCTATAAATAACGACACTAACTGTTGTATTCCCACCCCTGACCCTGGATCTAAGGGGTGTGTCGCCTCACGGTACCCGCAGCTTACCCAGGAATTCTGAGGGAGTATCTTTAGGTCCCTGCCGAAGGGCATATAGGGCCGAGCAGTTCATTGCTTTCGGTACAGCCCGCTCCATGCCCCTGACACTCCAATCCCCATCTGCATCCACAACCTCATATGGGCTCCTGTGTTGGGGTTCCAGCACGGGTGTTTTATTAGAAACTGGAAATGCTTGGTCACCCCAACAGTCGCTTCAATACCCCTTCGCTGCACTTTTCCAAGGTGCCAGATGGAAGGAAGTGAACGGGACTTTTACCCTGGCAGGGCCCATCCAGCCCTAGGGCGTCTCTCAGAGGAGCCGGCACCGCCGCTCGCTTCTCCCGTCTGTGTCTGCGACACGGGGCTGTGAGGGGGGAGCCTGCCTCTGGCTCCTCCAAACATTCACCGTCCTCCTGCCGGCTTCCTACCGGCGGTTTATAGTACTATGGGAAATCTTTATTTTGGCCCCTTTTTCTTTCTCTTCCTTCATATTTTCTCTGTCCGGTGCCAGCACCAGTGGGTCTCGTGGGGGTGCCAGGCCACGGTCTATTTGATATTCAGGATGGTCTCGGTGGGTGAGAAACATGTCTGCATAGGAGACTTCATCCCAGTTCCCTCCCTCCTTAAAACAGCATCAATTGCAGCAGGGTGTTATCACTCAAAGTCCCATTCAGGGGCTATTTTCCCCAACGTTACATTTGTGGATAACAGGTGAGGGGGCACCTTTACACCGCGTCACGGTGGGGAAAACGGCACCGAAAGATCCCCCTCCCGAGGGGGAAGGAAGGACTTAACTCGTTATCCCGCTCCTTAATTAGTGACATGAGTTGCTCGCCTGCGCTGAGCTTCCCCATCATTATCAGAGTTGTTTCTAGGAGGGTGGTGGTGTCCGAACCTGTGCTGTGGCTATCGTGGTGCCCCTCACTCTGGGCCTAATTAACAGAGCTCATAACGAGGGGAGACCTCGTTAAGCCAGGTCTTTCCTCGCTGCAGGATCCAAAAGAACATGTTGGTGGATCTGAACAAGGAGATGATGAATGAAGTGGGCATCACAGTGGTGGGAGACTGTAAAAGGAACAAGCCTTAGAAAACTGTTTTCTCTCAGCATATTATTAATAGCAGGAATAATTAATAAAGAAACAGTGGTTTAGTGGTTTCATTAATAGAGCACAGGTGCTCTAGGAACAATACCGACAGTTTAAGCAACTTAGAAAAGCTAAGCAATGAAAAGCTAGACATAGATTAAGAATATGTCAAAGAGAACATTTTGAGTCTTTTCTCAGAAGTCTAAAAGTGAACGATGATGAAGACTGTTCAGAAGATGAGGAACCACGATGAGCGGAGACTGCATCCGTGAGCAGCGGTGTCCGAAGAGGAACTGGAACGGAACGATGGGAACTTGGCGAAACTGTGGAATACGGTGGACTTCTGAAATGGATGATGAACTGAGAGCTGAAAGTTCCTGGAAAATCCCCAGAGACTCTTGGTATTGTATGTTGTATCGTGTCTAGAGAGGGCGCTTTTTGTGAGCTGTGGCCACTCCCTGAGGCGATGGCCCAGCTCTGAGCTGTTAATAAAGCCAGCCCAGAGGTACCCGCAGTCTGGGGAAACCCTTTAACAGAACTGGCCACCCCGATGGGACTCTGGGACACAAGAGAGCAAGAGTCAGGTATTTCTCTGGACAAAGCCGTTGCCCATACTCAAATTGCCGGCCAAGGAATGAGAGGTGAGTTCACCTAAGAGACTTGGGCACGGGTAATTCCAGAGAGAATTATACTGGGAAACTCTCGTGCTGAAATTTGCAAAGAGAGGGATAAAAGAGATGTACAGAAGATGGGGACAGTACTCAGCGTTGAAAGGGGGACGCCCCTTGCTGAGGTTTCAGAAAACTGAGGAAAGATACCTTTGGCACAATCCTCACAGAAAAGGAAACTGATGGAGGAGGGCCAATGGATGTATGGCCTCCGAAAGGAACAGTCAAACCCCACCAGTAAAAATTTCTAAGAATAATTTTGGAGGATTCTGAGAGTCAAGATATTGATTATTGGTATAGTTGTTATAACAGAGGTCAGCAAAGAAAGAAAAGCTCTTGGATAAAAACTAAAGGGAGTTGACTTCCTTCAGCTCCTGAAGCTGAAGCAACTGAATTCCCTTTTAGAAGTGCTGGCGTGTGCCCAAGGCGTTTGGATTCCAGCCCAAAGCCTGGAGCGGGCCCTGGGGCAGGCGCCGCCGTCTCTCCAGTAACAGCAGCGATGGGACACGAACCTTGGAAGCAAGGTGCTCGAGTCACCTGGCAAGCAAAAATGCCTCGCTTACGGGCTGATGCTGGAAAACGTGCTCCGCTGTTATTGGGAGTTGTCACTGATTACACCCCTAATTGGAATGATATGCAAACTTTATGATGAGAACGATGTCAAGCAGAGAAAAGAGAAAAGATTTTCCAAAAAGGCAAGAGAATAACTAATTGGACAAAGGTTTTGGAATGCAACGAGCACCCAAGTGATTACTGGGGCCGGCTGAAGGCTACTTTAATTATGGGGGTATGACCCGTGACCATTTCCAAGAGCCACCAGCTATTAGTGTTTGTGTAGAAATTGATGCCAGGCTGGCCAGGGAAAACGTTAACTAAAATCCTTAGCATTGGTGCTTTTCTTTTTGATAGGAGAGATGAAAGCAAAATCAGCAAGAAGAAAGGTTAAAACTTGAGAAAAAGGCAGAGCAAAAAGAGAAAGAAAGAGAAATTGTGTTGCTGGCTGCAGCAGTTACCCAAACCTATAACCCAAGGGGGAGAGGTCGGGGGTTTCCCCGAGGCAGAATCAGGGGAAGGGGCGCGCGAGGCAGAATTCCTCTTCTCTCTCCATATGCTAATGGTTCAGATGCTTCTGCTGTGGGAACTGGGGACACATGCAGAGAGAGTGCCCGCCGAGACCCGTGTCTGCACAAGAGCATCTGCCCCTGCCAGACCTCCTCGACCTCATCACAGCGAAGAAAATGATACTCATCTTCTCTGGGAACTGCAGGAACAACGGGCCCCCGTGGAATCAAGGTAGATGAGCACGGTCAGATTTCTGCAGAGGTAAAAACTGCTTTGGGGTAAATCTGTGATCTCTTCCAGTTCCCCTACTGGCCCTTTGGGCCTGTACTGAATTTTGAAGTTCCCCACATTTCAAATGATAGTACGGGCAGTAGCAGGGGAACAGATAAAATATTTATCTACCCCTTTGACGAGACCTTTTGCAGGAATTTGGTCCGTTTATCTCCTTGGCTCCAACAGAGATTCAGCTGGTTTTAATGGGCTCAGAAATAATTGAACTGGGAGGTCAAAACCCACATGATGTGCATGATAGACGATTTGAATTGGCTGCAGTTCCCAGAGAACTCTGAAGTAAGTGGGATGGTTAACACTGGCTGAGCCAGTTGTGATAAAAACAGGAGGAGGGAATCCTCCTTCCATTTGGCAATATCCCATTATAAATGAGGCCATTCCCAGTATAGAAAAAACAACTCTACGTTTTTTCAGAAAAAAGAATTTTGAAGGAATGTCGTAGTCCTTATAATACTCCAGTTTTACCAGTTAGTAAACATAGAGTAGATAAAGATGGAGATCCTGAATATAGATTTGCTCAAGATCTCCGAGCTGCAAATGAACATGTAATTGCTTCACACCCTGTGGTACCAGATCCGAGTCTGATTTAACACAGATCCTGGGCACAGTATTTCACAGGGCTTGATCTTACAGGAGCTTTCTTTAGCATCCCAGTCACGGAAGAAAGCCAGTCACTCTTTGCCTTCCCATGGCAAGGGAAGCAGTTAACTTGGACTAGGTTACCACAAGGATTTACTAGTTCTCCAACAGTATTTTCTCAAATTTTGAAAAATTATTTACAAGATTTGTTTTTTCAAATAAGTCTGTTTTGATACAGTATGTTGATGACCTGTTATGGGCAAGTAAAACTACGGATGACTGTATTAGAGACACTGAATATCTGTGTATCCGACTTGTTAACAAGGGGCACGGTGCATCTCTGTCCAAATGGCAGTTTTGCAAACAGCAAGTGAAATATCTGGGATTCATACTAAAGCCAGGACTTCCTGATTATCCAAAACCTTTTACATTGTATTGGGATGAAAATAAAGGAACTGCGAGAGGGGTGGTAGTACAAACTTTAGGACCACATGAACGACCTGTTGCTTATTTTTCTTCTATATTGTAATTTTTCTTCTTCAGTGATAATGCACACAAGAGAAAAACCAGGGAAACAAGCAGACAAAGAGCAGGTTGGGATTTCCTCACATTTTATAGCGGTACAGCATTTCTAGGGAGCTCAGCTACAAACAACCCCGAGAGAATAGTATGTTATATACATACGTAACTTCACAAAAAATGTGCAAAGTTCTTAATGAGAAAAATGCATTAGCGAGCTCCTCTCCCATCAGTGTTACATTTCATGTTTATTTGCATCATTTCTCCTCCTGCCTGTTCTCACGTTTTTTTCTCAATTTCTTTCTTACTCTGCCTACGTGCAGATTTGCATTTTCCTTTGCTGTTAAAATTCTCCAGTACTTTGCCCGGAAGTTCTTTTCAGAGGATGCTCTCCTCAGATTTCAAGACAATAAATCCACCAGAAAGAGAGCCCGAGGGACTCCGTACCAACAGATATTACAGCTACACTACCTGTCTGCTTTACCTCAAAACCAGGGACAAGGGACACACGGAGAATGTCACCTGCTGGGATAACAGGCTGCCAAACTCATCAGTGAAGGCCAAATTCGCAGCTTGGCCGTGACGCCTGGACCATAATCAGGTCTGCGTTACAGGTTCCCCTTATCAAAGCTGGCTGTGGGCTGATCTAGCCACATGACTTTCACTGAAATAAAAGGATATATGTGCACTTAAATATGAGCACATTTTATCTGGAGTTTTTCTTTTTACATTTGAAATCCACTATAAAGAATACATTTCCCTTTATAATCACTAACACCCTTTTTAATCTCTTTTTGTACTCGTCCCTGCTGGATAGCCTCCTTAACTCCTCCCTTTACACTTCATCCCCTGCAACAGCTCCCAGATTCTCTGGGAATTATTTCCACTCGCCTCCCCAGTAAGCGATCAGCCGCATAGGAAAACATTTGGTGTGGCATCGTTCAGATTGAGAACACATCCTTCACCAAGGACACCCTCCTCAGTCACTCCTTCATGAGGACACTGTGTTGTCCATAGCTTTTACATGTGAAAGAGCAATTCCTGAACACCAAGAACTTTGGAAACTTGAACAAAACAAACAAACCAACCCCAGATACTGCTCGACCAAAAAGTTTTGGGAGGTGCCAAGAATACCAAGGACCCAATCACTCCCATGCGGAGTAAAAATTAGCCTAGTGTCCTTACCTATTCAAATGCAGCGTCTTACGACACCACCCACGGGGTTTCTAACAGTATCAGTTCTGACAACGAACCTGTATGAAGTTGCCAACAGCAAACGTTACATCATGTCATGGAGGTCAAGTCCTTCTGGAAATATCTGTTTAAGACTTTAGGAGCTGCACTCACAAACATACTGCTTTAAACTGGAGTAACAGAGGTGACAGCGTAAGTTCTTACACATGTCAAACTTCCTCAAACGCAGTGAGCGTAGATGTAAACTACAGCTGAAGAGAAATTCCCTGCCAGCAGTTGCATACTGCGCCTGTCACTAGCAGGCAATTACATCTCTTCTCCTGATGCAGCGTAGATCACCTACTTGTACCTCCCACAGTGCTTCAAAAGGGCAGACGGGGGATCACAGCAACCTGCAAGTTTAAGGACTTGAGGCTGCTGATGAAAAAGTACCTAATAAGATTTATATCAGAGAGACTACAGGCAGGGATTAAGAGATTCAGAGTTTCAAGGAGCCACAGAGGGAGATTTTAAAGAATTCTCCTCCTCTACTTCCTACTAGAAGGAAATAATTTGGAAGCTATAACTTGGTCTCTATCACAGAGCAACCTGACTGTTGTGCATAAACAGTTTATATCCGCTCTACACTATGAATGAGAAAATGAAATAATTAACATTCTTTCTTAGTACGTCATCTGTAATGAGAGAAAACAGACACCAATTATCCAAAGCGTTAAAAATCTCTCAGTTCTGTAGTAGTCCTTAAGCAATCGATGCACTGTGATCTGAGTTTCATTGTTAGCACAGAAATTAAATGCTGCCTAAGAGAGAAAAGACTAAAATTTTGCTCTGGATCCTCAACATTTTCTTATCTGTCTGTTCTAAAGATTCTCAGTCATTTAAGGGCCACAGGTCAGACTGCATTTCTTAATTTCAGCTTCTCACCCCACAAGTACCTTACAAAGCAGTATGCACTTTAATGCCTTCGCCGTCATTATGCTACTGTCCAGTCACTATTTTCACCCTTACAGACTCACAGGCAGATACTCACTGTGGCCATGTCCAACTATCTACATTTGCTGTCCCCACAGCCTGTAGGAAGAGCCAGTCTTCCTAATCCCTCCTAATATTCTTCAGATCAGTCTTCCCTTTCAAAACAAATGCTGTATCTGTCAATAACACTTTTCCCAGGACAAAACTAAAATAATAAAGAAAAAAGCACAAAACACTCGCAAACAAAAACCCCACCAAAAACCCCACCTAAAAAAATAATAAATTAAAAATCTCAATTGTAACGGCGTGCTTCCTCACGATAAGATGGGGCAGCTTCCTCAAGCGCAGACAGGGAAATGGGATTAATGATTTGCCAAGAAGTGGAACTTAAGAGCCAAAGAAATTATTGTAGGTAAACACAAAATCTAAAGACTGCAGCTTCAGTTACTGATTCACCGGGTAAGAAGATGCGCAGCCAGAAGCATTTAAAGAGAGCACTGAAGAGTGATTTTTATCCTTTCTACCTTTGCTCTCCCACAAAACAAGGTGGTACGGAAAGGACATCCCCCCCTCCACGGTCACATAAACCCCGTCCTTGAACAGCTATCAGCAGCTTTAGATGATCCAGCTGAGCAAGACGTCAGTCACGTCAGGGCATGTCATCCGCACCGGTACAGCTGTTTAAACCACGGAATGGATGCAAGTGGTATCTGCCACTCATCTTCCTCGCATCCTTCAACAGAAATGCTACTTTCCAATATAATTACTGTTTTAAAAGCATTCAAGACACTTCTATGCAAAGTAGAATTGCAAAAGTCTTTAAGAAGTATTCTTTCAGTTTTCCACCTATCATGAGAGGGTATGACAAAGACCATGAGGGGATGGGAAGGAAAAAAAAATAGAAAATTGTTCTCTCTTTTACACCACTCTGTCCTGAACTTCGGTCATGCCTTACCTCACCTCACACCTTACTGATTCGGAGTACAACAGAAAGGCTATCAAAACTGAAAGTGAGACAATCAATAAAGAGAACTGAATAAGCTTAAATTAGGCTTTCTATAGCAAAGCATGGGAAGGGAACTGGGGAGAAAAAAAAAATCATTAAATCACACAGAAATTTCAGTGGAAATTCATTTAACCTTGTTAAGAAAAAACACACACGGGGTGAAAAAAAGGATGGGACGAGTAGCATAGCAATACCATTAAGCCAGCAAAATAATCCTGCTAAAATCTCCTGCCCAACATCAAGAATTAAATGAAGTCCAACTTTATAAGGGGACAGAAAAATATAAGCAGTCAGAAAAGAAACAGAAATTTAGCAGCAGCCTACAGTCCCCGGATAACACTGACAATTTGGTCACATCTCATTTATGAGAAAGAACAAGATTACATTTAACCACTTTTTGACAAGTACTTACCCACTTGCCCTGAAACTCACAGGAGAAGTTCAATAATTTTTGCTTCATACTGTGTTCTATCACTCACACCTAAAAATAAAACTGATCCCTTAACGAGCTGTTCTTCTATAAATATTTCAGTAGTATATGGAATAAGCTTCTCTATAAAAAGTGACACATAAGTTGTGCTATCTTGAAGACAGGTGTATTTTTAAAAGCTACCAACATCCACAAACTTTAGACATTTCTCAGCGATACTCACTGATACTGACTAAAAGAAAAAAAAAGAAAAAAGGAAGTTTCAGCAATAAACTTTTTCAGATTAGAAATTAATCTTCTCACTAAAGCTGGAAAATGTGGCTCTACAGAGAGGGTTTTGTAGTCACTTAATCACAGATAGGAAACGGAATTTGTTCTCAAAAAGAGCAGTCTTCCCAGCTGACATGGTCCAAAACTATCGAGACTTTACTAAGCTTAATTAAAGAAATTAAAAATACTGGTTTCCAGAAAAAGTGTCCTTTCCCACACAGGTCATTAGAAAGCCCCGGGCGATCACAGCACCCTCGGGGCAAATGCTAACTCCCGAGCAGAAGCAGACATCATGCCTGTATTTCAAAAGGGACGGAGAGCAGCGTGCCTTCCTTTCCACGGAGACAGCAGCTTGCCACTACAGGAGAGGTTGAGTGCCATAGCTGAACAGACTCCCACTCCCCCTCCGCACACACACCCCTTTTTTTTTTTTTTTCCAAAGAAACGATCTCAAAGCTGATCAGCTTAGATAACTCACACTAGAGCACGTATGAAATTAAGTATTTTGCATACAAGCTTCACGAAGCAAATACAAGACACACTGACAGTTAAGCTAAGCCCCGAGCTGCTCGCATACCTATGAACTGCACACACTGCCTCCACCAAGATGGCTCACACGCAGAGCCGGGTATTTCTTCAAGTGCTTTGTTAGACTGAGCTCGGTGTGAGATTCTGCACAGAGCAGGAAGAGGCGTCTCGATAGAATGAAGGAAGACAACCCATGTGGAGTTCTAAAGCGGAGTTCTTGGTTCTGCTGAAAGGTTTTATCTCTTTAGACAAACAGTACATTAATATTGGTAGAAAACTACTAAACTTTTACGTTTTCAGAAGCTCAAACCCGTAATCAATGGAAGTTTCCAGTGGAGCCTCCGAAGTGCAGGTTTGTTCAGACTCCAACTTGTTCACTGTTCTGGGGAACATCGCAGAGCTGCATCACAAAGTGCGCATCAGATGAACCTGTTATTAAAAATAACGACGAATATGCAAGCAAAGGAGAGTTGCCTGTCATCTGACAGCAATGAAAGATAAAAAAGTCTCATTTGCCTTATCTGCTCACAAAGAACATTCAATGGCGATAAAATCCTATGACTTTTCCAAAAGTCAGTCTCTGATAAGAAGCACGACTTAAAATCTTTTTCCTTCTCAATGCCCACAAACTTAGCTCTGGCACACCCACTGTATTTCTGATTCCTCTGCCAGTTTCTTTCCATTCCATCACCGTGCTGGCTGGGGGGCTGGGGGGGTGCGTGTTCTTCATACCGAACCTGCGTAAGCTGAAACACAATGACACCAGACCACAGCAGGTGTTTATTCGTCCGAACATATTTGATTGACATTTGCTTTAAAAAAGTCAGTGAAGAGTGAGCTCAAGAGCGAAATAAAAATGTCTACAGCGAGTTTACCCAACTATTGAGGAATGGCAGTGTTTGAACAGTGCGAATTACGCCTTCTCACTGAAAAGTTCTTCCACGATCATTCTGCATTTCCTGTTCAGATTACCACTGTGATTTCAAAACCGTGAACCAGAGGCAAAGCACACCGACGGCGAGTATCCTAACGCTGCCAAAAACCAGGGCTGTTTTTAAAGAAGGGGCAGGCGGGGCCGGGCGGCGAGGAGCAGGCCGGGCCCTGCAGCGCTCAGAGCACCGGCCCCGCGCCGGCTGGGGCTGCCCCGGCGGAACGGCGCCCAGGGGCTGCCACTGCCTGTGCGCGGCGGCGATGGAGCCGGTGCTGCCGGCGCTTCCGCAGCTCCTGCTGGCCCTGCTGCTGGTGGTGGTCATGCCGCCGCCGCAGCAGCTCTCCTTCTTCCTGCAGGCGGTGCTGGTGGTGGTGCTGGTGGTCCTGCTGCTGCTGGTCCTGGTGCTGGGGCCGCCTCCGGGCCGCCGCTGAGGTGGGGGCTGCCCGCCCGGGTGGGCCCCGGGGGCCGGGGCCGGGGCCGGGGCGCGTACGGCTGGGCCGGGGCCGGGCACAGAAGGTGCGGCCGTGCCAGGCTTAGGGCGCTTCCCTGCGCAACCGCGTGTTTTTCACCAGAGAAAGGCGTGTTTTTTCCCGAAGGAAAGGGGGTTTTCCACCCAAGAAAGGGGTGTCTCCCCGCTGGCGGGGAGCCGGGCGCAGGGGACAGGCGGGGCGAGGCGAGCGGAGGGCGGGAGCCCAGGGAGCCCGCGGCGCGTCCAGGGCAGGGACAAGTGGCGCGGGCCTGCGAGGCGGGTGGGTGCCCCCCTGCTCCGCCCGCCTCTGGAAGAACACCTCCAGCTCTCTTTTAACTGTAGGCATCTCCTCGTGTTTGAGAAGCTGTTCTCATCGGTGGAGACAGAGCCCGGCACAGGTAACGAGGAGCGGGTTTTAAACCAAATCAGCGTGATCTTACGCTTGAGAATAATTTAATTCTTGTCTTTCTTTCCCCTCCCTCAAGTTGAAGATGTTCTGTTCTGCCCTGATGAAGATGCCGAGCTTCGCCCACCGATGAACTCGGAGATTTGATTTTATTTTGATTTGTTTGATTTTATTACCCTGCCAACCCCCAGTACATTCCAGTTACCTGTTGGCAGTTGATGTTGATAAAAATAAAAGTTGATTTAGATTTCAGAATTGCAAGTACTATTGTTCCTTTCTAAACTAAAATCGGGTATTACTTTCTGAAGCGTCAAGAAGAATTGTCCATCCATCTGTTTGAACTGTAGTTGGGTTTTCTTGAATATTTGGGAGGCCAAGAAAATGAACAGGTGGAGGGTTAAAGTATTTGCCGCTGACTGCAGAACGCTGTAGGGGCAGCTGGAGTCCTGTGGGGGCGAATCCCCTGCTCTCGGTGAGCGTCTGGGGCAGCTTCAGGGAAGCTTGACATGGTTCAAAGCTGCCGGTAGGTCCTGCCAGGTTTTGTGTAGCCGGGCAGGACGATGTGGGATGGGGAGAGTGAGAAAAAGTAAAAAAACCGCAAACAACGAGGAGTTTTCGTGAATGGGGGGTGCAGCAGGGAGAGGGAGAAACCTGGGAGTACCAGAGTTTGCCTTTTGTATTTGGGCTGCTGGCTGCTTGGTGTGGGCATATTCGTCAACACCTGCGTCCCTCTGAGCCCGCTGCAGGAGGTAATGCTGCTTCTCATCTAATTCCCCAGCTGGAATTTGGGGAGGGGGACCAAACTTACTCTTTATGGAACAGCTTCTTCTAATAAAGGGGTTTTGGGATGTAGCGGGAACAGGTAATGCTCCTTTAGGTTCCTACCCTGGCATTCTGCGACTCAGTCAGTGTTTTATTTCCTATCGTAAGGTGCGAAAGTTAGGAGTGTGCTTCTGAGGTTAACTAAATGTTTAGTTGTACTAGCGTTTTCTTTCCTGCTCTGAGCTCTGATCCTTTCCTTTGACTTACGAAGTAGAAAGCTGTCTGATACAATGCCATGGTACTGGAACTGACCCAGTTTTACAGTGGTTCAGATCCCGAGTTGTAACTGGAAAGACGCTGCTTCTCTCAGCCAAACCAAACCCCGAGTCTTGCATGTGAAAAGAGCAAGGGGTGTGCCAGAGCTTTGGCCTCCTTGTGTTAAGAAGAGGAAGAAAAAGAACACCAAATACACACTAAAATTTGTGAGGAAAGATGGGTAAGAAAGGTCTGCACGCTGCTCACAGAAGCTGGTAATCCAACTGTTAAAAGCGTCCGTCGCAAACTATTTCTCCGGGGTATGTTACCTGCCCCTGATCTGTTTCATGAATTTTTGGAAGAAAACAAGAGCAGGCTAACCGACACAACCGAAATCACGAAGATTGAAAGCTTAAGGTAGGGCATTGCTTGCCTCAACAGCAGTGCAACTGTTTTGGTTTAACTTTGGGACGTTACAAGCCATCACCTACTAAAAGTGACAGTTAATAACTGGTACCTTCTCTCCACACTTCTTAGAATGTCAGTAGACGTGAGGACCTCTTGAAAATGAGTCGTGGGCTAATGCAGGTTCTAGCAAACCTGATCTTTGTAAGGTAAGTAGGTGGTGTGTAAATGGAGTTTGTTTTTACCTGGACGTAAAAGCCTTAATTCTATGCAACCATCTTCTTAGGTGTTTTCTTGACGTTTGATGATGCTGTGGGTTCTCTTCTCTTAAGATCTCTTTAAAAACTGCTGGCTTTCCTAAAGACAATGCTTGCTTTGTGTGAGCAAGTTTAAATCTTTCTGCACTTCAGACTTCAGTTAAATTATGCAACCATCGGGGTTTTTTAACCCTCGGGGAACTACTACAAGAAGGTAATACACAGAATGCTGAATTCTCTTTTGTTGTCCAGAGTACCTTATGAGTTATCTTTAACAAGAGAGCACTGCCTTTTCTGAGAAGTGACTCTCTGCTCCATCTCAAGAAGTGCAGGGGACCTTACAAGAACCTGTGCTGTTGGATGCTCTGGACAGAGTACTCTTAGGAAGATAACAAGGGCGTATTTAATGGCAGTTCGATGACAGGCATACAGAGAGTGATGGCAACTTTTGGTTCTGCGTGTGAACCACCGACGGCTTACTGCAAAGTAAGGTTTCCATAAAACGACCGTCTGAACCGTTTGTGTGTGCAGGTAAATGACCTTCTACATTCTGCGTGAAAAGAAGAAACCGCACCGACAGCAAGCCCAGCCTGCTTGTGGTGTGCCCGGCTTGTTCCTCTGCCAGGCTGAATCAGCCGTCAGTGTCAATGAAATGTTGTGGCAACACGTTATCAGAAAAGCCATGGCAAAAGCTGTGTACGGTGTTGGCAGTTTTCTACTTGCAAAATTTTCTTTGAGCTGTTGTTTTTGGAGTAGAGGATTATGTTTCTGAGGCATTAGCATATATTGTTAGGAGATATCAAAGGCATTAGTTTTGATACTGCTGTTGGGATAGTTATAGGAGAGTGTGAAAATAAGGCTTGTAATGTATTACAAATACCATTTTGAGGTGTGCTTATGTTTTCAAAATGCAATTTTTGGTCTCTTTTTCCTGATTTCCAGATTCATGGTGGCCGTTCCGAAGGTGGGTGTGGGCACAGACGTGTGGTACAGGAAGGGATCAGCAAGGCAAAGGCAGGAACCATTTTTGAAAGTCTTTAATCGTACATCAGTTCTAGAGGTAGGGTGACAGGAGATAACGCAACTCCTCTTTTTGGAACTTGCTGTGTGTGAATGCATTTAGAAACGGTGAATGTCTACGTGGGACACAAATTCAAGGGACCTAGAATTTTGAAAAATGCTGATGAAAAGACGGGCCAACCATGACATACTTGCAAAATGCTGTTTGTATCTCTTTATCAAGAGATTCACGGGCGAGTGGTAGTTAATGTTGTTAAGTAGTGTAATTTAATTTCCAAACTTCAGTGTAACTTGATTTCAGAACTTCTGAGTGGTGAAGATAGCAGCCTTTGTGTGACATGTTAGCACTGATGCAGACGACCTGAAAGAGTTGTTCGTCAGCATTAGGTGACTGGTACAGAAGGCTGGTAGTTCCTACTGAAAATGCGGATTTCTAGACCGGCTGCTTGGCATGGAAACATCGGATTACATATCTGTCCATTACAGAAAGTCTTCTATCTTGCCTCTTAACTGTAGCCCTTGGAAGAAGAAAAAATTGCCATCAAAGATCTGTTTTGTTAAGGTTATCTAAGGTTAATATTTTCACAATTTTTAGTGGACTACACGTGCTTGATAGGTAAATGAACAAGGTGGAGTTTGCAGGTTTCTGGTACGACTGTGTGTCTTGCCTGTTAAATACAGGACCGTATTTTCATTTCAGTTCTGGTTGCCAGTGTAATAACATCTCTTCTGCAGAACGAGTAACAAAACTTGGCTGGAAACAACAATCAGGGTAATTCTAACATCACCTTACTGATTTTTCTGTGGCACCTCCTGTATCTTGTATCTGGAAGCTAAAGTTATTTCTGACTTCTGTGAAAACGCACAGGGTTTCCTGGTGAAGTCTTTAACCTTATTTCACGCTTGGTAAGCTGTGAAATAGATCCCAGGATGTGTCTTTATCTCAGGTAGTGCTGTACGGGGATGGAAAGCCCACTCGCTGGTGCAGCTGCCATCTTGCGTATCACTGTATGGACAGCACGCGTGTTGATTTTTGACATGAAACTCAATAGGAGAAGGACTGGGACTCTTCTGCTGTTTCATTTTTGGTAAAAATCAAAATGAGACTAGGAGAATAAAACCCAATCAGGGCAAGAATTGACTTTCTTCTTGCCTGGCGGACTAACTCTGTTAGTTCTAGAAGTCGTTATATCACGCAAGTGAGAGGCAGGTAAAAGTGAGACCTGACACAGATCCTGGCTAGGTTTCAGCAGTGCTAACTCTTTGTATTTCTTGCCTGGTTTCGATGTCTGCTTGCTAACTTCTTCCTTTCAACCGCAAGGCTGACCCCCCTTTGGATGTGCTGTGGGGAGTGGGGGGACGTGTCAAAGAGCGGGGGGGAACACGTGGGGACTGCAGGGGGGATCAGGGATCCTCCCCCCACCGCAGTCCTGGGGACACAGGGGGTGACCAGGGACACCTTGTGCCACTGCTGGGGACATGGGGAGGGGTGTCAGGGATGTGGGGGACACCCCCAGGGAACAGAGGACAAGGGACACCCTGTGCCACCCCTGGGGACAGGAGAGGACAAGGGACATTCTGCATCACCCTTGGGGCCATAAGGGACATGGGAGACACTCTATGCCATCCCTGGGGACACCAGGACATGGGGGATACCCTGTGCCATCCCTAGGGGTATGGGAGACACCCTGTGCCACTCCTGGGGACATGGGGGACAGCCTGTGCTTCCCTTGGTGACACTGGGATGGAGGGACACCCTGTGCCACCCCTGGGAACATAATGGGAGGAGCAGGGAAACCTTGTGCCACCCTTGGGGACAGGACAGGGAACAGGAAAACCCTGCAACACCATTGGGGATGTTGGGACATGGGGGACACCCTGTGCCATCCCTGGGGACACAAGAGAACAAGGGACACCCCGTGCCAGGCCTTGGGGTGCAGAAGAGGTCCTGGGCCACCCTGGGGCCACAGCTGAGGACCTGAGGGCCTCCCCGAGGCCACCCCAGGGGACAGAGGGTCCCGCCTGGGTCGCCAGATTGACTCGTGGAAACAGACTCTACCACTGCAACAGAGTTACACAGCGGGGATGTTTACTCCGGCCAGGGTGCGAGGGGATTTCTCCACAAAGCTCGCACCCCCACCACACATTTTACCAGAGACTCATCGAGTGTGGATAGAGCTAGTCGCTGGGTTCCGTAACACAAACATCCGTGTGCAGGATGAGGGTGGGTTAGTTCTAGAGCCTGGTGCCAGCAGTTGATGTTCTCTTTGCACCTGCCCATCGCCTCCTGGGGGCATCTCCGGGGGGCTTTGGGAGGCAGGCTCATAGTCTTTCTCGCTTTGTTTGTCTCCCGGAGCATGCGCAGATTCTCGAATAACGAGGGTTTTTTCAGCCGGTTCACTCATTCTGTCTTATCTAAGAGAAGCAATGGAACTTGTCCCATCCGTACATGGCTATCTTTACTCATTACTAAGATTCCAACTAGTTAGAGCACACCTGTTCCCCGAGGACAAAACCATGATATTTTGCTGAACACTACAGTTCTTGGCAGATTTTCACAGTGAACTGCTTTGTTTTGATGAACACAGTGGGTAGAATTCCACAGAATAGTCTGGGCAAGCAGGATTCTTAGCAAGATTCAAAAATACTGTAAGTAAAACTGTAAGTTGCTATAAGTAAGTAAATAACTAGCTAAGCAGTTTGCTATAAGTAAGTCTTAGAGCAAGTAACCATTTCTCTGTATCAGGTGTGGGGCGGGAGGAGCGGGCAGGGCTGCGGGCAGGGGGGCGGCAGCAGCCCCGGGCCTGCCTGCCGGCCCTCAGAGGGGCCGCCCCGCCGCTCTCTCCCCGCAGGCTGCTCCCGGCCCCGCCGCCCGGCCCCGCGGCCGCTGGCTCCTGCGCCACGGGCTCCGGCACGGTGGGGAAGGGACGTTTCCCTCTGCCCTGCCGCCCTCCTCCCCCTCCGCCGCCCAAAATGGCCCCGAGTTGCTCTCAGCCCCCCAGCTTGGGTATTTTCCTCCGGGAGACCGTCCCCTCCCCGCCCCCGCCAGCCCGGGAGCCGTTTTCCTCCCCATCCCGCTAACGGCACGGCGACAGCTGCGGAGGCCCGGAATGAGCCTCTCGGCCGGTGCCCGCCCAAAGCCAGGCGGCCGCCCGCCCCCTCTTCCGTGGCCACCTCGTTTTCCCTTTTCTGGGGCTGTTTTTCAGCGACATCCGAACGGATGCAGTTTTTCCCGGAAGCCGGGGTGCCCCCAGGCCGGCTGTCGCGTTTGTGGATAACAGGCGAGGGGGCACCTTTACACCGCGTCACGGTGGGGAAAACGGCACCGAAAGATCCCCCTCCCGAGGGGGAAGGAAGGACTTAACTCGTTATCCCGCTCCTTAATTAGTGACATGAGTTGCTCGCCTGCGCTGAGCTTCCCCATCATTACCAGAGTTGTTTCTAGGAGGGTGGTGGTGTCCCAACCTGTGCTGTGGCTATCGTGGTGCCCCTCACTCTGGGCCCGATTAATCAGAGCTCATAATGAGGGGAGACCTCGTTAAGCCAGGTCTTTCCTCGCTGCAGGATCCAAAAGAACATGTTGGTGGATCCGAACAAGGAGATGATGAATGAAGTGGGCATCACAGTGGTGGGAAACTGTAAAAGGAACAAGCTTTAGAAAACTGCTTTCTCTCAGGATATTATTAATAGCAGGAATAATTGATAAAGAGATAGTGGTTTAGAGGTTTAATTAATAGAGCACAGGTGCTCTAGGAACAATACTGACAGTTTAAACAGCTTAGAAAAGCTAAGCAACGAAAAGCTAGGCATAATTAAGTATATGTCAAATAGAACATTTTGAGTCTTTTCTCAGAAGTCTAAAAGTGAACGATGATGAAGACTGTTCAGAAGATGAGGAACCACGATGAGCGGAGACTGCATCCGTGAGCAGCGGTGTCCGAAGAGGAACTGGAACGAACGATGGGAACTCGGCGAAACTGTGGAATACAGTGGACTTTTGAAATGGATGATGAACAGAGAGTTGAAAGTTCCTGGAAAATACCCAGAGACTCTTGGTATTGTATGTTGTATCGTGTCTAGAGAGGGCGCTTTTTGTGAGCTGTGGCCACTCCCTGAGGCGATGGCCCAGCTCTGAGCTGTTAATAAAGCCAGCCCAGAGGTACCCGCAGTCTGGGGAAACCCTTTAACAGAACTGGCCACCCCGATGGGACTCTGGGACACAAGAGAGCAAGAGTCAGATATTCCTCTGGACAAAGCCGTTGCCCATTCTCAAATTGCTGGCCAAGGAATGAGAGGTGAGTTCACCTAAGAGACTTGGGCACGGGTAATTCCAGAGAGAATTATACTGGGAAACTCTCGTGCTGAAATTTGCAAAGAGAGAGATAAAAGAGATGTATAGAAGATGGGGACAGTACTCAGCGTTGAAAGGGGGACGCCCCTTGCTGAGGTTTCAGAAAACTGAGGAAAGATACCTTTGGCACAATCCTCACAGAAAAGGAAACTGATAATATTGTGCCAAGAGGAATGGCCATTCCTGACAAGAAACAGAGGAGGAGGGCCAATGGATGTATGGCCTCCGAAAGGAACAGTCAAACCCCATCAGTAAAAATTTCTAAGAATAACTTTGGAGGATTCTGAGAGTCAAGATACGGATTATTGGTATTGTTGGTATAATAGAGGTCAGCAAAGAAAGAAAAGCTCTTGGATAAAAACTAAAGGGAGTTGACTTCCTTCAGCTCCTGAAGCTGAAGCAACTGAATTCCCTTTTAGAAGTGCTGGCGTGTGCCCAAGGCGTTTGGATTCCAGCCCAAAGCCTGGAGCGGGCCCTGGGGCAGGCGCCGCCGTCTCTCCAGTAACAGCAGCGATGGGACACGAACCTTGGAAGCAAGGTGCTCGAGTCACCTGGCAAGCAAAAATGCCTCGCTTACGGGCTGATGCTGGAAAACGTGCTCCGCTGTTATTGGGAGTTGTCACTGATTACACCCCTAACTGGAATGATATGCAAACTTTATGATGAGAACAATTTCAAGCAGAGAAAAGAGAAAAGATTTTCCAAAAAGGCAAGAGAATAACTAATTGGACAAAGGTTTTGGAATGCAACGAGCACCCAAGTGATTACTGGGGCCGGCTGAAGGCTACTTTAATTATGGGGGTATGACCCGTGACCATTTCCAAGAGCCACCAGCTATTAGTGTTTGTGTAGAAATTGATGCCAGGCTGGCCAGGGAAAACGTTAACTAAAATCCTTAGCATTGGTGCTTTTCTTTTTGATAGGAGAGATGAAAGCAAAAGCAGCAAGAAGAAAGGTTAAAACTTGAGAAAAAGGCAGAGCAAAAAGAGAAAGAAAGAGAAATTGTGTTGCTGGCTGCAGCAGTTACCCAAACCTATAACCCAAGGGGGAGAGGTCGGGGGTTTCCCCGAGGCAGAATCAGGGGAAGGGGCGCGCGAGGCAGAATTCCTCTTCTCTCTCCATATGCTAATGGTTCAGATGCTTCTGCCGTGGGAACTGGGGACACATGCAGAGAGAGTGCCCGCCGAGACCCGTGTCTGCACAAGAGCATCTGCACCTGCCAGACCTCCTCGACCTCATCACAGCGAAGAAAATGATACTCATCTTCTCTGGGAACTGCAGGAACAACGGGCCCCCGTGGAATCAAGGTAGATGAGCACGGTCAGATTTCTGCAGAGGTAAAAACTGCTTTGGGGTAAATCTGTGATCTCTTCCAGTTCCCCTACTGGCCCTTTGGGCCTGTACTGAATTTTGAAGTTCCCCACATTTCAAATGATAGTACGGGCAGTAGCAGGGGAACAGATAAAATATTTATCTACCCCTTTGACGAGACCTTTTGCAGGAATTTGTTACGTTTATCTCCTTGGCTCCAACAGAGATTCAGCTGGTTTTAATGGGCTCAGAAATAACTGAACTGGGAGGTCAAAACCCACATGATGTGAATGATAGACGATTTGAATTGGCTGCAGTTCCCAGAGAACTCTGAAGTAAGTGGGATGGTTAACACTGGCTGAGCCAGTTGTGATAAAAACAGAAGGAGGGAATCCTCCTTCCATTTGGCAATATCCCATTATAAATGAGGCCATTCCCAGTATAGAAAAACCAACTGTACATTTTTTCAGAAAAAAGAATTTTGAGGGAATGTCGTAGTCCTTATAATACTCCAGTTTTACCAGTTAGTAAACATAGAGTAGATAAAGATGGAGATGCTGAATATAGATTTGCTCAAGATCTCCGAGCTACAAATGAACATGTAATTGCTTCACACCCTGTGGTACCAGATCCGAGTCTGATTTAACACAGATCCTGGGCACAGTATTTCACAGGGCTTGATCTTACAGGAGCTTTCTTTAGCATCCCAGTCACGGAAGAAAGCCAGTCACTCTTTGCCTTCCCATGGCAAGGGAAGCAGTTAACTTGGACTAGGTTACCACAAGGATTTACTAGTTCTCCAACAGTATTTTCTCAAATTTTGAAAAATTATTTACAAGATTTGTTTTTTTCAAATAAGTCTGTTTTGATACAGTATGTTGATGACTTGTTATGGGCAAGTAAATCTAAGGATGACTGTATTAGAGACACTGAATACCTGTGTATTCGACTTGTTAACAAGGGGCACGGTGCATCTCTGTCCAAATGGCAGTTTTGCAAACAGCAAGTGAAATATCTGGGATTCATACTAAAGCCAGGACTTCCTGATTATTCAAAACCTTTTACATTGTATTGGGATGAAAATAAAGGAACTGCGAGAGGGGTGGTAGTACAAACTTTAGGACCACATGAACGACCTGTTGCTTATTTTTCTTCTATATTGTAATTTTTCTTCTTCATTGGTAATGCACACAAGAGAAAAACCAGGGAAACAAGCAGACAAAGAGCAGGTTGGGATTTCCTCACATTTTATAGCGGTACAGCATTTCTAGGGAGCTCAGCTACAAACAACCCCGAGAGAATAGTATGTTATATACATACGTAACTTCACAAAAAATGTGCAAAGTTCTTAATGAGAAAAATGCATTAGCGAGCTCCTCTCCCATCAGTGTTACATTTCATGTTTATTTGCATCATTTCTCCTCCTGCCTGTTCTCACGTTTTTTTCTCAATTTCTTTCTTACTCTGCCTACGTGCAGATTTGCATTTTCCTTTGCTGTTAAAATTCTCCAGTACTTTGCCCGGAAGTTCTTTTCAGAGGATGCTCTCCTCAGATTTCAAGACAATAAATCCACCAGAAAGAGAGCCCGAGGGACTCCGTACCAACAGATATTACAGCTACACTACCTGTCTGCTTTACCTCAAAACCAGGGACAAGGGACACACGGAGAATGTCACCTGCTGGGATAACAGGCTGCCAAACTCATCAGTGAAGGCCAAATTCGCAGCTTGGCCGTGACGCCTGGACCATAATCAGGTCTGCGTTACAGGTTCCCCTTATCAAAGCTGGCTGTGGGCTGATCTAGCCACATGACTTTCACTGAAATAAAAGGATATATGTGCACTTAAATATGAGCACATTTTATCTGGAGTTTTTCTTTTTACATTTGAAATCCACTATAAAGAATACATTTCCCTTTATAATCACTAACACCCTTTTTAATCTCTTTTTGTACTCGTCCCTGCTGGATAGCCTCCTTAACTCCTCCCTTTACACTTCATCCCCTGCAACAGCTCCCAGATTCTCTGGGAATTATTTCCACTCGCCTCCCCAGTAAGCGATCAGCCGCATAGGAAAACATTTGGTGTGGCATCGTTCAGATTGAGAACACATCCTTCACCAAGGACACCCTCCTCAGTCACTCCTTCATGAGGACACTGTGTTGTCCATAGCTTTTACATGTGAAAGAGCAATTCCTGAACACCAAGAACTTTGGAAACCTGAACAAAACAAACAAACCAACCCCAGATACTGCTCGACCAAAAAGTTTTGGGAGGTGCCAAGAATACCAAGGACCCAATCACTCCCATGCGGAGTAAAAATTAGCCTAGTGTCCTTACCTATTCAAATGCAGCGTCTTACGACACCACCCACGGGGTTTCTAACAGTATCAGTTCTGACAACGAACCTGTATGAAGTTGCCAACAGCAAACGTTACATCACGTCATGGAGGTCAAGTCCTTCTGGAAATATCTGTTTAAGACTTTAGGAGCTGCACTCACAAACATACTGCTTTAAACTGGAGTAACAGAGGTGACAGCGTAAGTTCTTACACATGTCAAACTTCCTCAAACGCAGTGAGCGTAGATGTAAACTACAGCTGGAGAGAAATTCCCTGCCAGCAGTTGCATACTGCGCCTGTCACTGGCAGGCAATTACATCTCTTCTCCTGATGCAGCGTAGATCACCTAGTTGTACCTCCCACAGTGCTTCAAAAGGGCAGGCGGGGGGATCACAGCAATCTGCAAGTTTAAGGACTTGAGGCTGCTGATGAAAAAGTACCTAATAAGATTTATATCAGAGAGACTACAGGCAGGGATTAAGAGATTCAGAGTTTCAAGGAGCCACAGAGGGAGATTTTAAAGAATTCTCCTCCTCTACTTCCTACTAGAAGGAAATAATTTGGAAGCTATAACTTGGTCTCTATCACAGAGCAACCCGACTGTTGTGCATAAACAGTTTATATCCGCTCTACACTATGAATGAGAAAATGAAATAATTAACATTCTTTCTTAGTACGTCATCTGTAATGAGAGAAAACAGACACCGATTATCCAAAGCGTTAAAAATCTCTCAGTTCTGTAGTAGTCCTTAAGCAATCGATGCACTGTGATCTGAGTTTCATTGTTAGCACAGAAATTAAATGCTGCCTAAGAGAGAAAAGACTAAAATTTTGCTCTGGATCCTCAACATTTTCTTATCTGTCTGTCCTAAAGATTCTCAGTCATTTAAGGGCCACAGGTCAGACTGCATTTCTTAATTTCAGCTTCTCACCCCACAAGTACCTTACAAAGCAGTATGCACTTTAATGCCTTCGCCGTCATTATGCTACTGTCCAATCACTATTTTCACCCTTACAGACTCACAGGCAGATACTCACTGTGGCCATGTCCAACCATCTACATTTGCTGTCCCCAGAGGCTGTAGGAAGAGCCAGGCTTCCTAATCCCTCCTAATATTCTTCAGATCAGTCTTCCCTTTCAAAACAAATGCTGTATCTGTCAATAACACTTTTCCCAGGACAAAACTAAAATAATAATAAAGAAAAAAGCACAAAACACTCGCAAACAAAAACCCCACCAAAAACCCCACCTAAAAAAATAATAAATTAAAAATCTCAATCGTAATGGCGTGCTTCCTCACGATAAGATGGGGCAGCTTCCTCCAGCGCAGACAGGGAAATGGGATTAATGATTTGCCAAGAAGGGGAACTTAAGAGCCAAAGAAATTATTGTAGGTAAACACAAAATCTAAAGACTGCAGCTTCAGTTACTGATTCACCGGCTAAGAAGATGCGCAGCCAGAAGCATTTAAAGAGAGCACTGAAGAGTGATTTTTATCCTTTCTACCTTTGCTCTCCCACAAAACAAGGTGGTACGGAAAGGACATCCCCCCCTCCACGGTCACATAAACCCCGTCCTTGAACAGCTATCAGCAGCTTTAGATGATCCAGCTGAGCAAGACGTCAGTCACGTCAGGGCATGTCATCTGCACCGGTACAGCTGTTTAAACCACGGAATGGATGCAAGTGGTATCTGCCACTCATCTTCCTCGCATCCTTCAACAGAAATGCTACTTTCCAATATAATTACTGTTTTAAAAGCATTCAAGACACTTCTATGCAAAGTAGAATTGCAAAAGTCTTTAAGAAGTATTCTTTCAGTTTTCCACCTATCATGAGAGGGTATGACAAAGACCATGAGGGGATGGGAAGGAAAAAAAAATAGAAAATTGTTCTCTCTTTTACACCACTCTGTCCTGAACTTCGGTCATGCCTTACCTCACCTCATACCTTACTGATTCGGAGTACAACAGAAAGGCTATCAAAACTGAAAGTGAGACAATCAATAAAGAGAACTGAATAAGCTTAAATTAGGCTTTCTATAGCAAAGCATGGGAAGGGAACTGGGGAGAAAAAAAAAATCATTAAATCACACAGAAATTTCAGTGGAAATTCATTTAACCTTGTTAAGAAAAAACACACACGGGGTGAAAAAAAGGATGGGACGAGTAGCATAGCAATACCATTAAGCCAGCAAAATAATCCTGCTAAAATCTCCTGCCCAACATCAAGAATTAAATGAAGTCCAACTTTATAAGGGGACAGAAAAATATAAGCAGTCAGAAAAGAAACAGAAATTTAGCAGCAGCCTACAGTCCCCGGATAACACTGACAATTTGGTCACATCTCATTTATGAGAAAGAACAAGATTACATTTAACCACTTTTTGACAAGTACTTACCCACTTGCCCTGAAACTCACAGGAGAAGTTCAATAATTTTTGCTTCATACTGTGTTCTATCACTCACACCTAAAAATAAAACTGATCCCTTAACGAGCTGTTCTTCTGTAAATATTTCAGTAGTATATGGAATAAGCTTCTCTGTAAAAAGTGACACATAAGTTGTGCTATCTTGAAGACAGGTGTATTTTTAAAAGCTACCAACATCCACAAACTTTAGACATTTCTCAGCGATACTCACTGATACTGACTAAAAGAAAAAAAAAGAAAAAAGGAAGTTTCAGCAATAAACTTTTTCAGATTAGAAATTAATCTTCTCACTAAAGCTGGAAAATGCGGCTCTACAGAGAGGGTTTTGTAGTCACTTAATCACAGATAGGAAACGGAATTTGTTCTCAAAAAGAGCAGTCTTCCCAGCTGACATGGTCCAAAACTATCGAGACTTTACTAAGCTTAATTAAAGAAATTAAAAATACTGGTTTCCAGAAAAAGTGTCCTTTCCCACACAGGTCATTAGAAAGCCCCGGGCGATCACAGCACCCTCGGGGCAAATGCTAACTCCCGAGCAGAAGCAGACATCATGCCTGTATTTCAAAAGGGACGGAGAGCAGCGTGCCTTCCTTTCCACGGAGACAGCAGCTTGCCACTACAGGAGAGGTTGAGTGCCATAGCTGAACAGACTCCCACTCCCCCCCCGCACACACCCCCCCCCCTTTTTTTTTTTTTTTCCAAAGAAACGATCTCAAAGCTGATCAGCTTAGATAACTCACACTAGAGCACGTATGAAATTAAGTATTTTGCATACAAGCTTCACGAAGCAAATACAAGACACACTGACAGTTAAGCTAAGCCCCGAGCTGCTCGCATACCTATGAACTGCACACACTGCCTCCACCAAGATGGCTCACACGCAGAGCCGGGTATTTCTTCAAGTGCTTTGTTAGACTGAGCTCGGTGTGAGATTCTGCACAGAGCAGGAAGAGGCGTCTCGATAGAATGAAGGAAGACAACCCATGTGGAGTTCTAAAGCGGAGTTCTTGGTTCTGCTGAAAGGTTTTATCTCTTTAGACAAACAGTACATTAATATTGGTAGAAAACTGCTGAACTTTTACGTTTTCAGAAGCTCAAACCCGTAATCAATGGAAGTTTCCAGTGGAGCCTCCGAAGTGCAGGTTTGTTCAGACTCCAACTTGTTCACTGTTCTGGGGAACATCGCAGAGCTGCATCACAAAGTGCGCATCAGATGAACCTGTTATTAAAAATAACGACGAATATGCAAGCAAAGGAGAGTTGCCTGTCATCTGACAGCAATGAAAGATAAAAAAGTCTCATTTGCCTTATCTGCTCACAAAGAACATTCAATGGCGATAAAATCCTATGACTTTTCCAAAAGTCAGTCTCTGATAAGAAGCACGACTTAAAATCTTTTTCCTTCTTAATGCCCACAAACTTAGCTCTGGCACACCCACTGTATTTCTGATTCCTCTGCCAGTTTCTTTCCATTCCATCACCGTGCTGGCTGGGGGGCTGGGGGGGTGCGTGTTCTTCATACCGAACCTGCGTAAGCTGAAACACAATGACACCAGACCAGAGCAGGTGTTTACTCGTCCGAACATATTTGATTGACATTTGCTTGAAAAAAGTCAGTGAAGAGTGAGCTCAAGAGTGAAATAAAAATGTCTACAGCGGGTTTACCCAACTATTGAGGAATGGAAGTGTTTGAACAGTGCGAATTACGCCTTCTCACTGAAAAGTTCTTCCACGATCATTCTGCATTTCCTGTTCAGATTAACATTGTGATTTCGAAACCGTGAACCAGAGGCAAAGCACACCGACGGCGAATATCCTAACGCTGCCAAAAACCAGGGCTGTTTTTAAAGAAGGGGCAGGCGGGGCCGGGCGGCGAGGAGCAGGCCGGGCCCTGCAGCGCTCAGAGCACCGGCCCCGCGCCGGCTGGGGCTGCCCCGGCGGAACGGCGCCCAGCGGCTGCCACTGCCTGTGCGCGGCGGCGATGGAGCCGGTGCTGCCGGCGCTTCCGCAGCTCCTGCTGGCCCTGCTGCTGGTGGTGGTCATGCCGCCGCCGCAGCAGCTCTCCTTCTTCCTGCAGGCGGTGCTGGTGGTGGTGATGGTGGTCCTGCTGCTGCTGGTCCTGGTGCTGGGGCCGCCTCCGGGCCGCCGCTGAGGTGGGGGCTGCCCGCCCGGGTGGGCCCCGGCGGCCGGGGCCGGGGCCGGGCACAGAAGGTGCGGCCGTGCCAGGCTTAGGGCGCTTCCCTGCGCAACCGCGTGTTTTTCACCAGAGAAAGGCGTGTTTTTTCCCGAAGGAAAGGGGGTTTTCCACCCAAGAAAGGGGTGTCTCCCCGCTGGCGGGGAGCCGGGCGCAGGGGACAGGCGGGGCGAGGCGAGCGGAGGGCGGGAGCCCAGGGAGCCCGCGGCGCGTCCAGGGCAGGGACAAGTGGCGCGGGCCTGCGAGGCGGGTGGGTGCCCCCCTGCTCCGCCCGCCTCTGGAAGAACACCTCCAGCTCTCTTTTAACTGTAGGC
This sequence comes from Athene noctua, assembly GCF_965140245.1. Classification (NCBI taxonomy): domain Eukaryota; kingdom Metazoa; phylum Chordata; class Aves; order Strigiformes; family Strigidae; genus Athene; species Athene noctua. Next base: position 135,285 of record NW_027437571.1, on the reverse strand, counting down.
ATCTCCTCGTGTTTGAGAAGCTGTTCTCATCGGTGGAGACAGAGCCCGGCACAGGTAACGAGGAGCGGGTTTTAAACCAAATCAGCGTGATCTTACGCTTGAGAATAATTTAATTCTTGTCTTTCTTTCCCCTCCCTCAAGTTGAAGATGTTCTGTTCTGCCCTGTTGAAGATGCCGAGCTTCGCCCACCGATGAACTCAGAGATTTGATTTTATTTTGATTTGTTTGATTTTATTACCCTGCCAACCCCCAGTACATTCCAGTTACCTGTTGGCAGTTGATGTTGATAAAAATAAAAGTTGATTTAGATTTCAGAATTGCAAGTACTATTGTTCCTTTCTAAACTAAAATCGGGTATTATTTTCTGAAGCGTCAAGAAGAATTGTCCATCCATCTGTTTGAACTGCAGTTGGGTTTTCTTGAATACTTGGGAGGCCAAGAAAATGAACAGGTGGAGGGTTAAAGTATTTGCCGCTGACTGCAGAACGCTGTAGGGGCAGCTGGAGTCCTGTGGGGGCGAATCCCCTGCTCTCGGTGAGCGTCTGGGGCAGCTTCAGGGAAGCTTGACATGGTTCAAAGCTGCCGGTAGGTCCTGCCAGGTTTTGTGTAGCCGGGCAGGACGATGTGGGATGGGGAGAGTGAGAAAAAGTAAAAAAACCGCAAACAACGAGGAGTTTTCGTGAATGGGGGGTGCAGCAGGGAGAGGGAGAAACCTGGGAGTACCAGAGTTTGCCTTTTGTATTTGGGCTGCTGGCTGCTTGGTGTGGGCATATTCGTCAACACCTGCGTCCCTCTGAGCCCGTTGCAGGAGGTAATGCTGCTTCTCATCTAATTCCCCCGCTGGAATTTGGGGAGGGGGACCAAACTTACTCTTTATGGAACAGCTTCTTCTAATGAAGGGGTTTTGGGATGTAGCGGGAACAGGTAATGCTCCTTTAGGTTCTTACCCTGGCATTCTGCGACTCAGTCAGTGTTTTATTTCCTATCGTAAGGTGCGAAAGTTAGGAGTGTGCTTCTGAGGTTAACTAAATGTTTAGTTGTACTAGCGTTTTCTTTCCTGCTCTGAGCTCTGATCCTTTCCTTTGACTTACGAAGTAGAAAGCTGTCTGATACAATGCCATGTTACTGGAACTGACCCAGTTTTACAGTGGTTCAGATCCCGAGTTGTAACTGGAAAGACGCCGCTTCTCTCAGCCAAACCAAACCCCGAGTCTTGCATGTGAAAAGAGCAAGGGGTGTGCCAGAGCTTTGGCCTCCTTGTGTTAAGAAGAGGAAGAAAAAGAACACCAAATACACACTAAAATTTGTGAGGAAAGATCGGTGAGAAAGGTCTGCACGCTGCTCACAGAAGCTGGTAATCCAACTGTTAAAAGTGTCCGTTGCAAACTATTCCTCTGGGGTATGTTACCTGCCCCTGATCTGTTTCATGAATTTTTGGAAGAAAACAAGAGCAGGCTAACCGACGCAACCGAAATCACGAAGCTTGAAAGCTTAAGGTAGGGCATTGCTTGCCTCAACAGCAGTGCAACTGCTTTGGTTTAACTTTGGGATGTTACAAGCCATCACCTACTAAAAGTGACAGTTAATAACTGGTATCTTCTCTCCAAAATTCTTAGAATGTCAGTAGACGTGAGGACCTCTTGAAAATGAGTCGTGGGCTAATGCAGGTTCTAGCAAACCTGATCTTTGTAAGGTAAGTAGGTGGTGTGTAAATGGAATTTGTTTTTACCTGGATGTAAAAGCCTTAATTCTATGCAACCATCTTCTTAGGTGTTTTCTTGACGTTGGATTATGCTGTGGGTTCTCTTCTCTTAAGATCTCTTTAAAAACTGCTGGCTTTCCTAAAGAAAATGCTTGCTTTGTGTGAGCAAGTTTAAATCTTTCTGCACTTCAGACTTCAGTTAAATTATGCAACCATAGGGGTTTTTTAACCCTCGGGGAACTACTACAAGAAGGTAATACACAGAATGCTGAATTCTCTTTTGTTGTCCAGAGTACCTTATGAGTTATCTTTAACAAGAGAGCACTGCCTTTTCTGAGAAGTGACTCTCTGCTCCATCTCAAGAAGTGCAGGGGACCTTACAAGAACCTGTGCTGTTGGATGCTCTGGACAGAGTACTCTTAGGAAGATAACAAGGGCGTATTTAATGGCAGTTCGATGACAGGCATACAGAGAGTGATGGCAACTTTTGGTTCTGCGTGTGAACCACCGACGGCTTACTGCAAAGTAAGGTTTCCATAAAACGACCGTCTGAACCGTTTGTGTGTGCAGGTAAATGACCTTCTACATTCTGCGTGAAAAGAAGAAACCGCACCGACAGCAAGCCCAGCCTGCTTGTGGTGTGCCCGGCTTGTTCCTCTGCCAGGCTGAATCAGCCGTCAGTGTCAATGAAATGTTGTGGCAACACGTTATCAGAAAAGCCATGGCAAAAGCTGTGTACGGTGTTGGCAGTTTTCTACTTGCAAAATTTTCTTTGAGCTGTTGTTTTTGGAGTAGAGGATTATGTTTCTGAGGCATTAGCATATATTGTTAGGAGATATCAAAGGCATTAGTTTTGATACTGCTGTTGGGATAGTTATAGGAGAGTGTGAAAATAAGGCTTGTAATGTATTACAAATACCATTTTGAGGTGTGCTTATGTTTTCAAAATGCAATTTTTGGTCTCTTTTTCCTGATTTCCAGATTCATGGTGGCCGTTCCGAAGGTGGGTGTGGGCACAGACGTGTGGTACAGGAAGGGATCAGCAAGGCAAAGGCAGGAACCATTTTTGAAAGTCTTTAATCGTACATCAGTTCTAGAGGTAGGGTGACAGGAGATAACGCAACTCCTCTTTTTGGAACTTGCTGTGTGTGAATGCATTTAGAAACGGTGAATGTCTACGTGGGACACAAATTCAAGGGACCTAGAATTTTGAAAAATGCTGATGAAAAGACGGGCCAACCATGACATACGTGCAAAGTGCTGTTTGTATCTCTTTATCAAGAGATTCACGGGCGAGTGGTAGTTAATGTTGTTAAGTAGTGTAATTTAATTTCCAAACTTCAGTGTAATTTAATTTCAGAACTTCTGAGTGGTGAAGATAGCAGCCTTTGTGTGACATGTTAGCACTGATGCAGACGACCTGAAAGAGTTGTTCGTCAGCATTAGGTGACTGGTACAGAAGGCTGGTAGTTCCTACTGAAAATGCGGATTTCTAGACCGGCTGCTTGGCATGGAAACATCGGATTACATATCTGTCCATTACAGAAAGTCTTCTATCTTGCCTCTTAACTGTAGCCCTTGGAAGAAGAAGAAGTTGCCATCGAAGATCTGTTTTGTTACGGAAAGTTTTGTCGCTAAGCTTTGAGACAGGTGCCAACACAGGAGATTTCTCTGACTGGGTTCCTCCCTTGGAAGGGTGTCTAGGCTTAGTACAGAAGACTCCAATCTCTGCAATGTGCCTGTGTGCTAAAATGCTTTTGTTCCAGTAGCTGTCAGTGCATGTTTCTGTGTGAGGTTTGTGTAACCTCTGCTGATTTGTATTTTATATTACTGCTGCAGTGTAAAGTCTTGTAGATTGACTGTGGAAATTCTGAGGTTCTGAGTACATCAGACAGAGTTGAAATTCCACCAGACTCGCAATGTCGGAGCGTCGCCGAGAAGTGCAGACTCTGGGGGCTGCAGATAGCAGATGATCAGAACTTCAGCATGTTTAACTGGGTGAGTAGCAGATGCTGAAACAGTTAGGTGATGGGATCCGATGCTGCCCGATGTCAGCAGGTTCACCAGGAGGAGCCGCCTGAGAGCTGGATGTTTCCCTGGGAAGGCAGGGCCTGCTGGGAAGAGCTGTCTGACCTCCTGTCCTGAACGTACTCTCGAAACCAAAACGGTTTTGTCACAAATGGCTCAGGTCGTGCAGGGGGCTGTCTCTAAAGCACGCTTTTGCCATCTTCAGAGCCTGAGGTCTGTTTCTGGCTGACCCGAGTTCTGTCTGGTGCTGAGGAACCAAAGTGCCTCTGCTTCTTTCCCTTCAGAGGGAAAAATACGTCCCTCGGTGCCAGAACCTGCCCCGAACTCTCAGCTTGCGTGCTGCTTGAATGAGCAGCGCGAATGCCGTGTGCCCGGGACTGTGCGGGCTGTCGGCTGGGAGAGAGAGCAGCGGGGAGCGGGAGTGGGGCAGGAACTCCGTCGTCCCTGGCCGCAGCGACCGCGGCAGCTCCAAGGCTCCCGCTCGGGGCCGGCTGGAGCCCTCTCGGGCTGCGCAGCCGCGGTGCCTCTTCCAACGCTTCTGGTAAAGCCGCGGGGCGCTCCCCGGGACACGCTTCCCTCCTGCGGGGAGAGCGGCGCCCGGTGCGGGCGGGTGGGAGGATGGACTTGCCGTGGGGAAAGCTGCCATCCGGTGCAACTTCTCCGCGCCCCCAGGGCTGCAGGAGCCCGCCGGGGTGTGCGGGCACGGCTGCGCTGCTCGGGATGCTCCTGGGCTGCGTCCGGCGGGCGGCGGCGCCGCTCGGGGCAGCGGGAAGGTTCCCCGGGCTGGGGCCGGCGGGGAGGGGCTGGCGGTCGTGCGCCGGGGGGAAGGACAGCAAGCGGGATGTGACTGCCTTCGAGTAGAAGCCAAGCCCTTTGCGCCGTGTTTGCTGCAGGAGTGTTGCTGGGTCACGCTGGATTCAGTGGCTCGTGAAATGGACTGGAAAATCACGGGCCGTGGGGAGAACCCGGCGAGTTCTGGTTTTGCTGCTTGTGCTGGGAGGAGGATTGAACGCCTAGAGCATGGCATACGTTACGTGTTCGTAGGAAGCGAGCTCATTTCACCGACAGCAAAGTCAAAGGTCTAAATGTGACGGCGCTGCGGTCAGCGTTAATAAGCAGATGACATTTTAGTGTTGCATCTTGATTCGGGGAGTAACATGTAGAAGAGCAGCAGGTTGTGCGGTGCCCAGGAGCCAGGGCTGCGCAGGGATTCACTCGCACAAGCTTTCCCTGGGTGAATCCCTGGTCCCCTGTGAAACAGTAGCAGTTTTCTGGAGATGACGGGGGGGTCGAGCTCAAGTGTGTTGATAAACCTCGCTGAGCACCAGCAGCCAAGTGAAGCAGAGCTGTCTTAGAACTTGGTTTTGCCCCTTTGTCCGGTTTTGCTCTGACTCGGGTGGGCTGGGGACAGGGGAAAGCGAACTCCTAACGCGGACAGGAGTTGGGACAGGAGCAGGTGCAGCCTCCGGGGAGCCTCAGAGCGTTTGATCAGTAGAGGGGGTTGCTCTGGTGTCACTCAGCTGGCAGTGCTGTGAGGTTTTTTGTTTGGTTTGGGTTTTTTTTGAGTTGCTAACCCCAGCAAGCAGTATTCTTGCACGGCAAAGGTCATGAAAAGAGGTTTCATTCTTGAAGAGTGCTTGAGGATTTTCTGATGGGCTGATCTGTTGGAATATGTTAGACAGTCCGGACACGGTCACCCGTTTCAGTTGTGAGCTGCATGATGCAGTGTAGTGTGTTGCACTGCCGAAAGAGTCGAAATAGTGCTGAAATGAGCTTAGAGCACGGCCTGTGGTAGCTCCCTGTGTGTGTTCAGCAACACTGCCCTGGGGTGGGGGCTGGGGGGAGTGTCTGTGTGTCTGGGTCTGTGTGTCTGGGCCTGTGTGTGTTTCTGTGTGTGTGTGTTTCTGTGTGTGTGTCTGGATCCGGGTCTGTGTGTGTCTGGGTCTGTGTGTGTGTGTGTGTGTGTGTGTGTCTGGATCTGGCTCTATGTCTCCCTGCCACCGACGTTGTTCCTGGTTGCCTAAACCAGGGTGTCAATGAAAAGTGGCATGGAATCTTGTGACTTTCAAGAGCACGACGATGTTTTAAAAAAATCCTACTATCTGAATTCAGAGAGGAACTTGTCATAGTAGTGTCACAAATGCTTGAAATGGGGGGAAAATGAAGAAGGGGGAAGTTCTGCGAGATGTTGGGTATCCCCCAGAGTGCCTGGATGCTGCAAGGGTATGCACGTGGGAATGTGTGTGGAAGTGTAGAGCTCCCTGAGGAATTAAATCAGTTTTCCAGATGAACTGGTAGCAGCTGGAAGCAGGACATGGCAAAGCTCTTGGGGAATTTGTCTTAAGTATCTTGAAGGCTGTGGTGGGTGAAGGGTACAGAACAAGAGTTTTGGTGGCATCATGCTAGAGCTATGGTCTGCAAAGGTTGTCCTGTTCTAATGTGCAGTGTGGTGACTTTTTTCCCCTGGTAATTATTCAGATTTTTTTAAAGATCTATTTTATGTGCTCTAACATGCTGTTACTGATTTTATTATCAACTGAAATTAAATTGTGTTTGATTTTAGTATAAGTATAGAATTAAGGGATATTTTAGTAAAAATCATTTATTTTATTGTATTTTGAATCTAGCAACCGACTGCTACTCTCAAATTCCCTGTACAGCCCTGTACCAAGGCTGAAGGGACTGGTCATAATTGTTTAGTAGGAACAGTTAGAACCTAGGTAACAAAACACGAGGTGATTTGTAAACTGATTTATAACACATACATAGGACTAGAAGAATGCAAGTAGCTGTCAAGGTCCAGGATTAATGGGAACTGAGGGCAGTGACCGTAACAGCTTGCAGGTACCTGCCAAGAAAACTGTGTCCTTAAGCAGAAGGTAATTCCGGCAGGGGGAGATCGCGACCCCCAACTCATGGGCCACCTACTCCCATTACACCCCAGAGCCATTTCTGGACATTTCTAATCTTTACTGCGCAGAATCGGAAATGAGAGGAGAATATGTTAATGATTTCTTAGAAATTGTATGCTTATGTATGAAGACTTAATGAATATGTGTAAGTTCTATATAAGATGTATGACCCTGGTGCCTGGCACGTGTTGTTGGTGAGAGCACTCCCCTACACGTCCGGCCGTCAATAAAGAAGTGTCTGCTTATCTGCATCAAATTGGTGTCGATAAGTTACTTTTATCCCGGATTTCGGTGACACTCCCACCCTTCAGGAGCTGCTTCCTGCACCTTCTGCTTCTGAAGGAGCAGGAGGGGGTTGTAATTCCCTTCGGCTTCCAGCTGCAGGGTTTGGGCTAGTTCCTTCTCGCAAGAGATGTCCCAGGGAAGCCTGTCAGCCCTGCCTGCTCCTGGAGTCTGCTCTGGCCCGGTGCGGAAGCAGGGGAGGGCATCCCGACCAGCTGTCCCCCTGGGGCTGCTGCGAGCCTACCCCGTCCCCCTCGCTCCTCCTTCCAGGACAAGATTGTTTTTCTTCACTTCAGAGAAGCTAAAAACTTCTCTCTCTACCCCAAGGGAAGGCAGAGCGGCAGTTTGGATTGATGCTGAACAGCTCATCAGCTGTCACCCGGTTTGAGCGGCGGTAGCACAGCAGCCCTGCTTGGGCAAAGCTCTGAAGGCAGTTTGGGTGGGTGAGGAGTGGCACCGCTGTGCCTCGGCAGGGCCAGCCTGGCTCCTGCCGCAGTCTGAAGGGCCTTGGCCAGCACCTTGCTGCTGCACGAACGCTGCGATGCCACGCTGCACGTGCTCAGCATCCCTTCAGCCAGCTCTTGCTCCACGGGAGAGGGGGAAAAACATGTTGGAGCAGGGAATATGTAAGGCATGGCAGGTCCTTTCCATCCCGCCTTGCCGAAGCTGTGGGGACTTTCGTGGTGTTGGAAATACTGTTCTCAGCTCTCCCCCCTGAGCACCGTCCGGGGTTGTTTTCACTCCTTGGCAATTTACTTGATTTGGCTCTGACTGTGTGTGAGGGTCTGGTTGAGTGAAGCATCCCCTGGTAACCTCTATGTAGGCAGCGTAATCCACCCCAAAGACCCCCAAAGGCCTTGGGGCAGGTTGTGCACCTCTAGTTTGATTTAAACTGGAATGACAAAGCTGGAGGTCTGGCCTTCCTGGAGCAACGGGCCAGCGGCCAAGTCTGGAGTCCGGGCTCCGCAGTGCTGGCTGCGCGGGCACAGCCAGGCACAAAATCTGTAGGGAGAGCCGTGACTTCATCCTGCCACGTTAATGGCAGCGTCCTTCCCAAAGCAGAAGTCATCCCCATGTTTCAGCAGTCCTGCTCTGCCTGCCACGAGCGTGGAGGACGGCTGTGCTCAGGCCGGGCTGGCAGACAGCGGCGTGGGGCATGTCCCACGCAGGCGGGACTCCGGCTGTGGCCCGGCTTTAACACACGTCTTGGCTCTCGTTCCTGTGAGCTGGCAGTAGTGCTAGCTCCACCTGTTGTTACCGTCAGACGCGGCTGAAACTCACATAAAACTGTAAGCTGCTATTTATGAAACTCCTTGCATCCAGGAATGCTGCATAAATCCATAGTTATTAGCCCGCCCCTATAACCCAGGGAAGACGAACGCTGCTGGGGAGTGCCTGGGGACTTTTCAGGAAAGCTGCTGCTCCTCAGGCTGAACTCTCATTTAGGGTCAGTAGTTTTCCAGTCCCACCGGTCACTTCATGCCCCTCCTGGACCCTGTTTGTGCCTGCCGAGCTGTCGCAGGTGACGTGGTCTCATCCTGCTGCATTTCAGGGACAGGGCTCTTAGTCAGGCTACAAGCTCCCCCCGCACTGCAGCGCTCCCCGTGTCGCAGCCCAGCTCTTACTGAGCTGCTTCAGAAACCTCTCCCTGCCTTCTACAGCGGGAGAGATGTCCCGTGTGAGGAAACCCCAAAGGCCTGAGCCCGCCTGGCCTCGAGGGTTGGCTCCCGTGCGGTTTGTGGGACCCCGATCCCTGGTGCAGAGCTGGGGGGCATTTCCTGCACCCCACCCTGGGCTCACTCATAACCTTCCTGGAGGGCAGACGTGCTGCGCGGGAGCCAGCTCTCTGCCTGCCAGCTGTGCAGCGTCCCGCCAGCATCTCGCTCCCCACTGAGAGCATTTAATGACCTTTAATTACCCCTGACTTGTTCTTAATTGTTCCCCCATAACACATCCTGATTAGGCAGGGAGGGGCGTCTTCTGTTACAGCTGCAACACCCTGAACTTTTCTCTCCCGAGTTCAGACGAGATTAATTTTTCATGCAAAATCATGTGGGTTTCTCTCTGTCCTACCCAGCCAGTGGTTGCTGGGAGCATCTCTGCAGTGCAGTCACAGCCTCAGCCTCAGGCTGGTGCTTGTTATTCCAGTTTCTGGTCAAAAGAGAGCCTGGGGAGAAGATGGAGATGGACTGTCCAACATGCTACACCAGGCTGGGGAAAGCACTGGGCCTGAACAGGATCTGTCACTCCTTGGCTCCATCCTGCCCAGACCCTTCTGGCTCCTCGGTCCAGGTCCTTCTGCCCTCTCAGGCACTCTCCTCTACAGTTGTGGGTTTTCTCACTTCTTTCCATACCTTGACATAATGGGATGAAACTAAACTGCATCAAATTTCAGCCATCAGGAAGGGAAAAAAAATAAGGCAAAGTCTGTTAGACCATGGAATAATCTTCCAGGGGAAATGGTGGGAGCTTTGCTTCTTCAGATGTTTACATCTGGGCTGGACAGAAACCCTAGAAAACAGAAATACTGGGAGAAAGGCTGTAAATACGAGAGCCCCTGGGGGATAAGGAGACTCTTGCACTGGAAGATGCCTGTCCTTGCCTTGCTTCTTGTACATCCCGAGATGTCAGGGCACACTTAAAAGCTGGAAATCTACTTCTAATGAGGGTCTATTCTGTAATGAGAAGATTTCTTCGATACTCGGGTACCACAGTGTTTAAAGACAACCCAGCTGATTGGGTCTGTCAGCTTGCCTGCAAGTTAACCAGGCTTGGTAGTATTCAGCCTTTATTTTTATTGAAAATCAGCAGTTAGAAATTGAAGCTCGTTTTCAGTTGCTGACATTTATTGCTGATCTAACGTATGGTCACTCTCTCCTCTCCGAGCCGTGCAAACAGAGCTTTCGCATTGCTCCCTGTGGCGCCTCTCCCCTGGATGTCAGAGGTGGACTTAGCAGAGGTTGGAGGAGCGTTACCCTGGTACAAGGCGCGTCCCACCCCCTCCTGCGTTTTCCCTGGGGGCTTTTCCCTGGGTGTCCCTGCCCACGATGTGACCAGTGAGACCAACCTGCTGACCCGGCCCCTCTGTGGGGGGAAGGCTGAGTGTTGTGTCAGCCGGGGGCCCACGGTCTGATCCCCAGGGACTGAGCCGGAGATGCTCCAGCGCGCTGAGCGCTGCTGCCTTTGCTCTCCTCTCTCAGCAGGTGCCTTCTCTCGGAAGGCGCACGGTGGCTGGAGGTCTCTCGCCCAGCTCGCACTGCTGGCTCTCTGCAGCCACTGCGTTTTCTGGGAAGGAAGCTCTTGGGGTGTCCCTCTGCAGCACGCTGGCATGCTCCCACCTCCTGGTGCTTCATGGCGGGCATCTTGGAGCTGGGTCCATCGGAGGTGTCAGGAGCATTGCAGCCAGGCTAGTGAGGTGTTCTGCAGAGCCTGGGTAGCTGCATCTCCTTCAGACACTGCTCTCCACAGGGTAGGTGTATTCAGAAATATCTAGACTCGTATCTGTGTGCATGTGGACACAATGTGCTACTCTTACACCAGGTGCTACGCTTCTACTATAAATTTTTTTCTCCTCTTCATGAAAGTTTGGGGGTTGTGAGCCCATTGCTAGCAAGAGAGAAATGGTTTCTCAGGCTTTGGGTCCCGGCCATGCCGGACCCGTATCTGGGCTGGGTGCCTGACCCTGTGGACTGTGCCTGTGAGCTGAAGGTTCACATCTGGTGCAGCACCTTGTAGCTAAGGATTTTCACGTGAGACGGGCCAGAAGCAGACACCTGCAGGGTCACATCTTTTCTCGGAGGAACATTCTATACGTAAAGGAGTGTCTTGTTTGTCTCTGTGGTGAGACAGGCACAAGCCTGTGGTGTGCAGGGAGAGGGTCTTCTCTTCACTGAGACAGGGTGCATAGTCCCCAGGAGGGAGGGATCCTCTAAGGGATAGAGGTGTTGGTGGCTTTTTCAGAAAGGTAGAGTGCAGTTCTGTGCGTTACAGACGCACAGTAAGGAGTGGGAAGAAGATGCTCATGTGTGTTCACAGGGCAGAAAAGGGCTTGTGGCACAGGGAAACTCCCTGATGGCAGCTCTCCTTTCTATCCGGGCTGGGCGTGATTCAGACCCAACCAAACACAGCTGCAGCACAGGCTGATTCGCTGCAGTTAAGCCCCCTGCTGCACTAATAATCCTATTAGTTTCCCAGCTTTAGTGTTTTGCATCTGGGTGTTTATCAGGATTTAATGGCTATTGACTCGTTGACATTTAAACATCAGCACATGTTGCCATTTCAGCGGTTTGGTCTCCAGAGTGGGGATGCTCTGGGACTTGCTGTTGTTTAAAACACCCAGGTGGTTCCCGAGACATCTAAGCAGCCAGCCATAGGGATCTGTGTAGAGCTGCTGGGATTGATCCTGGCTCTGATCCCCCGCCTGAGGATGGATGTGGGGTCTGTAGGCTCATTCTGCCCTTGTGAGCACCTCCCCAGTGGTCCCTGGACTGCCCACAGCCCAGGCCATGGCATTTGGAAGAAGGTCCCCTTTGATCCCCACGTTTCCTATCGCTCTCCCTCTCTCCTCCAGACGCATCCCCCTGGTGCTGCTGCTGTTGTAGCAGAGCTGCAGAGAATAGGATTTCAGGCTTCAGTGCCTGTAGAGCTGGGATGCTTCGGAGATGAGGAGGCAGGAAGAAAACCCTCCTTGCAGGATTACACTCTTTCCTGACCCAGACAGTTCAGAGGAAAGCAAACACCGGGTGTTTATTGGAGGTGCTGGTCTCACTCTCTCCTCCTGCACCTCCATCTCCTTCTGTGCAGACGTGTGCAGTGTCACTCCCAGTTTACACCAGCGCTAACCTGTGCACAGACCTACCGCACCTCCAGCATTGCTCCTGAACACAAAGCTGCTCAAACTGACCGGCACGTCCGTTCGGATGGGAGAGACTCCCTGCCGGCACACACCTGGCCGGTGCGGAGGGAGGGGAACAGGTATTGAGCAAGACCAGTGTGACATCCACTTGCAGGAAGGGCGATTGGGGTTAATAGCACCCGAAATCCATAGAAGCACCAGCAGATCCATTTTTAACAAGCTGCCCGAGAAGGTGAATGCAACAGCCAGAGGTTAATAAAGCAGGTAAGTGTGCTCTTCAGAGAGGTGGCAGCGGCAGTTGCGTTAGCGAGAGAGCTGCGCAAGGACAACTTGGGCAGCAGAGAGAGATTTCCAGCTGAACAAAGGTGGTGAAGCAGGAGACAGCAAACTTCCCAGAGATGCCTCAGCTTGGGATTGGAAAAAACCCATCAATATTCTTGGGGGAAAGTTTGTGAGAACTTGAGTTATGAGGAATAGCTACAATTTTTAGCAATTTAAAGGTGTCGGAAATGATGAGAGTACCTCTTATACCCCGGGTGAATAAGGTATCTTTATCCAGCCTGAGCGAGGCACGGGGCAGGTGGATGCGGGGATGTTGGCTGATGCCTGACCAGCAGGAACACCTCAGCTCTGATACGTGTTGGTGTTCACAGGGCAGGCAGCCCCCCGCCCCTAGATTTTAGGATGTTCTGGATCCACGTCACTGCATCCAAAGTCCTGCTTCTCGGAGTGAAGGACCTCAGTGCGTAGGAGATGATGCGGATGAGAGCAGGACATGGAGACAAAAGCCAGGAGGCACAAACCTCTCTGAGGAAATGGTTGTTGGTTGGTGCAGTTTCAAGGCAGCAAGGAAATTCTGCTGCCAGCTCTGTGCCCTTGGGAGCCCTCTGTTATCTCCATGGTTTTCATGTGTTGGTGTCAGCAGGCTGTAGGGGAGAGAGTGCTGGTCTGATTAAGAGGCAGCTCATCTCTTAGCCTCCTCTTGGCCGGCTCTGAACAAATCAGGAGCTCAGTCAGGTTTATCTGGCAGTGTGGGCACAGAAAGTGTTCTCCATCATAGGAGACTGGTCTTTTAGCCTTTCCTTCTCTTTTTCCAATTTCCTTTCGTAATACTGATTGATTATCTAACTTTCCTTGGGACTGATATTTGACATGTCACTTACCCCCACCAAGGGAGAGTCAATTTTCCTTCCATCTCCATTGAAAAGCTTGTAATAAAACCTGAAAAGGATGGGCGATAGGTCTAGTTAGTAGCACTGAATTAATTAGATGGGGGAAGATGAGTCTAGGGGGTTTCTTAATGCAGTTTAGTTTTATGGCTTGTTATTGCTGGGCTCTTCTCATTGATGAGAAGAGATGGCCTTCAGCGTGTGCTCCAGAGGGACGGACACGCCGGGCAATGCCCTGTGCTGACACTGGGATACTCACCCTGGGTGGTTGTTGGCACTGCCTCATAAATACATGAAGGGGCAGAGCTAGTGGTCTATGAATGTTAAACAATTACATTACATCTTCTGTTGCATCTGAAGGCAGTGAGTGATTAAAATTGAATTCCTGGTACTGGAAACCAAAATAGAGACATTTGTAGGTGTGGGAACACTAGGCTTGAGAGGAAGCAAGAGAGCAAATAAAGCAACAAATCCTGACATCTTAGAGGGACCCTAACCCCATGAGTAAGATGATAATATGTCCTAGAAGGCTGCCAGAAATGAGTTATGCAAAAGACCGACACAAATGACAGTGGTTCAAGAGCCCTTTGCCAGATGTTTGCGTGGCTGAGCGCGGGGCCAGCAGGGCTGCAGCGCTGCAGCCGTTTACACGGGCCGGGAGCGGATCTGGCCCGCAGACATCTGCTGTGCGGGCTGGTGGCTCCAGCGGCTGCTTGGGCAACAGCCAGTCTGACTGGGAAAAAGCCAAGCTGCCGCATCGCCCGTAATCAGAAATCCGTGGATGTGGATGATATGGGCAAAATTTCTTCTGAGCCGGTTGTGCTGCTCTGGTGCTGAGCAGTGCCTTACTCTCCCAGCATCTCCACGGGCCGCTTCGATTGATGCCCTGAGGGAATCTGATCCCCTGCCCAGGACCTTCCTGGCATCTTCCCTCCAGCTGATCCACTCGCTGCTCCCAAAGTCCTGTTGCAGGCGGTAGCAGTTGATGGAGAGGCGAGGCAGAGCGGCCGTGTCCAGTGCTGCCGAGGCAGGTGTGCAGGAACTAGGACACCCCTCCCTTGCTTGGACAGAGACAGAAGCTTTTGTTCTGCACCGTTGTTACGGGAGAGCCCAGAAGCTGGGAGGCAGATTCTTGTGCTGATTCCTGCTCTCGGAGTAACTCCAGTGCTGGCTGCTTTCATCTTGCAGAAATACATCCACCTAAGGTCTCTTTCCACCCTCCTGTGCAAGCACACAGGTTGCCAGAAGGCTTCTTCCTACCTACAAATGTTCTATAATTACTCAAGGTGTATATGCACAGAGGCACAGTCTCCAGCATACAAAACCTGTAGCAGCCCGTATGCAAAACCTTTCCCTCCGTTTTGTGGGTGGGTTCAGAGCACTTGAGGAGTCTCATACTGGGCCCCAGTGGAGATATTACTGTATTGTAGAAACCTGCTGGAAGCTTTTCTCAGCAGCCTTGATGTAACGGCCAAGGGAGGACAAACATCTCCTTCAGCCTTTCACACAGTCCCTCTAGGTTAGGGCAGAACCGCGTTTGAGCTCAGAGCTCCCATCACTCCTCTGCCTGTCTTGTTGCTCTGTTGAGGATTCAGGCTTTCTTGTTCAGCAGCTTTAACCAAATTGGCTCAAAACATTAGAAAATTGCTATGTATATATCCAACCCACTTCTCTTGTCAATTCTTATTTGGTGGCAGAGATCAGAGGGGTATTCAGGTAAGAGCATGTGATCATTATCCTCGAGACACCTGGGTCCCAAGGGCACCCTTTAAAGGAACTGCTCTGTGCCGTGGGGAAGGGGGGCTGGCGGTGGGTGCAAGTGCACGGGGGTCAGAGTGAACAATGGGGAAAGGAACAGCAGAGAGAGGAGCCAGGGCCGCTTTGGTGTAAGCTGCCCAGGCAGAGGAGATGCTGCACGTTGCAAATCACCTGCCTGTTTTCTCCAGGTTGTTGTACGATTGGCGAGTGCTCGAGGGATTGGTGGCTTGGTGAACGCGTGAGTGTCAAGGTACCATATATTTCTGAGGAAACCACTTCCGATAGTCAGCAGCTCTGGGGCACAATGTTCAAATGTTGCCTGATGCCTTTTTGGGGTCTGCCACAGGCCTGGACCCCAGAACTGGGGACTGGAGTCTCCCAGGTCGCCCCCTCGATGCACATGCCATGGGAGCTCCACCTGCTCCTGCCCAAACCTCTCCGGGGTCACCTGGCAGCCGAGAGAGGAGCTGGTTGCTGCACAGGAATCTCATCAGCTTCATTATTTTATATTCAGAGCACTCAAGAATGACAAGTGCCTGAAGGCAGCAGGAGCCCTGAGCTCGCCCAGCCCCAAGGTCCCTGTTTGCTGGCAGTGTGGCCGATGGGGGAGGCGAGCGTGCCAGGGCAGAGCTGTCCCTGCGTCTGCACGCGTGGCTTCTGCAGGAGATTTGTACGGGTGAAACTGCAGGGACACACGGCTTCTGCTCGAGGAGTAAATGCAGCCACAGATGTGTCTGGCCCAGGGAAACAAAAGTTTGTTCGAATTCTTTTTGCTTTTTTGTGATCCTGTACAGCCCCAAGAAGCCCCGTTTCCCCCCGTGGCCTGGCTGGCCTGATGCACCGTGCAGTGTTCAGGGACTGGGACTGACTCCTCTGGGCTGCTCCCAGGGGTGGCTGGAAAGGCAATTGCTGCTCCTGAGTGGAGGAAACCCGAGAAAATAATTTGAAATATCCTCATGCCATATATACTTTATTTTGAGGAGCAGGCAATAACCCTGCATCCCCAAACGAAATACTGATTTTTAAGGGAGATGCAAACAAGTACAAATACAAAAATGTCTCTGATCATAAAGAAACCGTTTGCTAAAATTAAAATGGAATGAGTTACTGTCCAGGCTGGAGACAGAAACGTCAGCAGAGCTATGAAAGGGGAGGCTGACTACTTAGGTGACCAGACACATTTATTGTTTTCTTTCCGTTAATGGTGGTGGCAGTAGTAGAGAAAAATATCAAATTGCCTGACAACACTTTAGAAGCGAATTAAGTCCAGTCCTTGCCAGAGGTCTCCTTAGCTTCTGTCTCAGCAGGAATAGAGACTTGAACAGACTTGCATCCAGAGGGTGGGGAAAGAGGAATTAATTTTGCTGAGCAGAAATAGTATAGATAATGTCATAATAATCATTAAAAGGGCAAGTGAAATTGGTCCGGCCCTTGAAGCAATCCGTATGACCCATTATCCAGTTGAACTGGCACTTGATGGGAATGGCTGGTTATTGGATTGGATGGGTCTGTTTCACATCACCGACTAATGCAGAGCCAGGAGTGCGTTAACATCAGGCCTCGTGCATTTGCAAGGAGCTTGTGGCAGGTCTGTGTTTAGGGAAGCGTTTACGTGGCTGATGTGAATGCAGATGTGCTTGGGCATCCTATAGGATTCACTGACATGCCTCTGTCTGCGCCGGTGGAGACTCTGACCAAACCGACCTCGTCCAGAGCCTGCTGAAGTCAATGAAAAGCATCTGATGACTCTAATGGGCTTTGGGCCGGGGCTGGTGTGTAGGCAGACACACTGCTCGGTGATGTAAGCACCATCTGTGGGGATGTAAATGCTCTGTGTGCTGTTGCTGGCCGGGGCAGATGCTCTTGTGAAAGTTCAGGCCAGGCCAGATGGCAGAAAACTTGTTGTGGGGGAATTGCCAGCCTTGTTTTATACTGCCATGGGGCTCGGGTAGTGGGAGGAGTGTGGAGCAGGCTCTGGAGATGGGGTATTGTGTGCATGGGATCGTTAGGGCACTGGTGCTGCAGCTCTCCATCACACTATGCCTGTGAGGCTGGAAAAGGGACACCAGCATGCATTTGTTTCTGTCAGAGCTCCGTCACAGATCTCTAGGTTGCAGCACTAAGGCCGGGCTGGAAGCCCTGGAACACCCATCTCCCGCATGGTTTACCTGAGTGAGGACTTGCACCTTTCTGCAGGATCGTGTCTTCTTTCTCCCAATGGGGCACCCCAGCCAGAGCTGCGGAAGGACTCGGGGATGACAGAACAGATGCTGAAACATCTGGCCTTGCTGGTAAATGCTTCTCCCCGGTGAAAGCACCCCATGCCTCGGTGCGTGTCTCCCGTCTGTGGGAGGCATTAACTCTGCTGTCCTGCCTCACCACGCTGGAGGTCTGTGATGTGCCGAGCACTGAGGGAGCTCAGCCCAGCCGCGGCGGCAGCTGAGGCTGCCGCTCTGTTTGGAGGCACCAACCTTCCCCTGAACCGCAGACCTGGGTTTCAGGTGCCGCCTTGTTTGGAGGTAGGCTGCGGGTTGCACTTTGCCACCATCGGATGTGCTGTTGGGAGCGTGGCTGCAGGAAACGCTCACCTCCCGCTGCCCTTTCTGCTGCCAGGGTGCAGTGTCCTGCCCCGGGATGGCCGGGGGGTTGGTGGGTTTGTGGTGGGGCTGGTGCGGGTGGAGGAGGCTCATGAGACTGGCTGCAGCACCAAAGCTTACGGCATAGCCCTGGTCAGAAAGGCAGGAACGAACAGCTCGGGGAGGAAATTCTCAGCCTCTGGAGGAGCTGGGTTTGCAACAGAGCCCCGACCATTGCCACAGCATGGCACTCCTCTGTTGGTCCTGAGACAGTTAATTTCCATTTTTCTCCAAGCGGGAGAAAGCACAGAGGTAAAAAAGTCTCAGTGATTTCAGTCAATTAAACTAAAGCCTACTGGGTCTGTTGCTTTTGGATTTTCAAAATTGATCTTATTTTATATTTTTGTAAATGAGCCTTCCAGGGTCTTTGAGCACTTTCCATGGGGTGACAGTCACAATCCGTTGCCTCGCCTCTGCCCATGCTGCCTCTCCACAGGAGCCCAAGAAATCTTAACATCCCATCAAAAGCTAATTACATTCTGACACACCAATTGGAGACATCGAGAGATGGGGGAGAGAGCAGCTTACATAATGGTTTTAAAATTACGTGGGGCATGCTGAATATTTGGTGCTACGAAGTGCCAATAGTTCAGAGCAGCAGCGAGAGAAGGGTAATGGGAAGGAGTTGTAGTGGGATTTGTACGTGAAAACCCGCTCCAGGCTGCAGGTGCAAGACCTGATCCTGCACCTTGTCTTTGCTTTCAAACGCTGCAGCTTTCTTTGGAGGGAAGGATGCCCCAGCCTTCCACCTCTTGGGTCTCTTTCTCCCCATGGGATCAGGGTATCGCTAGCGCAGAGGGGGTGGTGGCTGCCTCCTTGTCCTTTGGGAACTCCCCCAGGGCCCAACAAACAGAGACAACCCCTGTCCTGTCTGCAGCCCCAGAAGGAGAGAGGGGAGAGCTGTGGGCAGGGTGAGATGGGCAGTCAGAGGCACTGGGCAGAAGGATCCATCCAGGGCTGTTCATGGCAGAGCTGCAGGTGGGTGAGGGCTGGGAGACCCTTTCTGGGAAGTGCTGCTGTGTCGTCATCCCCTGCTTGTGTCTTCCCAAGGCGTGTGCTGTTGGCCGGTCCTGAGGGCAGGACACTGCTTGGGATGAAATGGGTACACTTGAGACTGGAGGTTATGGCAGTGAGAGGGAGGAATATTGAATTGTCCTGGATTTTTCTGGCCTTTTTCTGGTCTGCAGCGCTATGACCCCAGCCTGTTTCACCCCTTAAACCTGCTGAGAGGTTACAGACTCCCACAGCCAGAGACCACGTGTCAGCAGCTCTCTAGAGCCCCTGGGAAGGTGACACTTGCCAAGCAAGCCTCTGAAAAGAAATATTTGTCTCCTTGTCCTCAATCTAGTGGCCAATCCTCTCTTTTGGCTCTCGAGGACATGCCTAGTGGTCACGGCTGCCCATGGTGCCTTGGGAGAATGGTGTTGGGTGAGCAGAGAGGGCTGTGGGGCTGCAGCACCCACCCTGCCCCGTCCTGGAGAAGGTGCTGCTTTCGGGGTCAAGTCAGCCAGCTGCCCTATACCAACGTAATTCTTTCTTAATGTTATTGGCTGGGCTCAGGAGCCTGGCTGCCAAATGGCTTTTCCCTCTACTGACGGTGACCCCAGAAGCGTGCAGCACTCTCCTGGGCTCTGCAGCAGGGGCCTGCGCACACCCCGTGCTCATTTACAGTCCCTGGCTAATTAAAAGAACCAGGGCTGCTTTGCAGCGTGCAAAGCCCTGGGATGGCTCCAGGGCCCCTGTTGGGATTCTAGAGGGCTTTCTGCGAGAGAATGGCCATGTGAGCAATCCTGCCTGAGAACAAGACTGGTAAGAGCCTCAGCCTGAGCAAGAATGCGATAAGGATGTGACCCCGAAGGAGGGGGGAGAAACTCGACGAGACAAACAACTCCCGGCAGGGGTTGGGACGGAAGAGGAAGTTCCACAGGGCGGGAAGCCTGGCACGGCTGATGTGGCACTTTTTATCCAGTCATAAGAAGGTTTAAAGCGCGGGCTAAGGTAACTGTCCAGTCTTGAGGACTTGTACTGCATGTTCCTCACGTGTGCGGGAGAAGAGTATAAAAGGGCTTTCTTAGTTGTAATAAAGGGGCACTGCTTGATCTCATTGGTCGTGTGCGTGCTCAGCTCTCCCGCAGGCCCCTGGTCAGGATCCGCGGGCCTGGGCTGGGACACGATGCCCGGGCAGGGTGGTTGTGGGCAGGGATGGGAGGACTGTAAGAGCAGAGCTTGGTTAGTGCCTGTTGGAGAACGGCTTGCAGAGAGCAAGGCCATGGGTCTCTGCAGGAGCTGGTCACAGCCCCCTGAGGTAAACAGAGGAAAAACCCAGGGTACAGTTATGCCTAACAAAGGACTGTTATGTTAACAAAGAGAGAAACTGAGGTACATTATGACCTTGTATATGATAAGGGAACGGCCCTGGGAGAAAAACAGGTTCAGAAGAGGGAAGATGTTGTGACATGTCTGAAATGCCACAAGGGGCTGGGACATTATAATGTAGCCTGTTACATGTACCCAATAGATTTGTGAGTAGTGTGCGTGATTATTGTAGAGTGCTTATATAAGGGGTGATTTCTTTCAATAAAGTTGAAGCTTGCTCTATCATTCACATTGAATCGGCTGCTTGCTTCCTCCGCCCGCTGCACTGATTGATACGGCTCTCAAACAAGTCTTGCAGGTGCCGCAGCAAAACAAAGAAAGGGGAGATCTGGGAGGCATCGGCCTTATACAACTCTGACACATGGTTGGTATAATCAGACAGTCTAGCTAGGATGGCAAAATGTGACTCCTTCAGCAGTACCAGTAAACGACACTTGGTTTTGTAGTGATGCTTACATGACGAGTTTACATCTTGAAGAAGGAAGAGTATTTAATTATGATTTGGCTAAAACGTTACCAATACTAGATGGTTAAAGGATTTGGTTTTTTATTGAATAACAGTTTTGATTGTCATTGTAATCTTTTAATGATGTTAAGCTCTGTGTGGAAGTGTTTTGTGAAAACGATGGACCGAACAATAAAAGGGGTCTAGATTGCTCAAAAACAAAAAGAGGGATTCATGGAATGGTTAGAAAACAACGGACATGTTGTGAGCGATCCAGACCGAGCGGCCTCACTGTAACAACAGCCTGTAGCTGGTGTGAAGAACACCTGCAAAGCCAAGGGGCTGAGAAACTGCATGCGTAGCAAGGAGATAAGAAAGCTGAACTGTTGAAAACAAGATGTTTGCTTAGCAAGAGAATGGCGCTGGACACCGCAGCCTTTTGGCAAGTGTCTCCAGTTGGGACCAAAAAGGCATTACAACTAGTCACTCGTTTGGCATGTTGGACTGCAAAACAAATGAACTTGGCATCCAATGTAATAGGTGATTTGGCTATGGATGTCGAGAGTCTTAGACGTGCTGTACTTCAAGATAGGGCTGCCATTGATTTTCTGCTTTTAGCACGAGGGCGTGGGTGTGAAGTGTTTGAAGGAATGCGCTGTATGAATTTATCTGACCATTCGGTATCTATCTATAAGAAACTGAGAAAACTGAAAGATAACCTGAAGAAGTTAACTGTTGTAACATCACCCTTATCAGAATGGTTTGCTTCATTGGGAATCACAGGATGATTGAAAGAGTTGTTACAAAGGGGAATTGTTGTAATTCTTGTAGTTACCATGCTTGCTGTTATTTTGCTGTGCTTAGTTTCCTGTGTTAGACATTCGGTACAAAAGGGCCTGCAAGAAATTTGGATTGCTCAAAAACAAAAAGAGGGATATGTTGGGATTCTAGAGGGCTTTCTGTGAGAGAATGGCCATGTGAGCAATCGTGCATGAGAACAAGACTGATAAGAGCCTCAGCCTGAGCAAGAATGCGATAAGGATGTGACCCCGAAGGAGGGGGGAGAAACTCGACGAGACAAACAACCCCCGGCAGGGGTTGGGACGGAAGAGGAAGTTCCACAGGGCGGGAAGCCTGGCACGGCTGATGTGGCACTTTTTATCCAGTCATAAGAAGGTTTAAAGCGCGGGCTAACTTAACTGTCCAATCTTGAGGACTTGTACTGCATGTCACTCACGTGTGCGGGAGAAGAGTATAAAAGGGCTTTCTTAGTTGTAATAAAGGGGCACTGCTTGATCTCATTGGTCGTGTGCGTGCTCAGCTCTCCCACAAGTGCCACAACCCTCCAGCAGCCCTCGGGATTCCAGGTACCTGCAGGGACATGGGACATGGTTCATGGCGACACTGGAGTCATTGAGGGCATGGGTGACACTGGGGACACTGGGGTCACTGGAGATATTGGGGTCATGGGATATTGGGGTCACTGGGGACACAGGTCAGCAGGGACATGGGGATATTGGGGACACAGGAGACATGGAGATGCTGAAGTCACCAGGGACACTGGGGTCTCTGGGAACATTGGGGTCATTGGTGTCAGCAGTGACAGTGGAGTAAGCAGTGACACGGGGGGCACCGGGCTGTGGCTCTCCAGCAGCCCCTGTGACACGAGGTACTTGTGGGGACACTGGGGGCAATTGGAGCATGGTGGCAGTGGGGACACCAGTAACACCAGGGACACTGAGGTCACTGGGAGTGGGGGGTGGCCCTGGGCTGAGGGTGGCAGCACTGGCAGGGACACTGGGGACATGGGGACACAGGGAGGGCACTGGTGGTCCTGCGGCCAGACTGGGCACTGGGATCAGCAGTGACCAAGGCATTGCCAGGACTGGGATAGAGCCTGGCAGGCATCAGTGACCCCCCCTGAGCCCCTCCCAGTGACCCCCTCACCCTCCACGTAGTCCCACACGAGGGGCAGGACCTGCAGCAGCTCGACCGCCCACCACTCTGGGGGCTCCCCCTGAGCCCCCAGCGCCCCAAAGAGGGACACTGTCAGTGCCCCAAGGTACCCTAAAGGTGACGGGTTTCAGGGGCTCTCTGGTGTCCCCTGTACGTCACCGTGTCATCCACCCTCCCCACCCCAGGCCTGGCACCCACCGGTGGGGTGGTGGTGGGTCATGCGCCCGCTCTCGATGCTCACCCGGATCAGCGTCGGCAGCTCCCAGGTGTGGGGGTACCTGCGGTGGGGTCAGCCCTGTCCCCGTCCCTCCCCTTGTCCCCTGCCCTGTCCCTGTAGCCCCAGCCTTGTCTCCATCCCCATCCTCGCACCCTTGTCCCCTCTGTCCTTGTCTCCATCCCCCTGTCACCAGCCTCCCAGCTCCAGCACCACCATCTCGGCAGTCCCTGGTCTTTGTCCCCTCCAGCTCTGACACCCCCGTGTCCCCATCACCCTCTGTGTCCCCATCCCCCTGTCTCTGACACCCCCATGTCCCTGTCACCCCCATTTCCCCACCCGCCCCAGGCCCCACACCCATGTCCCCATCCCCCCTTGTCCGTCTCCCCACGTCCCCATCCCCCTCCCATCTCTGACACCCCATCTCCCCACCCCTGTCCCCTCCATGTCCCCATCCTTCCACCTCTGACACCCCCATGTCCCAACCTCCCTCTGTGTCCCCATCTTCCTGCCTCTGACACATCCATGTCCCTGTCACTCCTGTGTCCCCATCCCCTCATGTGTGTCGTCCCCCTCTGCTCTGACACCCCCATGTCCCCATCCCCTCATGTGTGTGTGTCCCCCATCTAAAGGGGCACCCAAGCACATGGGGGGCACCCAAAAAGGCCAGGGGGGCACGCAAAGGGGCACCCAGTGGAGAGAGGCCCCAAAAGGATTTGGGGTGCAGAGGGCTGGGGTTTAGCAGCCCTGGGGGAAGGTGGTGTGGGGAGAAAAGGAGCATTCCAAGGAAAAATGTCTCTGCCAGATATTTTCCCAGTTTTTGTTTCACTGGGATGGGGTAAAAACACAGCCCTGAGCCATATCTTGGGGCGCAATCCCCCAAAACTGATATCACTTGGCTTGGGGGAGCGATATGCAGCCCTGCTCTGACAACTGGGGCTTGCGCTGACCGAAACCCTCTGGGTTTTGTTACTCAGAAATGGTAAATTTATGTTTGGTGGTGGGCAACAAGTGGTTAAAAGGTCGTCCTTAAATTTCAGAGCCCTAATTATGGAGTTAGGCCCAAGGCCTCAGCTCAGGCCCCAGCCAGGCCAGAAAAGTGTTACTCCTGCTTTCCTAGCAGCAGCTTTTAATCCTTTACTTTTTTCTTTTTTTTTTTTTTTTTTTTCTTCCCAAATTGTGCCATAGGAGACACAAAACTTTGATCTGTTTGGAAAAATCCTGTTGGGGTGAGGGGGTCCGGCAGGTTGTTGGTAGTAAAACAGGTGAATAATGGGGTTTAAAATTCATTGTCAGTTTGGAAAATTACAAAAACCCTGAAACAAAGAGCTTCACTCCCCAGTCAGGACTGCGAAGAACCGCTCACAGGGTTCCTTTTCACAGTGCTGGGGATCACTCCACTACAAGTGCCCGCTTACTAACAAACCTCTCTGACTAATACACACAAAATCACTCATCGGCACCAGACCTCTTGGAAAAGGCAGTCTGATGCTAATGGCTTCTTAGAACTCATTTACATAGTAAAAACAGAGTCAGGGTCTTCTCCCCTCCTTAGGGGTCCCCACAGCCTTTCTCTCACTGTCCCTTAGTGAACCTTAGGTCTCTCGTGTCCATCTCTGGTCACGGAGTTACTTCATCCCTCCTTCAGCTCGTTTGTTCCAGCTCTCAGCACTTGTGACACTGGCGTCTTCTTAGGCCCTTTGTTTGCTTGAGGATCCTGCTACCAGGGATGGACTCGGGGAGTTTCTCAGAGTGTCCCAGGTCTGTCTTATCTTTACTAGGCAAGGAGTTAAAGGTTTCAAACATCTTACAAGTGGGTGACTGGGTAACAACTACAGAGGGTAGTTAAGAAAATGTATAAATGAAATTCCATACATTACAGTAAAACACAATGTTAAAAGGAAATGTTCTACTTTACAGGTCCCTGCACATTGGCCGTTTCCAGTGTACTTGTAGCAGCTTCCCTTCAGGAGGAGCCTGGGGCCGGGATGGGGATCCACCGCAATAAAAGACTTTGAATTTCGCCCCGGTGGCCATTTGGGGGCGGCAGCGCTCTGGGCCCCGCTCGGCCGCGCCGCTTCTCCCCGCCTATCAGGCCGTCGGCTGCTCGCCCCTCCTTATTTCCCCGCGTCGGACCAATCAGCACTGCGCTTCATCTTGGCCCGCCCCGCTCAGCCAATGGGAGTGTGCGTTGAGGCCAATGGGAGCGCGGCGGGTGGGAGGCGGTCGGGAAGGCGGGGAGGATCTTGAAGCTGCCGCCATTTTAACGCCGGGTCCGTGCCGCCGCCGCCGCCTGCCGAGGAGACCGGTAAGCGCTCCGGTAAGCGCCGGGGGGGGGGGCGGGTGACACGGACACAGACATCACACGGTGCCGTGACGGCGTCGTTACCGGGGAGAGGTGGGGGCGTCATCGCCGGGTGAAGTGGCGCGGGGAAGCGGCGGCGGTTGAGGGAACCGCCGAAGGCTGGAGGGCGCATGCGCGGGGCGGTGTGGGCCGGCGGGGCTCTGCGCTGTTCCCGGGGAGGGGCGCGGGGTGCGACTTGTGTGTGTGTGTCCCCACACACACGGGGCGGGGCCGCTTTTGGGGTGAATTCGGGGGGTTTTCGGATGGGCGTGTGAGCTTATCGCTGAGGCGGTGACATCATCTCCCCCCCACGAAAAGAGGTTAAAAAACAAAAAGAAAGAAGAGCCCCGGGCACGGGCGAGCGAGCGTCGGCCCTTGGAGGGAGCCCCCCAGAGGCCCCCGAGATGGAGGTGGGTGGCTTGAAACTGAGGCAGGACCTGGTGAGCGGGGGGTTCTTGTGGGATTTGGAGCGTTCTAGTGGGGTTTGAGGAAGTTTTCATGGGATTTGAGGGGGTTCTGGTGGGGATTGAGAGGGTTCTTGGAGGATTTGGG
Organism: Athene noctua; assembly: GCF_965140245.1. Lineage (NCBI taxonomy): Eukaryota > Metazoa > Chordata > Aves > Strigiformes > Strigidae > Athene > Athene noctua. The sequence continues at coordinate 110,056 of NW_027437571.1, read as the reverse complement.
GGAAGTTTGGGGGTTTAGGAGGTTCTTGGGGGCTTTCGGGGGGTGTCTGTGGTTTGGGGAGCTTCTTGTGGGGTTTGGGGAGGCCTTCCTGGGCTTTGGGAGGGTCTTGAGGGGTTTGGGGAGGCTTTCCTGGGGTTTGGGGGGGGTTTCTCATGGGATTTGGGATGTTCTTGTGGGGTTTGGGGTGTTCTCATGGGATTAGGGAGATTCTTGGCTGGTTTTGGGGGCCTCCTATAGGGTTTGGAGGCCCTGTGGGGCTTTTCTGTGGGCCCAGGGGTTCCCGTGGATTTTGGGGGAAGTGCCAGGTGTGGGCGCTGGAGCAGCTCAACGGCTTCGAGCTGGCCGGCCGCCCCAAGCGCATGGGGCAGGTGACCGAGTGCCTGGACGGCACCACCACCACCATCACCTTCCCTAAGGGCTGTGAGGAGGACGAGCTTGTGAAGGCAATGGAAGACCTCCAGCTTGTGAAAAATGTCGCTAAAGGTAGGTTTGGGGGGGCTACAGGAGGTAGTTATGGGGCTGGGGGGCTTTTGGAGGCATCTGGGGGCCTTTAGGAAGCATACCGGGGGGGATTTGAGGTGTAGTTAAGGGTCTGGGGTCTTCAGGAGGCATCTGGCAGGGTTTGGGGGTCCTTATGGGGCTGGGGTCTTCAGTAGACATTTGAGGGGGGTCTCAGAGGCATCTGTGGGGCTTTCAGAGGTCGTTATGGGTCTGGGGTGGCCTTTGGAGGTATCTGGGGGGCTTCAGGAGGTTGTTATGGGGTTGGGATGGCTTTTGAAGGCATCTAGGTGGGGGGTTAGGAAGCATATGAGGAGCTTCAGGAGGTGGTTATGGAGCCACAGGAGCATTACGAGGCATCAGGGAGTGGAGGGGTAGTCATGGGGCTGAGGGGGTTTCAGGAAGCCTCGGGGGGGGTTAAAGAGGGAGTTATGGGGCTGGGGGGGCTTCAGGAGGCATCTGGGGAGTTTTTTGGGGGCTGATCTGGGTCTGGGAGAGCTTTGGGGTGTGTCGGGGTTTTGCCCCATGGTGTGATGTGTGTGTGTTGCCCCATCCCCCCCCCCCCCCCCCCTCCCAGGTTCGCAGCTGCCCAGCAGGGGCCAGGCTGACCCCCAGGTCAATGAGGCCGTGACCCTCGACCCTGCTACCCTCACCAGTATGGGCAGAGGTTTGGAGGGGCTGGGGGGAGGTGCTGGGGGGGTTTGCGGGGCCTGGGAGCTCTGGGGGGCTTTGGGGGGCCTGAGGGCTGTCTCTGGGGGAAGTTGGGGGGCTGGAAGGGTCCAGGAGGGGTTTTGGGTCCCTGGGGGGGATCTAGAGGGTCCCTGTGTGTCCAGATGGAGGATTTGGGTGTCTTTTAGGGGTCTCTGCGTTTTGGGGGGGTTTAGGGGTTTCCTGTGGGGTTTAGGGGTTTCCTGTGGGGTTTAGGGGTTTCCTGTGGGGTTTAGGGGTATTTTGGGACTCTCTGTGGCTCTGAGAGTCCCCCCCCTACTCCCCAAACTTTGTGTGTTCCCCCCCCCCCCCCCCCCAAAATCCCGGTGCTAAACTTGGCCTTGTAGACTCTGGCCTCCCGGGGCTCCTCACCTCCAAGGCCATGCGAGGGGGCAGGGCCCCCTTTTCCCCACCATGGTGTTACCATGAAATGGGTGTCTGGGGGCTTGGCTTGGTGGGAGGGGTGTGGCCTGGCATGGGTGGAGTGGGCATGGCCTGGGGAAAAGGGGGTGTGGCTGAATTCTGTGGGGTGGGGCTTAACTGCCTTCTCCTCCTGCAGGTAGCACAGCCTCGCCCCCCCGCCGGGGAGGCCCCGCCTGTCAGCAGAGCGTAGGGGCGGGGCCCGCTGGGGCGGGGCCCGCTGGGGCGGGGCCCGCTGGGGCGGGGCCCGCTGGGGCGGGGCCCGCTGGGGCGGGGCCCGCTGGGGCAGGGCCCGCTGGGGCAGGGCCCGCTGGGGTGACTCCTCCTCCCTCACCCCATGCCTGCCACTGACTCCAGGTGGTTTTGGGTGTTTGTCGTTGCTGCTTTTCGTTGTTTGTTTTGTTGTTGTTTGCTTCTTTAACAGAATTAAACTATAAGTCACCAAAAGCAGCCCTAAAATGCACCCCCCTTCCCACCCTCCTTTGTGTGACAACCCTTAATGAAGTGGGCACTTGTTGCCCGGCAAAGTGAAGGCTTTATTGGGAGGCGATGCTCTTTTCTCCAAGATGACTGCTGGGGGCATCGGCTGCGAAGCGGACATTGAGGTACCACCCCTTTAAGGGGGCCCTTATAGAGGTGGCGTGCAGCAGACATTGGGGTGTTGGTGGCTTTAAGGTCAGGAGGCCAGAAGGGGCGGGTCCAGGGGCTGCTGCCTTAAAGGGGAGGGGCTTGCAGAAGGGGAAGGAGTCTCCTCTGGGTGGGAGTGGCCTGTGGAGGGGAGCGCTGCCCCTTTAAGAAGCTTGTGAAGGGGCAGCGGGGTGTGTGGGGAGGTGCTACTGAGCTCTTAAAGGGCCAGTGGCCTGCAGTGGTGGGTGGGGCCCTACGGTGTGTCACCCTTGTTTGTGTGTCCATGCATATGCTTTGCATAGTCACACCCCTTATCTGCATCCCCTGGCTTATGTAGCTGCACCCCTTCATTTGTATCCCTTGCCTGCGCTGCTTGATGGTGATGCCCCTCACTGTTGCCCTGCCCTCATTTGCATAGCCCTGCTCATCATTGCACAGCGCTGCCCTCTCTCCATTAGCCCCGCCCCTCACACCACCTGGAAGCTCAGCAGCCCCAAGGCCTTGTTTGCATGGCCACGTCCCTCCCTGAGGGTAGCCAGGCCCCCCACCCGCAAGGTCACACCCTCATGATCTCATTTGCATAGCCATGGCCCTTCAGTTAGCACCCAGCCTTTCTCCCAGCTGTCACCTGGTTTGCATGGCAGGCTCCGCTTTCCCTGCCATGCCCCTTAATTTGCTGTGCTCTCCCCAGTTGGCATACAGCAGCACCACTCCCTCTCCAGGCGGCGACCGCATTTGCATGAAAGTTCCCGCTTCCCCATGCCTGATCCCAGCGTGCACCTCTTTGTGCATCAGGTCCCGCCCCTTCATGTGTATGTGAAGTGCCCCCCCCGCCATTTGCATCCAAAGGCAACATGACATGCCACCACCATTTGCATGGAGAGAACAATCTCATTTGGATGCAAAGCCCTGCCCCCTCATTTGGGAGGCACTGCCACATCTCATTTGCATGCCGCATCCTACCCACTACTTGCTTGTAGGAAAGCTCCTCCCCCTCATTTCTATGCCAAAACCAGGTCATTCTGATTTGCCTTCCCTTTCGCCCTTAAGCCTCGCCCTCTGATTTGCATGAAGGTTGCAAGTGGTCTAATTTGCATATGGTGCTCCATGCAGTCTCATCTGCATGCAGGCCCCGCCCCTGCACTCATAGTGGGCTCTGCGCCTGCCCCGGCTGCCTCATTTGCATATTTTGCTGCTGTGCTAGGTATGTAAATAGAAGTGGGTGGAGCTAGGACCCGCAGGGGGTGGAGCCTGGGCCTGGTGGGTGTGGTTTGGGCCAAACTCCCCCCACCACCACCCTGGCCCCATAGGTGGGGGATAGGAGGACAAGACTAGGCCCCGCGTGTCCCTCCCGCGGTGGGTGGTGCCTGGTGCTGATGCCGCCCCCCCTCCCCACCCAGCCCTGGAGGTGGGGCCGGACTCGCCCTTGGGGGCGGCCATTGACCAGAGCCGAGGCAAGCAGCCTTCCTCCCTGCCAGCATCTTCCTCACCAGCAAGAAGGGCTTCCCTGTCCTCTCCTGCCTGCACCAGCGCCTGCTCTGCCGCCTCCTGAAGGTGGGGGGAGTGTTTTGGGGGTTTAGGGGGGCTGCGGAGGGCTTGGGGTAAATTTGGGGGGGTTGGGATGCTGAGGGGGATCTGAGGGGGTTAAGGGGGCCTGGAGAGGAGCTGGGGGGGGTTGGGGGAAATTGGGTGGGTTTAGGGTGTATGTGGGGGAGCTGGGGAGGGGTTTGAGGGGATTTAGGGGAGCTGTGGTGGGTTTGGGGGGGTTTGGGGTCTGTAGGGGAGGTTTGGGGGGCCTGTAGAGGGTTGTGGAGCTCTGGGGGGCACCCTGGAAGAGTCTAAACAGAAGTAGTTTAATACCTAAAATATATTGTAAGGAATGTCTCAGGTGAGATTAATGGAACCGGGGAAGGTCGACTGTAACAACTTGTAGGCCCCTGCTAAGAAACACTGAAACTCGGTAAAATGTACTTCCACTGGGGGGAGATCGCGGCCACTGGCTCATGGGCCACCGACCCATATTACACCCCAGACCCATTTCTAGACATCCCTGGGCTCTGCTGCGCAGAATCAGAAATAGGAGGAGAGTATGTTAATGATTTCTAGGAAATGGTATGCTTCTGTATGGATACTTAATGAATATGTATGAATAAATACTATATAAGATGTATGATTTTAGTGCTGTGTCTGCTTATCTGCATCCAGTTGGTGTCAATAAGTTCTGTTATCCCGTTTTCGGTGACACCTCAACATCTTCATGCCCCCCCCCAGCCCTATGGGGCACCCCCCATGCCCCTGGGTCCCCCCCATTTCCTGCTGCCAGTGTGTGTCCCCCCCTAGGGTAGGGGTGGTGCTGGAGGCCGGGCAGGGGGTGTTGGTGAGCACGGCACTGCGGGCAGTCCAGCAAGCGGGATGGCGCATCTACCTCTGCGCTGCCGAGAAGAGCCCTGTCCGGGTTCAGCTAGGATAGGGTTAAGTTTCCCCAGCAGAGAGGGGGAAGGGGTCTCCAGCTGGGTTATTCATACCATGCTGATGTCAGGTCTGGGCGCGGAGCACAGGAAACTTTTTCCTTTGTGGCTTTGGTCGCGGGGAGCATGCGAGCGCGCTGTCTGTAACCATTGTGGTATTTCTCTGTATATCTTCTGTCTTGTCTACTGTTATTACTGTTTATTGCTGTTATCATTGCTACTGTTGTTGTTCAGATTGCTTATTACACTGTTGTATTAAATTTCTTCTTATTTTAACCCAGGGTTTGTGCCTCACTGCCAGCCTGACCAGCTGAGGGTGGGGGAGGGGTAACGGCAATGTGGTCTCCGGTCCCGGCAGGGCTTAAACCACCACACGCCCCAGCGCCATCATCATGTGAGGAGACCCCCAGAACTCCTGAACATCCATAGCGACACCCCTGACCCATAGCAACACCCAAACTGACGACAGAGAGCCCCGTAACTGCACAATAACAGCTTTGAAATGCCCCAAAATTGCATCATCATGGCACAGGAGTGGTCCCATAACCCCCTCCCTGACCCTCCAGCCCCCCCAAAAGCCCCCCACAATCAGTCAGGATTGAGTATAACTGCTCAGCAGGGATTTTTTTTCTCAGCACTGGATCTCCTTCATCCATCCCTACGGGAGGATATCGGACCTGCACAACTCCAGGAGAGTTACAACACGCAAAGCAGTTTGTTTTTCCAATAGCACATACGTACGCTCTCGCCAAAGCTCGTACTCCACAGTTACAAATCAGCGATTAGGCAGTTATCAAGCGTTTCTCCTGCCAGCACAAGGCCGCTCTCACACGGGCTGTGCAGACCAATGCCCTGCTCGCTCAGGCGCTGTTCCCGCGGCGGTAACTTCTCACCGCTCAGGACTGTCCCACGGCTCAGTGCTGCGGCTGTCCCTTGGTTTTCCTGCCGCCTCGGCACAACTCAGCAGTGTCTGATTGTTGCCTGAAATCGGCATGTCGACCTGGTTCAGGAACGGCATGGTGACCAACCTGAGGCCGCTTGGGCCATCAGCTCTCAGACACCAACGTGGTGGATGGCAAATGGCGTTTATTGATAGGTGACACTGCATTATATAGCTTAGGTTTACAATGTCATTTCCATCCGCTTACATCATGAGCTAAACGCTATTGGCTATCCGGAGAGGGGTCCTACGTTTCCGTACAGCGTGACATCTTCCATCCGCCGAGCCCTAACTACCTTTCTCCCAAGGCCTGTTGCTCATCAAGCTGAGGTGCTTTTCAGAGGCTGTGCAGGGCTGACAGGCCGATGCCTCCCACAGCTCTGGCGTTTGGTCCCGGGGCTGGTAGGGGCATCAGGGTCCAGTCATGGGGATGGCAGCACTGTTGGGGCCTGGTCCTGGGGTGGGCAGGGTGGAACCGGGGGCTTGTCCTGGGGCGGGGAGCACAGTAGCAGAGTTCAGTTGATGGGCAGGCAGCATGGCTCTGGGGGCCGGACCCGGGGCAAGCAGCGCCGTCGGGTTCTGGTTATGGGAAGGGCAGTGCAACACCAGTGTTTGGTGCAGGGATGGGTAGCGCCATCAGGCTCCGTTCCCAGGGCGGGCAGCACGGCACTGCCACTCATTTCTGGCGTGGGCAGCGCCATAAAGGTCCTGTCCCGGAGCAGTCAGCGTGGCACCATGGGCCGGTCCTGGGGCCAACAGAGCCGTGTGGTTTTTAACGCTCCATTGTAGCGCTCGATCTTCTCAGAGGCTGGTGCGTGGTAGGGGATATGGCAGATGCACTCGATGCCGTGTTCTTCTGCCCAGGCATCTCTGAGGTTGTTTCGGAAGTGGGTCCCGTTGTCTGACTCAGTTCTCTCTGGGGTGCCGTGTCGCCACAGGACTTGGGTTTCAAGGCCCAGGATGGTGTTCCGGGCGGTGGCATGGGGTGCTGGGTAAGCTTCCAGCCACCCAGTGGTTACTTCCACCATTGTGAGCACGTGGCGCTTCCTGTGGCGGGTCTGTGGCAGTGTGATGTAGTCGATCTGCCAGGCCTCTCCATATCTATATTTCAACCATCGCTCTCCATTTCTCTGGGGCTTCACCCGCTTGGCATGTTTGATTGCAGCACACGTCTCACATCCGTGGATGATCTCTGCGATGGTGTCAATAGTGAGGTCCACCCCTCAATCTTGAGCCCACCTGTATGTTGCATCTCTACCTTGCTACCACTACCGAGGTCTCGTGGGCCCACCGGGCTATGAACAGTTCACCTTTGCGCTGCCAGTCCAAGTCCACCTGAGCCACTCTAATCTTAGCAGCTTGGTCTGCCTGCTGGTTGTGTCCATGTTCATCAGTGGCCCGACTCTTGGGTACATGGGCATCCACATGGCGCACCTTCACAACGAGGTTTTCCACCCGGGCTGCAATATCCTGCCACACCTCAGCAGCCCAGACGGTTTTACCCTTACGTTGCCGGTTGCTCTGTTTCCGTTGCTGCAGCCATTTCCACAGGGGATTCGCCACTGCCCACGAGTCGGTGTAGAGGTAGAGCCTCGGCCACTTTTCCCGCTCAGCAATATCCAAAGCCAGCTGAACGGCTTTCACCTCTGCGAACTGGCTCCATTCCCCCTGTCCCTCAGCAGCTTCAGTGACCCGTCGTGTGGGACTCCACACAGCAGCCTTCCACCGTCGATGTTTTCCCACAATGCGACAAGACCCATCAGTGAACAGGGGATATCGCTTCTCCTCATCCGGCAGCTCGTTATATGGTGGGGCCTCCTTAGCACGTGTCACCTCCTGTTCTGGCGACATCCTGGAATCTTTGCTCTCTGACCAGTTCGTAATCACCTCTAGTATCCCTGGGCGGCTGGGGTTCCCTATTCGAGCCCGTTGTGTTATCAACGCAACCCATTTACTCCACGTGGCATCGGTTGCATGATGCGTGGAGGAGGCCTTTCCTTTGAACATCCACCCCAGCACCGGCAGTCGGGGTGCCAGGAGGAGCTGTGTTTCAGTGCCGACCACTTCTGAGGCAGCCCGAACTCCTTCGTACGCTGCCAGTATCTCCCTCTCAGTGGGTGTGTAATTAGCTTCAGAGCCTTTGTATCCCCGGCTCCAAAAGCCCAGAGGTTGGCCTCGGGACTCCCCAGGTGCTCTCTGCCAGAGGCTCCAGGTAGGGCCGTTCTCCCCGGCTGCGGTGTAGAGCATGTTCTGAACCTCCTGCCCTTCCCGGACTGGCCCGAGGGCTACTGCTTGGGCAATCCCCCGTTTAATCTGCTCAAAGGATTGTTGTTGCTCAGGGCCCCATTCAAAATCGTTCTTCTTGCGGGTTACGTGGTAGAGAGGGCTCACAATCAGGCTGTAGTTGGGGATGTGCATCCTCCAGAACCCCACAGCGCCCAGGAAAGACTGAGTCTCCTTTTTAGAGGTTGGTGGGGCCATGGCTGTTATCTTGTTTATCACCTCCACTGGGATGTGGCGACGCCCATCTTGCCATTTTATCCCTAGGAACTGAATTTCCCTTGCAGGCCCCTTAACTTTCTCTTGCTTAATGGCAAAGCCGGCCTCCAGGAGGATTTCAATTATCTTCTTCCCTTTCTCAAAGACCTCCTCGGCTGTGTCCCCCATACAATGATGTCATCAATGTACTGCAGGTGTTCTGGAGCCCCACCTTTCTCCAGTGCAGTATGGACCAGTCCATGGCAAATGGTGGAGCTGTGGTTCCACCCCTGGGGCAATCGATTCCAGGTGTACTGGATGCCTCTCCAAGTGAACGCAAAATGTGGCCTGCACTCCGGCGCTATGCGAATGGAGAAGAACGCGTTAGCAATGTCAGTCGTGGCGTACCACTTGGCTGCCTTCGACTCCAGTTCATACTGGAGCTCCAGCATGTCCGGCACGGCAGCACTCATCGCTGGCGTAACTTCATTCAGGCCACGGTAGTCCACAGTGAGCCTCCATTCGCCATTAGGTTTTCTCACAGGCCATGTAGGGCTGTTGAAGGGTGAGTGAGTTTTGCTGATCACCTTCTGGCTTTCTAGTTGACGGATCAGCTGATGGATGGGGACCAGGGAATCTCGGTTGGTGCGGTACTGCCGCCGGTGCACCGTCCTGGTAGCAATCGGCACTCGCTGCTCCTCACCCTTAAGCCGCCCACCACTGAGGGATCCTCTGAGAGGCCGGGTAAGGTGGACAACTGTTCAACCTCCTCCAGGGCAGCTACACCAAAAGCCCACCGGTACCCTTTTGGGTCTCTGAAGTGCCCTCTCCTGAGATAGTCTATGCCCAGGATGCACGGGGCATCTGGGCCAGTCACAATGGGGTGCTTATGCCAGTCCTTCCCAGTCAGGCTCACTTCAGCTTCCAGTAGGGTCAGCTGTTGGGATCCCTCTGTCACTCCGGAGATGCAGATGGATTCAACCCCACTGTAGCTCGATGGCATCAGGGTGCACTGAGCGCCAGTGTCCACAAAGCCTTATACTCTTGTGGGTCTGACGTGCCAGGCCATCGGATCCACACTGTCCACTAAATCCCATTATCCCTTTCCTCCACCTGGCTGGAGGCAGGGCCCCTCTAATCCTGCTCATCATCACTCACTTCTTGTGAGAATGATTTACTGGTCCCCTCAAGAGGGTCAGACATAACGTTCACCATTCTGTTCTGCCTGGGGGATTTCTGACTGGACACTGGAGCTGCGCTCCTCTTGGAGGACTCCCCTTTGGTGATGGTCTTCCCTTTCAGCTGCTCTACTCGTGCAGCCAGGGCGGCAGTGGGCTGTCCATCCCACCTCCTCATGTTTTCTCCATGGTCACGGAGGAAAAACCACAGGGTGCCTCGTGGTGTGTGCCTGCTGCTGCCCTTCTCTTGGGTGGGGAAACGTTTACTTCTAATGGCTGAGACATCAGCCCGTGCAGGTGGAACGTAGGACACGTCCTCTTCCACTCTCTGGACCCTCTGAGACAGTTCCTCCACAGCTGAGACCAGGGAATGCTGAGATGAAGGGAGATTTCCCTCATATTGCCGGAGCTGGCCAACCACTCCATCCACTGTCAGAGTCTGTGTGTCTGTCCCCCAGGACACTATTGCCAGCGCTTTCGAGTGCGCTTCTGGTGCGCTCTTCAGGAACTTTCGCCACATCAGGTGTGTGCAAGGGGCCTGATCTGGGTCCATGGGTGACTGCTCCTCATTCAGATCACCACAGATCATCTCAAACACAGCCAGCTCCCTGAGGTTCTGGATGCCTTTCTCAGTGCTGGTCCGTTTGCTCAGCTGACATAGGAGATCACCCTTGTAGGGGTGCCTCTCCCTTACACTGAGCAGGCGTCGCCTCCAAAGGCTGAGGGTTTGAGCCTGTTTCCCTATTTCCCTATCAGTGCCAGCCTCCTTGGCCAAAGACCCCAGCTGCCTGGCCTCTCTCCCCTCCATCTCAAAAGCACCGGCTCCATTGTCCCAGCATCGGAGCAGCCAGGTGCAAATCTGCTCGCCTCCCAGGCGGCCGAAATCTCTCCGCATATCTCGCAGCTCAGTCGGGGACGGAGATCAGGCAGTCACCTCTGGCCCTTCCTCCTGTTCCCGTGCTGGGCCTGGCTCATCCCCATCCCCCCCTTTGCGAGCTGACTTTCTGGTGTATTTGGTTTCTGTATCGGGGCGACTGATCCCGGCCCTGGCTGTCTCTCTGGCTCAGCTGCTGTGCTGGTGGAGGCGACCCAGCCTGGCTCTGCCTGTGCCCCCGGCCCAGCTGCTGTCCCAGTAAGTTCACTCTCAGACCCTGCAGCCCTTCCTCCCCCTTGAGGGCAGTGAGTGGCCTTCAAAAGGACACGGCAGGCATGGGCAAGTCCCCAGCACGTCGCAGCGAGCTGTGTCTCCCGGGTTTTGCCAGGTTGCCGACACACCGTTTTTAAGCACTCCGCCAGTTTATCGGGGCTCTGCATTTGTTCGGGGGTGAAATTCCAAAGCCTTGGGGGTGCCCACTGACTCAGGTGCTTGCCCATCTCTTCCCACAGCCCTTGCCACTCACTGTTACCTGACCTCGGGGCAGGTTTCCGGGCACTGCTATTGTTAGAGAAATGCTGCATGGCCCAAAACAAGATCTGGCAGACGCCCCCAAACATTGTGCTGCAAATACACTGGCCTGAATGCTCCAAGAATAACTGAAACTCTCAAAACCCGAGAGGATCTCTTCCCCTGGCTCACCCACAGAGGGGGTGAGACCCCTCACAAAAGCCCAGGCAGCAAACAGGTACCACCCGCCCCCCCCAGCGATACCAGCACATTATAAGCAGTCCAGTGCCGATAGAGTACAGTAAGACCCTTGACACATTTTCCACCGATAACAACCACCAGCACTGGGATCATATACTGGATATAAGGATTAATCCAACCCCACCACGCAAGCAAGTGGGCCAGCATTGCAAACATTTTCTTATCAAACAAATACAAACAGAAAAATTACAACTAACAGATTGCTCTAACACACTCTGGTCAGGGTCTGTCCCTTTTTGATTCTTATTTCAACCCTGTTGTGCTCTACGTTGGTGCGCCAAAAAGGCTGTGGTGGTTTAGGCCCTGCCAGGACCGGAGACCACGTTGCTGTTGTCCCTCCCCAACCCTTGGACGCAAGTAGGGCACAAACTCCGGGTTAAAATAAGGAGAAATTTAATACAACAGTGTATAAGGAATCTGAACAACAAAATATCAATGATAACAACAATAAACAGTCATAACGGTAAACAAGAAGAAGATATACAGAGAAATACCGCAATGGTTACAGACAGCTCGCTCACATGCTCCCCGCGACCAAAGCCACAAAGGAAAAAGCTTCCTGTGCTCCCGTGCCCGGACCTGAAGTCAGCATGGTATGAATAACCCAGCTGGAGATCCCTTCCCCCTTCTCTGCTGGGGAAATTTAACCCTATCCTAGCTGAACCAGGACAGTTATTTTTCATACACGTTAGCTATCAGCAAGCTTCTACTGGTAGCTATTTTCTGTCACGAGCCTTTTCTCCGCTAGTGTTCAGCTGTCACTCAAAATCCCATCACACTGGATAGTTCACTGAAAACTTTTTATTGTAAACAAAAAGTGACATAACTGGGCCTGCAAGTCATTCTGCCGATCTTTTAAATCTGATACCAGCTTCCTCTGCCAGGCAATTAAAAAAATATTCAACTGTGAAAATTTTCACAATACAGTAAACTCCACCCAAACTAATTAACAGTGATTAAAAATAAGATGCCCCTGCAAAGACTTTCATGTTACATGGCCACAACTCACAATCCTGTACAAACTGTTCACTTTTATAACACTCCAATGTAAAAGTCAAATAAGCAGCGATAGTACAGCTCAGGGTATGTCATGTCATGTTATTATTTGCAACGCTTGAATTCATTTACATTTTAACAAAATTTGTTTCTTCTGCTTCTTGTGCTTCTTACGCTGCTGCTTCTCTTTTTCTTGCTGTCTTGGCTCTCTCCTGCATTGGCAATCACAGAATCATCTAGGCTGGAAATGATCTTGAAGATCATCTAGTCCAACCGTTCACCCAGCACTGACAGTTCCCAACTACAGCAGATCCTTGAGCGCTAAATCGACCCGACTCTTCAACCCCTCCAGGGATGGGGACTCCACCACCTCCCCGGGCAGCCCATTCCAAAGCCCAACAACCCCTTCTGCAAAGAAATACTTCCTGACATCTAGTCTAAACCTTTCCTGACACAACTTGAGGCCATGTTTCTGTAATAGCAACAACATCGTAATTTTCCTGTTTTATCACAGCTACAAGCTCCTCCTGTTTGTTACCCATGCTGTGCGCTTTGGTATACATGCACTTCAGATGGGCCGATATTTTGCCCCCTTCAAATCTAGTTCAAAGCTCTGTCAATGAGCCCAGCTAACTCCTGCCCCAAAATCCCCTTCCCTCTCCAGGACAGGTGCATCCCGTCAAATGTCAAAAGATCAGGTGCCCTGTATACCAACCCATGACTGACGAATCCAAAGCCCTGATGGTAACACCAGTCTTGGAGCCACCCATTCATCTGCTGAATTCTCCTGTGATCTTCCTCATCCATCCCCCCAACCGAAGGGATGGAGGAGAACACAATGCTGCTGTGGCTTCGAGTCTGACTCTCAGAAGGGCCTTGACTAACACCTGGACTGCTTTGACTTTGACTCCTGCTTGCTTCAGGCAGGTCAGCTGCAGCAGGTGCTGCCATATCCTCTTTGACCTTATCAACAGCTTTTTCTTCCGGCTCTGTAGGATTTTCTCCTGCAGTTTCCTCATCTTTTGCAGACACATTACTCTCACTGTCACTTTCACCGTAATCTGGTACAAGTGTAGCTTCATCAGTCTCTTGAATTAGATCAGAAGAGAGCCACCAGGAGCTGTTTACCTGAGGCTTGGGCTTGACGTTTTGTCCAGTCGCGTTCTCTTTCTCAGTCTTCCCCTTTGGTGATGTTTTTGATACATCAGTTTCTGGTTTAGATGTCTTTATGGAAGTGGCTTCATTTTCTTTATCAACCTTTTCATCTACTCCTCTTTTTTCAGGTTTTGCCTTAGAAGGTTTGCTTTTCTCCATAGGTTTTTTTGACTTGTCCTTTTTGTTGGAGGGCTTCTCTGACTTGGTTTCTTTTGGATGGTCTTTCTTTACCCTTTTCTCCTTGGCTGGTCTGGTTTCTGGGGGATCTTTTGCCACTTTTGGGTGAACTTTCCGTGGAGTAGCAAGTCAGACAGCAATAGAATCTGCTCCCATAGGCTCATCTCTCACAGGGGTGGCATCAGCTCTGCTTGGGAGCATGAACAGAGAGTCCATTTTAACATCTTCTGCTCTAACTGCCTCTCTTTGTTTTCTCATAGATTCTAACAATTCAGCATTGGGAACTCCTTCATTCTCATCCCCTCTTCTTCTCTTCTGGGTTTTTTTTGTGTTTAGTGGGAGACTGGCCTCTACCTACTGAAGACCTTGAATGTGAATGGTGGCTTCTGTACGGGGGTGATCGTGACCTTGAACGGTGATAACCATGTGACCTTGACCTGGAATGATTGTGATGATTCTTCCCTTTGCCTCTTCTGGGATATGGCGGCAATCGCAAGCTGAAACAAGAATGGGAATGACTAGATGATTGATGGTAGGAGCAAGCGTGAGAAGAACCCAGTCTTGACTTGGAGTAGGTATATGAACTTCTAGAGTAAGAAGAAGCACTAGAGAGAGACTGGGACCTTAAAGAAACCAGAGAGCACACTCGCACACACACAGAGGAATTTAATTCAGAACAGTTATTTCTACATAACTGGGTTTAGTTTGTTTTTTCCTCTCCATATGCTTATGTCAAAGCTTCTTTCACTGCTGACAGAATGGTACTGCAGGCTGAAGAACTTGAGCACGTTTCTGCTTACAAGACAAACAGCTGCTGCTTTGTTAGTTTAGAACATACAGGAAGGGAACCTCTATTTCCACTCCCTTGTATTGCAGGAACTACCACAGGTATTGACTGGCCTCTACTGGTACCTGAACATTTCTCGCTGCACAACTACATGCAGTGCAAATGCAAATCCTTTTTGTGGCAGTAAGGTGCAAAAAGAGCAAGTCTTAATGGCTACAGCACAGTATCAAACATCAGGAAAAGACAGCAAAGCTCAATTTTACAATGCCGCCTTAGTCTATTTAACTTCACTACTTATTTGGCAATAGGTACGGGATGCAAAATACTTGTACTGCAACCTTACATACAAGCCCATTTAATCCACACTTCTAGGCAGATGTCCTAGCAAAATCTTGCACATACCTCTAGCTCTAACCAAGGATAGTGTCGACATGTCAAGAAAAATCATATCTAAAAGCTTCTAAACTCAGCCTCTAGTAACTTGACTCAATACCATTACTCTAGGAAAGAAACTCTCAGTCAACTGTAATCTCTGCCATAGCTGCGCTACTAACCTTCATGTGAAACACTGAAACACCTCTCACTGCTTTTCCCTTGAATCATCCAACCCATCTAACAATAGCGAGTTTGAGTGGAACTCCTCCTGATTCTTCTAGACAATCTGCTTCTCCATTACAATATGTAAAGCAGTTACCTGGAAAACGAACGCCTACGCTCCTTTTGAATCTTCTCATATTCCATCTGTTTCTTAACAAAATCATTTGTAAACTCATCAAGTCTGGACTTTTCTTACCCCTGTTAAAATAAGTTTGACTTCTATTACAATTATAGTTTGACCTTTATTACATAAAGACACCAACAAACAAAACATGACCAACATGAGAAAATGTATACTGCATGCAAATGCAGAAGGTGAACATCTTATTTAAGCAAAACCAGTTTAGAATTCCTACAAGTTTTAGGGAAAGTTTTAGAATGAATTCATCTTGTTTCAGTTCTGCATGTTTACCATCTGCAACGAAAAAGTATGTTGGACAAAACTATGTCACTTTTGCTTATGTCAGATGCATTTGTGTGTAACTGCAGTCCAATATGCTATGGAAATACATACATCAAAAACAACAGAACTTCATTGAGCCAAATACTTACTCCTCTTTAAGCCTGTTTCTCTCTGTAAAACAACTCCCTAGGTGAAGGGGGTGCTTGTGTTGTTGGGGTGGTATTTGGATGAGCTGTTGGTCCCCAAGCTGCTGATGTGTTTGCAGGAGCTGGGGGATATCCTGGGGCGGGGGCGGCGGGGCAGTGCACCCAGCAGAAGGAGGCTGCCCAGGTGGGAACTGAGGAGGAAGCAGTGGTGGTGGTGCCACCTGTGGAAGAGGAAGTGCCTGTGGTGGCAGAAGATACCAGGGAGGTGGAGGCACAGGCACAAAGACCGCTGTTGATGTTGGTAGTGATGGGGCCTGAGTCCTTTGGGTACATTCACTGTGCAGGCGTCCTCGACTTGAACTTCTAAAGAAACCCAAACCCACATGTCACTATTTGTCACACTCCACTCTGATTTTAGAGGAAAGCCAATGAAGGAGGAGCATGGCGGCAAGCACTTCTTGTTCTCAACTTACGCATTTTTCTCCCCGTTTTCTGTTCATTTGAGACTATGCTCATCTCTCGATCCTTGCCTTCCACACCCTCACCCCCAACAGTTCCCCCCATCTTCTCTCCTTATACTCAGCTTTGCAACTGTGGATGGAGGCTGCCCGTGTCTAAGAGACTCGCACCTCCCATGTGCCAAGTGCCCACCATTCCTCTGCCACTCCTTGGTATGCTTAACACTTCACACTGCTGATCTTCAAAGCAATGCATAGATCTCAACTCATCTTCTCTCGAATTTCTTTTAACTTCTTCTGCATACACTTCCTATGTTGTTGCCTCATGATGATGTCTTTGGCCCGTTCTTGGCTCTGAAGCATTATTGTCTTGCTTTCTGAATCTGAGGTTTTAGACAATATGTGGGGTGGATCCTGATTTTTGTTTTGACTCATCTTTAATATTTTATAAGCACCATGCACCCTTACAATCTATCTATAACTAATACATAGCAAAAGGAAGGAGTAACTTGACGCTGCAATAAGAGACAAAAGAGACTCTCTCCAACTGAGAGAAAGCAGCTTGGCTATTTGAGATGGCTACATTGAGGAAATTCAGAATTGTCATAAAATGACAGCCTTGACTTTTCCAATAATTTGCTCGATCAGTATCAACTGTGTTGTGAAAAAAAAAAGAAAGCTGGAGGTTGATTTCTATTGGGAAATGAATTTCTTCAGCCCTATTCTGCCAGTAATCAAAAGAGTGGCTTTCCACCTGATCCTTTACTTATATTTCATTTTTATATGTAATTATGGTTTCCTCAAAAACTGTTCATTTTTCAGAGTCCTCTTTTCAGTCATGTACTGGAGTTTAAATAATCTTACTGCAAGCACAGATCCCTTTGTTAAGGCCAGTTGCAATTAAGCCATTTAAAAATTGGAACCACCAGTATTCTCCACAACTACCCGTGCGTGCTTATTTAATGATAAATCACCTGTTGTACGTTATGTGTTACAGCCTCATTTAACAAGTTGTAAGTAGCAGTATGTTGCATTTCTGTAGAATCCCTACAGTTCCCAGCCTGGTCTGCCACATGCTGAGTGAACTGGATTGGCTCTCCTTCAATGACCTTTTCGAGTGGGGAGAGAAAAGAGAAAAAACAGAGCCAACATTCAGTTTAGCTGAAGATAAGTTTTTAAAATAAATTCTGAAGTTACAGTTACTTACCAATTGTGGGTATTGATTTTCCTTGGGGGCCAAGAAGACTTGGTGATGCTGGCTATCTTAGTGAAGGCACGTGATAGCTCTTACGATAAAACACTAATAGAAAACAAGATACTAAAATACAAGAATCACTGCAGATGTTGAAATAAAATTTACCTCCTGTTCCAACAAACTGCGGATTGGCAGAGAGGAAGATTTAGGAAGTTCAGCAGCAGTCACCAGAGCAGTAAGAGGTAGAACTACATCAGCATCACTACAAAAAACCCCCAGATTTTTATTATTCAAACAATGTTTTGAAGTGCTACTTGCAATATTAAGTTCAAGGTGAGAAAAGGCTGGCTGCTGTAATTGGGGAAAAAAAAAAAATCTTCGCCAGATTTACAAATGTGAAGCACTGACGACAAGTCTGTTTGAACTACTGGCATTTAAAGAGAAAGCTCACTGGAAAGATATTTTATTAAGCTAGCTGCACATGAAAGGATTAGAGTACATGCCACGATTGAGAGACAGGACACAGCTTGATGCAAGCAGAGTCAGAGAGTTTATTGCAGAAATCATTCATTTATATAGAAAATTAGAAGAAATTAGAAGACACGCGTCTTACATTGATTGGTTGCCATACTTCAACATTCTTTATCAACGCTCGTTGATTGGTAGTTAATTAAAACTCTAACAACAGGACTGTTTACGACTAAGTTGTTTTTGCAGACACTGAGTTGTTTTTCAGAGACTTTATATTTTCTTCTTCTCCGGCGCCACATGACTCATAGGGGCAGTAACTCTCCCCCACATCAGCACGTCTTTATTCCCCTTATCAGGCTGCCCAAGGCTTATGGCCTACAAGGTCCAGTACATCCCCTTCTCACAACAACAGTGAAGCAGGGCGCGCCGTCCTGTCTGCTTCTTTCAAGTCCAGCCCCACACCTCCCCCTTCCTGTTGTACAGAAAGAATCTTTTTCATAGAGCGTTCCATCAATTGTTGCAAACATTGTAACAAGCAAGGCAGAAAAAGCAATAAGAGAATAAAAACAGCCAGAGCATAAACAATAGTCTTTACTAAGCTTCTAAGCCACCCTGATAACCCCCATCCTCCAAAAAGCTTGTCTAACCAATCCTAACTATCATCTTGTTGGAGTTTAGAGACTCCTTTTTTAAGCTGTTGGATACTGGCATGAATCGATTCCGAGTGGTCAGAGAGATTCATGCAACACATGCCTTCAAAATCTTCACAACCATGGCCTTGTGCTAAAAGCAAAATATCTATAGCAGCTCTATTTTGTAATGTGGCATGGTGGATACTATTTACATCTAATAAAAGACCAGACAAAGCTTTGCTAGTGGCATTTGTTTGTTTAGCAAGCCAGCAGCCAAGTTTATCTAATGTTGCTAATGCTTTTCCAGCAGCGGCTCCTGGTAGCAGAAAAGAAGCAGCAAAGCGTTTACCCAAGGACCAAAATTCTGCATTTTCGTCACAATCAGGAGTATATGCATGAATGTCACGCTTCACTCTGTGGGATAAACGATGCTGCAAAATCATAGATGTATTAGGAGTCAAAACAGAAAGATGACCAAGGCTACATGGGCCTCCCTTTATGTGAGAAGGGATAATGGGCCATGCTCTATCTGCACAAATAAAGAATATTCCCGATGGTAACAGAAGTGGATTATTGCTAGACTTAGAGAGGTTTGTTGCTGTATAATTACACCAAACGCTGGCATTTTAAAAAATGGGATGGGTAGGGGAAACATCCCAGGCCTCAGATTGATCTTTTCCTGTATAGTTAAACTTAACACAAAACCCCATTTTTATCGATCCAAGAAGTTCAATTTCTTGTGGTTCCAGAGTAGCTTGTGGGAGAAAAGAGAGCCGTACATCCCACTTATCTGTCAAATTTTGCATCAGCGCTGGAAAGACGTGTTTTATACTTTCAGGTATTGGCCACTTATCTAATGGCAGGCCTACGAGACATGTAGAGGAGGGGTAATTAGGTGAAGCGGTAGCAAGGCACAAAGTGTCTTGCCCAGTTACATTTGCTAGCGTGACCCAAACGTTGACCTTAGGAAGTGCAGGGGGAAATGAATAGCCTCTCACTATTGTCATCAGTGTTAAAAAAGCAGAAACTATTTTAAAGATTTCTTTTTGCCCCCTTTTTTCTTCCATGCAAATTACTTCTTGCATTTTTCTTTGATCCCTTCCTAGGACAACCACAACATACACAAAAAACCCAAGGTTTGCAATACCCACATCGAGTACAGACAGTATCTATTATAGGTACTCCTTTGTCTTGACTCGTGTAACAATCCTCAGTTTATGAAGTTTGGTGAATATCCTCTGCAGCCTCAAAAGGATCAGGGAGTTGCTGTTCGGGAGGATGATCTGCAGATTGAGCAGAACCCTCGCTGGGCTCGTCAAGTGCTCGAGGTAGGGATTCACGGAAAGGACGCACGTTCTTTGCTGGAATCCACCTGGGGCCTTTTTCTGTGGAAACACAAGCATAACCTCTTCCCCACATGACAAGGGGATATGGTCCTATTATTTTACCTGTTTCTGGGTCATGAACCAACACTGGAGCTTTAACTCGTGTCTCAAACGAGGCATTCGCATTGAAATGTTGAACTATTGGAGGATTATTCTCTAACAAGGAACAATTCAAAAAGTTAAAAACATACAAAGCCTTCTGTAGTCGTTCCTCAGGGGTGGCAATCCCTGCTCCCCCCTTTTGTTGTTGTAATAAACGCTTTAAAGACTGATGAGAACGTTCAATCAGAGATTGACCTGTAGGGGAATGAGGGATGCCAGTAATGTGAGTTACACCCCAGGAGTCGAGAAAGGCTTTTGTTGTAGTTGAAACATGCAGGACCATTGTCTGTTTTTATCTGAGAGGGTATGCCCAAAGTGGCAAAGGCACGCGTTAAATGTTTATGAACATCACACGCCTTTTCTCCTGTGTGACAAGAAGAAAACAAAGCACCTGAAAAGGTATCAATAGAAGAATTAATATATTTCAGATTACCAAATTCTGGATAATGCGTAACATCTGTTTGCCATAGCTGTAAGCTCTGTAGACCTCTAGGATTAACTCCTCTTGCTATTGATGGAAAAGAATGCCTTTGGCAGTCAGGACACACAGCAATATTAGATGCTTGTTGAAAGGTAAGTCCAAACTGTCGTTCGAGACCTTCAGCATTCTGGTGTTTATCGTTGACTAACACAGCATTATATAGCCTAGGTTTACAACGTCACTTCCGTCCGCTTACATCATAACTACGCGCTATAACGCTATTTGCTATCTGGAGAGGGGTCCTACCTTTCCGTACAGCGCGACATCTTCCGACCGCCAAGCCCTAACTACTACATGACTGATTTGGGTGATTTTCCAGACCCGTCCGTAAATACAGTAAGTGCTTGTAACGGTCGATCACTCTTTTTTGGTCTGGATATCAAATGAATGCTGGCGTTGAGCAGTTTATGCAGAGGTGGATGGGATGTAAGTTGACCCATATAGTCTGCTAGTGCCATACTAAAAGAGTCTGATTGCTGATAAAGCCATTGTAAATATATGTTTGTCACAGGTAAGCAGACATAAACAAAGTCTTTCCCTGATAATGTTAGTAAGCGTTGTCTGGCTTTAATTATCAGAGAAGCAAACATCTCATGCTGTGTCAAAATTATTTTTGTAGATTGATTCGGCAAGAAAATCCATTCAATAATTAACAGTGGATCTGGTTTCTGAGAATCCCACTGAAAAATCAGCGCATGAAGTTGTCAAACGGGATTTAAAATAATTAGGTGAAATGGTAGTTCAGGGGCCCATCGATGAGCTTGCCTGTTTGTGATCGCTGTGGCAACCTTTTGCAAAGGGTTAACAGCCTCAGAGTCAAGACTGTGAGGAGAAAGTAAGTCAGTATCTCCTCTGAGCAGTTCAAATAAAGGATTTAAGTCTGCATTAGAAATTCCCAGCAGTGGTCGGACCCAATTAATTGTTCCCAACAGTTTCTGTACATCATGCAGATTTCTAATGTTTGTCTGTATCTGTAAAGGTTGAGGAATTACAGTTCGAATCCTGATGCGCCAACCTAAGTACTTAAATGGTGGTATTTTCTGATTTTTTTCTGGCACGATACAGAGGCCTGCTGAATTGACAGCAGTAGTGACAAGGGCTACAGCTTCCTCCATGACCTCGTGATGTTGTGCTGCCACTAAGATGTCATCTGTATAATGATATAACAAGACACTAGGCATTGCAGTCCTAACAGGACTAAGTACCTTAGCTACACACCACGGACAAATTGTAGGACTATTCTTCATTGTGGCAGCACAACCCACTAGTATCTTTGCAATGGAGCTTGCATGTTGACGCTTGGAACTGAAAAAGCAAATTTAGGAGTATCATCAGAATGTAGTGGGATATTAAAAAAGCAATCTTTAAGATCAATGACAGTCAAATACCAATTCCAAGGAATCATAGTGGGGGACGGGAGTCCTGGTTGGAGGGCTCCCATGTCTTCCATAGCGTCATTAATTTTTCTGAGGTCGTGGAGCAAACGCCACCTGCTGGTTTGGTTTTTAATCACAAAAATAGGCTAGTTCCAAGGACTAGTAGAAGGCACAATATGCCCTTTTGTTAACTGCTCCATAACTAATTCTTGGAGGGCGCGAAGCTTTTCGAGTGCTAGGGGCCACTGATCTACCCAAATAGGAGTATTGGTTTTCCATGTTAATTTAAGGGTGTTGTGCGCTTCAATGACCCCTTCTAAAAATGAGTTTGGATGGACATTCCCCACTGAGACAGCACATCATGCCCCCATAGAATCAAAGGAACAGGTAACACGAAAGGTTTAACAGAGGCTACATGCCCCTCTGGACCCTGGATCTGGATTAATTCTGCACTTTGGCGGCTGTTACTAGTTACTCCAATTCCAGCCAGTGCATGGGACACATTAGTCAGAGGCCATTGTGGAGGCCACTTGGCCTGAGATATTATTGTGCCATCCGCTCCAGTATCAATAATTCCACTTAGTACTACTTGCTGTCCCCTGCAGATAAGAGTACATTGATATAGGAGTCATTTCTGAGAAATAGATTGCACCCATAGGATTTGTGGGTTTCCTGTAGACCCAAATCCTCCTTGCCTTTTAGGAGAGGGATTAGGAATGAGGGAGTCCATCCCTGCTGGAATCAATATTAATTGCGCTATACGACTACCTTTAGGTACTGTGCAGGGAGGAAATGGAGTCCATGCCATAATTTTAATTTCATCGGTACTATCAGAATCAACGACACCTGGTAGTACAAAAAGCCCTGATAATGTGGTAGATGATCTTCCTAATAACAGCGCCTGTGTATTAGAGGGTGAGGGTCCTGAAACATTTGTTGACAGCTGTGGGCGCATATGCCGGGTCGCGAACTGTCTGCGTCACTGACAATGTAAAAGTGTCATCAGCATTCAAGTTAGATTAACGATGTCTAAATTAATGACGCACTTGTGTTAGAAGACTAACGGCGTCTAGATTAACGATGGCTAAAAGCGAAAGTATTTTTGCTCATTAGGGAAGAAACAGATAATAAAGGAACCTGTAGAATAAGAAAGCAGAAATTTATCTACCGGTTGTGCACGCTTAGTAGCGCTTGTTGAAAGTGCTGAGAGGAACGAGTTTTTGAAATGAGCATGCGCCAGAGCAACGCACGGATTTGCTGTCACAAGAATAGATAAGGACTTGTTTTTCTAATAAACATCGGAGCTTGACTGCTAACCATATTGGTGTGTGTCTTGTCTCACAGCCTCGTCCTGCAGCTAAGGGGGTTCCTGCTACAGACAGCAAGTGAACTGAGCAATCAAGTATCCTTACTGTGTGAGCGGTTGTCAGGTCCAATCCAGCACTCCCGGCTGTTGCTGGACGCAGACTTGTGACGTTGCTGCTTCCCTCCGGGGGGGTTGGAATGCCAGCTGCAGAACTTGTATCTGCACGCGTTGCCGCCCCATGCTCCGCGACCAGTTTCCCTGTATCAGTTTGCCCTGAAAATCATACTTAGACCAACATCGATTAGCATAATGACGCCCTTTTCGGCATCTAGGGCAAATTCCAGGGTTTTGATGCTTAGCCCCCGCATTCATAGCCAGGCAGTTCTTTTTTAAATGCCCTGGTTTGCTACAGCCGTAGCAATTCCCCATGCCTGACAGACCACGCACGGCTGCAAAGGCAGCAGCCATGGCCTCAAATTTATGATCTATAGTGCCAACTTTATTACAAGCTTCCACCATTTCAACCAGTGTAGGATTCTGGTTAGGAAGGGATTTTAAGAGCTTCTTATAATCCGCATTAGCATTTTCTACAGCCCATTTCAACAACAAAATCTTCCGTGCTTCCGCATTATCTATCTGACGCTCCAGAGCCTCTTTTAATCTATCAATAAATTGCACATAAGGCTCTCGGGGTTCTTGAGTAATATTTGTAAAAGCTTTCTGCAGCTTTTGTGTGTCAGGGACTTTGAAAAAAGCCTTTTTCGCTTCCTCGTGGACCGCTTCCAGAACCTCCCGAGGGATATCCCGTGCCTGAGCTACCAGATCAGTGTGCTGACCCGTACCTGTAAGATGTTCTATAGTTAAAGCAGCCACAGCCTGATTTTCGTGACCCACAAATGTGAGAAGTGGTGCCTGGAGCCCTCTTCTCCAATGCGACTTCCCACAGTGAAAACTGAGTCGGAGTTAACAGTAATTCAGCTGGAGACTTTAAATCATGAGGAGTCATAACGTAAGTGTCAAAAATAGAGGATAACAGGCTCGCGAAATAAGGAGAGAAAAGCCCATGCTCGGTAACGGTACGGCGCAGCTCCTTAATTACAGAAAAAGACAAAGCCTCCCATTGTACCCCTCGGCCCTGATATATTACAGGAGCAACTATCATTTTAGCAATCTCGAGATTCCCCTCCTTTAAAGCTTGACGTTTTATCTTAGCCCACACATTGCGTGAGTTAGGGGGATATAAATCTGGCTCCTTCTCGAGATTTATTAGCTCTGGATCAAAGGGGTCATCCTCCAGAGGATAATTTACGGCACCGACCTCTGGAGGTCCTTGGCAGCTTTGACTTTCAGAAGGCAGAGAAGGGACCGTGGGGGAATTCCCTTTTGCTTTTACATCACCATCATCACTCTTTTCTTGAGCTTTTACGATTTCAAAAATGATCCTCCACCACGGAAGCATACGCTGTGCTTCTACGTTCCCCGATGTGGCAGAGTCCCACAACTTCACCCCCACGTCGTCCCGAAGTTCCCATGTCAAAATACTAGAAGCAGTTACATCGGGCATCTTCATCTGCACCCATTTAAGCACAGTTTTAAGGTCATGCCCAGAAATAACTTTCCCGTGCTTTTTAAGAAGAGCTTTCATAAGCTCATATACGTCTCTTTCTGGGGAAGACGCTTGATTCCCCATGTTTCGTTTCCCACAGCTCACCTCTCTACCCCGGAGGGATTTATTGCTGGCCAGCTCCTGCTTCTTTTCAGCAGCTCATTCAACGTTCTGCAGGACTCGCAGCAAGCCGCGCAGGCAGGCGGTTTCTCAGTCCAGTGATCACGACGACTGGTCGGGTCGCGTCGCTCAGAGCGCATTGCTCGCTCAGAGCGCATTGCTCACTCAGATCACGCCGCTCGCTCGGATCACGTCGCTCACTCGGATCACGTTGGGGTCATCAATTTGCCGCGATTGAGAGATGGGACACAGCTTGATGCAAGCAGAGTCAGAGAGTTTATTGCAGAAATCATTCATTTATATAGAAAATTAGAAGAAATTAGAAGACACGCGTCTTACATTGATTGGTTGCTATACTTCAACATTCTTTATCAACGCTCGTTGATTGGTAGTTAATTAAAACTCTAACAACAGGACTGTTTACGACTAAGTTGTTTTTGCAGACACTGAGTTGTTTTTCAGAGACTTTATATTTTCTTCTTCTCCGGCGCCACATGACTCATAGGGGCAGTAACTCTCCCCCACATCAGCACGTCTTTATTCCCCTTATCAGGCTGCCCAAGGCTTATGGCCTACAAGGTCCAGTACATCCCCTTCTCACAACAACAGTGAAGCAGGGCGCGCCGTCCTGTCTGCTTCTTTCAAGTCCTGTCCCACAAGTACATGTAACCCACACACCGAATCTCAGCTTTGGAAGATCCAAGAACTGAAACTCTCTGAAGAAATATTTATGTGCTAGTTCAGCCCTTGAAGGCTCTTGTCAATTGGGATCCTTTGTATTCAACGGTACAGCTGAGCCTGACAGTCTTCTGGGCAGAGCGGCTGTTTGCATTCAAGGCATAAAGCTGGAAGGACATAAGCCCTAAACAAAAGTACAGACTCTTAACGTTTTTTCATGACTTCACTGGCTTGCAAACTTAGACTGTCATGTTTGTAAATACTTCAAATTTACAGTGTTTCAATGTTTATTATCCCAAACTGGTTTACAAATTTACAGCGTTTCAGTGTTTATTATCCATCACTGACTACACTGTGTATTGCCAAGGATGACTCTGACATTGTAATATTGATGATAGAAATACTGGAGAAAATAGTAATGTGAAAACACATAGTCCATTTTAGCTTTACACTTTTGATGAAAAGATCATTTCCTCAGTACTAAGGAGAAATTAATGCACTCCAGAAGGTTTGACATAACTAACTGTTTACTTTAGGAATTGCTAGTTACTTAAAATCAAAGGGCTCCTGGGGAAAAAAAGTTCCTCTTTCAGGGTGAACTTGTACTGAATGACTTATAAACAAAAACCAAAACATACTTCTGAGAAAATGCTTGCCTGAGGCACACTTTCAACTTATGGAACTGTCCTCGTTCAAAGGGAAAAAAAACAACCCAGAACTTACACAATTGTCTGGAACCGTCACTAATGATACACAGCTTGCTAGCAGAGAAGCCCAAGAAGAAGAATCTAACTCACTTCAGTATTCTGGTGTCTTTTATGCTCACGTTGATCTATAGATTTACTTACCGGAAAGGTCCACCTGGCTTTTCAGCACAGAAAGATGGGGACACTGCTGGAGGGAGGCCAGAGACAACAACAGCAGAGTGACTGACTGGCATAAAAAGGGAAAAGAAGATTGACTGATTGACATAAAAAGGGAAAAAAGCTTTCTGACTTTTTTTTTCCTTTTTAAGAGAACAGTCCTTTCCTGTTCAGGATATACTTAAGTATTAAATGGAGCTGGTCACAAAGTAATTTCATTATCTCCTATTTCTACTTTCAGAAGATCAGATATGATGTTTTGGATTAACACATTCATCACAATAACTGTTTCCATAGCAGGCAACATCAACTGCATCAGTCATTATATCTTTACAAAGAAGACATAACAACACATCTGGAATAGGATTACCATCATCTGAGAAGGAGGACAGCTCCTCTGGTAAAAAGGGAGGCTTTTCCATCTTTTCTCTAGCATAAGCTTCCCTGGAGGGGGGGGGCGGGGGGAAGGAAAAAGAAAAAAGTTAAAGATGGATAAAGGAAAACTTTTTCAAGCTTTGGATTTTATCAAAGGAAGATAATTCTTCTCACTCCTCATTGGCCTTCAAAAACATAGACATTTAGTTTAAACTACTTTTCTATACCCATAAAACCAGAAGAGAGAGGGGTGAACAATTTTCCTTCCAAGAACTCTCCCATTCTTTGGATCAACTAAGAAATTAGCTCAGACTAGAAAAGTCATTTTTTGACAGCTAGAAATCAGATGTAATGAATCCCACCTCTCCTTTGCCAGAGGGTAAATGTAAATTGCAGGCTCGGTATAAAGTTAGGCTTCAAGTAATTACATTTTATGAATGAAAGTCTATGTTACGGCTTCTACAGAAGGAGATCCATGGCAGAAAACCAGGTGCTACCAAGTGCATTTTAAAACAGCCACTCTTGTCAGCAGTCAGTAGTATTTTCTTAGGTTACAGCAACAGGAAAACATCACTCTGTTTCACACACGGGATTTGATAAATGTCAGGGAGAGGAAATCTCACTCTAACAGCTATTTGTTACATTTTTCAAGAAGTCTTTGAAACAGAAAACAGAAGCAAAAGGAGCTTTCAAATAGAACGACTCCACTGTAAACACAACTGAAATGTTTTGTAGAAATACAGATTCTGAGCATACCACAGGTTTAACCAACTTCCAGGGGCATGAACAGCGGGACCACCCTATTTTAATATTAGAAAGTATCACATATTTTAAGGTTAAGATACAATGACAGTGCTTCTTCCCCTGTAATTACAGATGCTGGCCTGCTTGGTTGCATTGCCACTCAGACACTGACACGTGGCTTCTCTCCTTCACTTTTTGGTCAGACCAACTAACTCCATACTCACGCATTAACAACTGGTATTGCATATTTTCCAGTCTTTGTCAGCATTGCGCCCTTTGTATGGTGATCTTTCACCTCAGTCAAGAAACTACTTGTTCCTGTGCTCTGTTTAACTCTGGGAACAGACCCACAATTTCTGTCCTGTTAAGAAAAGAATTGCAGACATATCTCATCTTAAGATGCTAAATGAATTTCAATTATTTTTTAAGCAGGACAAGCCTCTAACTCTCTCCCTTTACCTAGCCTAAGGCTTGCTCAACTAAAATAGTTATTTTCCTAAATGAATATATAGCCAGGATGCTCCAAAGGCTCGAGTAGTGTTTTGAAACCATTCAACATTCTTCGGCTTAACTTCAGGTTCCTGAAGGATGAAATATCCCTCAGCTCACCATCCACACAGAGAAGAGACACAAGCCCCCTCGTCCTCCAAAGTGCAGTCCAGAGGGAGGGCTTAATGCAAGGCTCTGAACTGGCCACTGGGGAACCTGATATTCATCATCTACAGGTGAAGACTGAATTCCTTCCTCATGCATATACATTTAGTGAGTAACGTTAAATGACATGAATTAAGTGATTAAATGGCATGAATATTCAACCAGAGACTTGTGTAATTAAAACATACAAATATTCAATAGATAGGGTCAAGAGAAACACCTTTTTATGCAAAGTACTAAAACCTCTGAACTGTCATTAAAAGGAGTTAAAACCAGAAATATTTCCAATAATACTGAAAGAGATAAAAATATGCATGAAAGTGCACAGAGAAAGATCTCTGGACATATTTAATGTCCATGACCTAGAACAAAGAAAATGTCACATTTGTAATTCCAGATTTCCCTTAAATTTTGAAGGGCTTTGCACCGTTGGCATATAACCTCTGTGTTTCACCCCAAGAGAAACAATTCTTAACGTGAATATTCATGTATTTGTTATGTAACTGCCAAGGTAAATAAATTAAAAATTAAGTAACACCAGAAGTCCCCCATGATCTTACCTCATTTGTTGGGCAGTCCTTTCTATAGTGGCCAGGTTTTCCACAATGAAAGCAAACATATGATGGCGGAGGTGGACCCACAGGTTTCTTCACGTAACTACAAGTTTTTTGGGAAAAAAGAAAGAGGTATGCATGTGTCTCTCTTGTTCAAACAACCATCTCTACAATTTTTCCATAATCTTCAAAGAACAGATTTGACCTTATCAACACTTACATGACTGGATCATACTGATGACAAGACTATATCATCATAGCTTTTATTTTATCTTCTTCAGAAGCATTGGCTTCAGCCAGATTGGAAGTCTGTTTAACGGGTAATTAATTATTTGACACACACATTAGAAACACATTTAAGTCCACACAGCCAAAGACAACACTGCCCACCCCGTCCTGTAAAGAGCAGCACCACGCTAGCTGAGGTTGCATGAAAACAGCTGCTTACATGAAACAGAGTTGTCCTGAAGATGTTCTGGGGAGCCCTTACATGGTGTTGATGTGCCTGTTAACCTACTTGAGAAGAGCATTCTTGGGCACTCAAAACCTTAGGCTCTGTTTGTCCCTTACACAAAGACCTGTGTAACCAATCCAGTTTTCCTCCAAGTGGACTGAAGCTATGTGTAGAAAACATTATACTATCCAGTATTTTTAAGCTGATTTTTAAGCTGCTGACTATTTGAAGGAGGAGATCTCCACTGTGCATTTACCTGAGAGAGATGTATGCAAGTATGATTTACATTTTGCAGCCTTAAAAGGACACACGACTTCAGAGTCAGGGAAGTTGTTTTAGCTTGCTGAAATTCGGCTTCAGACACAGAAGCATTAAAAGCAATCAAGCTTTCATAATGCCTCAGCAAGGCAGAAGATTCTTGTCAGTACAATTTTGACCATCAGGTGCTGTAGGCAGCCCAAACTGCATGTCCCCTGCCTACTGACTTCTTCATATTATGTGATTCAACTACAGTCAGCACTACCTGCTTTTTTTTCCAGCTGACTCTGTCCTTTTAGCATATAAATTGTAACGGAAACCTTATGCAGAACTAGATCTTCAAATTATGGAAGCCATCTGCTTTTTTTAAAGCAGTATTTGCTCAGACGTCTTCATTATTACACAGTAGTGCAGATACAGGCAAGGCCTAAGGGAGTGACTGTGAAGGATTTACTTGGACCTTCAAGCAGCTATCATTCCGTCAGGTTTTGGTTTTATGTGCATTCATTCACAAAAGCAACCAAGTGGTTTCAACATCCTATGAAATCATTCCTATTGACATTTACAGAAAACTTTACAGATACTTGACTGATTTGTCTGAACCCAAGCAGTTTACAAAACACATCCAGAACCCACAAAGGAATAGACCACAATTCAACCATGGTATTCAACACACAGTAATAACCAAACAGAAAGTGCTCAGCACATTGCCTCCATGCTAAGCCAGCCTGAACAGAAGGGCTTAGAGTAAGTAACTGCTTTGAGCTGACTTATGTCCCTGCATTTTTCTGAAGCACTTGGATTTTCTCAAAAGCTTAAGTGTGTACACCGCTTGGGCAGTTTTTCACATTTTAGAGTAAAACTTCACATGAGTTTACAAAACCAAGGACATGTTTAGGGACAGCACTAATGGAGACCAATTTCTTTTGGTGGCTACCTTCCAAACTTTGTGAGGGGTTTTTTTGGTCAAACATACACAATTTAATTTCTACAGTGAGAGAGAGAAGAAGAAATCTCGTCCAGTGGGACGAGACTTGTCTTTCTTAGAAATTCACTCCAGCCTTTATTTTCAGAAGAAAGAACTAGCTCCTCTGCGTCAGGACCTGCCTTCTCTAATCTTCACAGATTTAAAGACTAGTAACTTAATTGGCTAGCACTAGTCCTTTCCACAAAGTGCAATCACTAGTGCTTGCCCAGACAAAGTTACACATTACTGAGCAAAAAAGCAAGCAGTTCCATAGCAAACCATGGCATTACAGCAGTCTCAGATGGTCACCTCTGCTAATATGCCACACATCCACATTCCTGCAAACAGGTACCATTGCCCGATTTGCACAGTCTGAATTCAAATAGATTAGATTGTGTTGTCCACTGTATATATACTGCAATTTATGAAACTGTGTAACAGTCTCTAACTATAGTGACTAGAAACTCAAAAATAGCCACGCAATTGTCCATGTTACAGCAAGGCTCCGATTTTGGCTCTTGCAAACACTCCCGAAATGTCCATCGCTTGCAGCCAATTAAATTCTTCCATAAAAATTGTGTTACTTCCCAATGCAAAATTAACAAGCCATATGAAAAATGGTGAGCAGCTTCTGAAGTGCTGCTTCTTTGTGTCTTGAAGATGAGTAATCTGCAACATAATGTTGAGCCTGGTAAGGTACTCCCACCTTCAATCTTCCCAAACTGGGAACTGCTCTTTACAGGGTAGTATCAAAATAGACACACTTTTTAAAGTTAAAATTAATCCTCTGAATTATTTCAAACTAAATTAAAGTTTTGTTCACATTACAACAGTTATCCAGATATAGATCACAGTAAAAGGTCTAAAAATATGAAGCAAACATTCTTCTTTAAGTGTTTGACAAGAATATATATACACCTTAGTAAGCTGGGCCAGAGAAATAGATGCAGAGGAGTCATCAATCTGTTCACAAAAAAGTAAACACATACTCAAGTTCTACAGCCAAAACATAGCAAGAGTTAACCTCTACTGTAGTCTGAAAGTCTGCACTATATCATCTGAATGTCACTGAAAGAGGCATTTCCAGCCTAGTGTAACTGTATTTGTTCAAAACAAAGTCCAAACCTATGACAAATTAAGAGTGCCAATGTGGTTAATGAGAAGAAACAAAAATAACCAAACCTGCTTGAGATCAATGTATTGCTCCAGAATATCTGAGACAGACCCTTGTCAAATGCTCACAACTGCTTAAAACTCAAAGGTGTAACGACGCTGTCAATTTTCAGTTAAAAGGATTTTTAAAAATATTTATTTGAGGACGAAGCATCACTACAGGAAACTTATTTTCAGTGTAGTTCATAAATTGATCAGTTAATGTTTCATCATTTATAAATGATAATAAAACACATGGTTATGCTTTTACAAACATTAATTTTTTTTGAGGCATCTCTGTTAGCTTACGGTAAGATGCCAGAGAACACGTGAAGCTAAAAGAATGTCAACCCTATTTATGAACACGTGATTTGTGTTTATACACATGCTAGTAAGCAAAAGGGAAAAGAACTCTTTTCAAGCAATAAAACCCCCTTTGAATTAAATCAAATACTATCAACATGGTTCGTGTAAATCTGTTACATTCACTACTAGGGTCACTGGGCCAGTTAAACTAACTGAACCTCACAGCGAAAGGCATTCATGTCCAAAAAGGAACTCTAACCAATCAGGGATAGAATTGCAGATCTCAGATTAGTGGTTTTAGACCTACATTCAAAAAGTTTTCAAATTACAGTTGATTGTATACAATTCCACAAGAATCAGAGGCTGTATTCTTCACAGAACACACAGACAGAGCTCATAGATTTCTAGATTAAGTTATCCTAACAGCTTATCAGTGATCAGATCCAATGATCCAGGGTTAGTGTGATGCCTCACATCATTCTCATGAGGAAAAAGCAGTTATAGTTGAAATGAAGAGGGAAAATAAAAAACAGTACATAGTAATTTTTATACTATAAGGACTCCTTTGAAATGTGTAGTTACACACAGTATTTGACCCAAGTGGCAAATCAGGATCTAGACCACTAGCAGTCAAGTATTTCCTTGTGTTACCTGTTTACATTTTAGCGGCTGAATGTTTTCAAACGCAAATAAAAATGCTGCCTCTTTCCCAAATGTAAATTCCAAGTGGTGGTATACTAAAGAAAAGCTTTAACTTTTGCAAAACTAAAGCAGCAGTTAACCCCCAAGTCACCCAGATTACAAAATGTACTGCAGGCAGAAGTTAAGAAAAAGAACAGGTATTACCCACAAATGCACCAGGCTCTAACCTTGTGCCAAAGTTTGTACACTGTATTAGAGACAGTGATGGACTCAGGGGCCCAAACAATATCACTTCAGTTATACAGTTTTAGGAACGAATACCCAAGTACTTCAGAGCACGGAAAGGAATCACTGAGCTGCACAGAACTGTCCCCAAAACACAGGGGATGTGTTGGGTTTGGTATTTGTTTGAACACCCAAGTCAAAAGTAATAAACAGTACCAAGTTAAACAACAACGGTTTCTCAGTGGGTTTTGATAACATTTTCCAGAACCATTAGGCAAAGAAACTGTTTAAAAACAAAAGCCAAGTGACACAAAGTGAAAACGGCAAAAAATACATTTCAAACAATTTTAATTGCAAGAAAGCAAAAGCACACAACCGCGTATACAAACGTACATATTACAACCTATAGACAGGCAGATGTAGAACATGGAACCAAGTTCAGTTGTGCAAGCCCTGAACCTACTTGATCTAACATGAAGTCATTCAGGAAATATTCTAGCATATTCAATATGAAATACAATGCATCACTAGGCACAAATACCAAGATTTGCATCAGAACAGTGCAAATGATGGCGTTACTCGGTCTTTGCTATATTGAATCAAATACACTGTCTTTACACTGTATACTATGTTTTACTGGAAAATATATTAAGTTAATGCTTGGAAAAATAATACAAGGCTACATTATTTAGAAATAAGTGCAGAATGTAGAAAAAAGTGTGAGGTTGTGTTTTTACATACTGCTTTTGATGCTCCACTCACTGGCTCCATTTGACTTCTAGAAGGAGAATAAAGAAGAATAAAGGTGATCAGAACTTAAAGCACTTTTACTGAGCATAAAGCAGTGAAAACAGATTATAAAACCTGAACATTAAAATACTATGTTCTGATAGTCTAGTGAATGTGGAAATTCATTCATCTGCATAAAGTGTCCTCTCTTGGTACATTCAGTGCAACTAAAAAAAAACCCCAAAATTACATTTCTACTTCGGCACCAATTATTCTGAGACCTGTAGCTGTAGAACACAACAGTGCAATAGGGACTCCTCAGATATTTTGTCTCTGCTACGTATGTATCAAAAAGATGAAATCTGTACTACAGTTTTGTGTCCTTAAATAATCAACCATCAAAATAGGAAGGCAACTTCAGCCAATCTGTATATCTGTATACCAAATACCAGGAACCAGTACTTTAGTTGCTAAGAAAGGACAGTGATAGTCTAGACAGTCCAAAGTGCAAGTTTACTTAAGTGAAAACAGTCATCTGACAAAGAAATAACGAGACAGTCAGCAGCACAGTCCTTAGAACAGTGTTCCTTTGTGGAAGCCCAAGCACTGTGTTCAGATATCCACCATACTTAGCCATGAAAGTGCCAAAATACTGAACGTGTTGCATAGGCTATATCGACTAAAAATAGTAGTAGAAATGTCACCTGAAAGCAGTTGCTAAGATTTTGTCTGATTTAGGAGCCCTGTGACACAAAAACAACAACAACAAAAAGGTCTTAATTGCCAGAATTTGCTTTAAGATATTCTTGAAAAAGCTGCAATATTTTAGGAAAAATATATTACATTTGAAAATTTGCTGAGGTTCCACATGCTCATTGATCTGTACCTGCAACCACTGATATAGTTAACAATTCATACATCTAGTTTGCATGGTTTGCCGGCTGGCAACCCTTCCTTCATCTTGCCTCTATAGCTAGTATGGAAAATACCCAGATCTGAGGTGTAAGAATACCTGCCATATCCTGCCCCTCCTTCCCCAAGTGCAACAAATAGTTAACACTGAGAATCAGACTCTTGTGAGGTGGGAACAAATTATGTTTATACTATAACGTGCATCTGTCTTTACTACAAAAGCAATAAAAGCAAACACATATAATAAGGAATCTCTCTACACAGAGGAAACAGGATCTACAACTTGGCTCTCAGAAAAATCAACCCAAGAACAAACCCAACAGAATCATCTTAAAAGTCACCATTGGTGGAGTTTGAGCCCCCGCGTCCCAGCAGGGCTAAAAATGTGACTCTACTGTGGGACAGACACATCAAAATCTATCCCATGACAATCAGAAGGAACTGCACCTTTAACAAGAAAGATACAATTCCAATGCCTCTGTAAAATAACCTCCATAAAAAAAGTTAACCCACTGAAAGCCCTCACAAAGACTACAGTACTTTATGGGTACTTACATAACACGTGTTTTGCTGGCAGCTTTAATTCCTCCAGCAGTCATTCTTCTAACAATTACCAGGGAGTTCTTGGGAATCAGGGCATTATCGTCTGTGTATTCTGAAAATGACATCAACACAGAGGAAAACATTAGTCAATTTGTAAGAATGTGTATTCATATGTAATTACACGGCACTTCAGAGAACCCCCTCACAGACATAAAAGCAAAATTTTATGTGTAACATCGTGCTTTTATTGTCTCAACACCCTAACAGGACCTTTCAAGAAATCTTCAGGTTTGAATATCAAACACAAGTAGCAAACTCTTTTTCAGTTTTTTAATAGTTTGAATGCAAAATGGTCTCAAAGGTCACTAAAGGAGGGTCTGCTAATGCATGAGGTTCTGTCCTGATCTGGCTTAAGCTGCTTCTGCTTCTGTTAGGCTGCCCCCCCAAGAGATCTTTGGAGAGGAACAAACCGCAGCAAAGTCTCACCTGCATAAACCAGATTTTAAAGCCTGACCAGCTTGCCCTGCAACAAAACTGCACACGGCTAAAGCATGAAAACTCTGCGCTGTTGCTTTCAGAGCTGTTCACCAAAAATGATTCACCTGTGCTGAAAGTGCTGCAGACTGACAGAACAGAAGAGAGCCACATTCTCTCTGTTTCTTGGAGCTTCATCCGTCGACAGCCACACTTGTCAAGCTCAGTGCTTTACATTTAAATGAAAATGAAACTGTCAGTGCTAGAAATTTTATCGCAGAAATTTCAGGGGGCGGAGGTGGGGTTTGAGCTTGCTTTCACTAGTAGGGCAGAACTGGCCCAAACTAAAGTGGTATTTCCCCTCGTAAGCTAATCATCTAGTTTGAATTAACCAAAGGGACATGATTTTTTTCCATTCATTTTTTTGCAGAGCAGAGAGACTCAAACTAAATTACTCATGAAGACAGCCTTGAAAAGTCCCCCTCCCCATCATTCACCATCCAGCCAGTCAGCAGGACAATTGTCTTCTCCGTCGTGTTCATCACCAGCTTCCAGAGCCCCTTCAGCACCCACTTCAGCACCATCTGCTCGCAGATCTTGGCGGAGCGTCAGGCTGCAGCGAGGGGATGGAGCTGAAAGTCCCGGCACAGCACCCTGCTGCCACCCCTTGAGCGGTCACCCTGACCCTGGAGGTCCCCCAGACTCCTGGGGGGGGCCCGGGGCATTGGGGAGGGGAGGGTGTGTCCCCGTTGCCCCCACACTCTCTTGCTGTCCAGGAGGTCCATGACGGGCTGCAGGACATTGTCAGCAGCTGATGACTGACTCACACCGCTTTGCTGAAGGGGGAAGAGCAAACGCCGCCGCCCTGTGCGCCAGCTCCGTTCATTGCCCCTGTTTACATCGGTTCCGTTTCACTTTTGCATCCCACTGACCTCCAGGCTGTGCCTGTTTATTGCTCACACGCTCACCAGACTCTGCAGGGGGTGTTTTTTGCTGCTGTTTTTCACAAAACACGGTGTTACACAACACTGCCGCAGTTTCCCAAAATTATTCTTCTAGCCTCAAGGTCAGTTCACCTTTTGGTAACCACTAGTTCTTAATTCCCACAGTGGGGAAACCTGGGGTGACCCAAGAGGACACTGGGGACCACAGGGGAACAGGTGACAACCAGACAGGTTGTGGGGCGCTCCGTTAGCCCTAACGAGGCTGGGGGAGGGCCTTGGGGACATCCCTGTCACCGCTGCCACCCCCATTTCCCACCAGCAGGTCAAGTCACACACTCCATGGTGCCCGCTGGGGCGCCGTCCCCTGCCGCCTGGCCATCAGCCCCAGCAGTGTCTTCCTCATGTCCAGCAGCAAGTGTCCCTGTCCCCAACCCTGTCCCCGCCCCTGCCGCTCATCTGGGAAACGAGAGCGCCAGGTCTCAGGCTCCTCGGCCACCGCTCCCACCGCCCTGTCCCCATCCCCTCCCCGCTGTCACCCCCCTGGGGTGACCAAGGGGACCTGAAAGCCCCCTTCTGCTCCCCAAATATCTGTATCTGCCCCCCCCTCCCCCCTTTTATGTGTCCTCCAACCGCAAGAACCTCCATGAGGCTCCGCAAACTCTCACGTCCCCTCCCCACCACCAGCTGGGCTGCACCCACCGCCATCACACCCCCCGGATGCCTGGGTCCCTCCTGGACACCTGCGTCCCTTGGGGTGGGGGGCAAGGAGGGGTCCCAGGGGGCAGGGTGTCCCTGAGCCCCCCTATCCCAGCAGGCACCTGCTACTCTCTGTGGGTGTTGGCTCAGGTCTCCAGGCCCAGGAAGAATTGAGGGGGTCCAGACACCCCCGCTCCCCAATAAAAGGCTCCTATGAAGCTGTCTGCCTTGTTGGGGACACCAGGGACATGGGGGGGACACTTGGGACACACACGAAACACATGGAAGGACAAGGGTCAGAGACACAGAAAGGATTTTATTGTTCAACTCGGCAAGCCCCCATCTGGGACAGCCACTGCCCTGGCGGGGCCACAGGTGTCCACAGGTGTCCTTGTCCGCTGCATGGCAGGACCAGCCCCTCCCGGGAATAAATTTTATGTGGTTAAAACCCCCAGGAACAGGGACAAGGACAGCGATGGGGATAGGGGTGGGGACAGGGACCAGGACACAGAAGGAATGGGGACAAGAACAGGGGTGGGGACAGGGATATGGGGACAAGAACAGGGACGGGATGAGGACAGGGATATGGGGACAAGAACAGGGACGGGGACAGGGATATGGGGACAAGAACAGGGACGGGGACAGGATATGGGGACAAGAACAGGGAGGGGATGAGGACAGGGATATGGGGATGAGAACAGGGACGGGGACAGGGATATGGGGACAAGAACAGGGATGGGATGAGGACAGGGATATGGGGACAAGAACAGGGGTGGGGACAGGGACAGGATGGTGACAGGAGGGGACATCAGGGTGGCAGAGGGCTCCCCCCAAGCGTGCCAGCGCAGGCAGCCAGTGGCAGCTGGAGGGGCGCAGGGGGGTTGATGTCGTCATCATCCTCATCCCCATCCAGCTCTGTCACCCGGTTGTTCAGACGGTTGAACCGCTGGGCCCACAGGCTGTGGGGGACAGAGGGGACACAGTGAGGGACCCCAGCGTCCAGAAGGGGGAACTCCCAGGTGTCTGGGGTGGACACCCAGGCATCTGGGCACCCAGTATGAACCAGGATGTACCGGTATGAGTGGCGCTCATCAGGGCTGAGGCTGTGCCAGAGCTGCGCCAGCTCCCGCGTGACCGCAGAGGAGGCCACTCCTGGGTAGGCTCTGGCACCATTGTCGGGGGTGTCACCACCTCAGGACACCCCTTCGCCAGTCCCCGTGTTCCCCCACAGAGCTCATATGCCCCTTGGCTGTCCCCATCCTCCTGGGGTCCCCATGTTGTCCCAGGGTCCCCATATACCCCCTCCTCCCTGGGGTCTCCATCCTCCTGGGGTCCCCATGTCCTCCCTGGGGTCCCCATGTCCTCTGTGGGGTCCCCACACACTCCTCCTCCCCTGAGGTCTCCAACTTCCTGGGCCCCCATGTTGTCCCCAGGGTCCCCATGTCCTCCCTGGGGTCTCCATCCTCCTGGGTACCCATATTGTTCCCACATCCCTCTTCTCAGGTCCCCATGTCCCTAGAGTCCCCATGTTGTCCCCAGGGTGTCCATGTCCCCCCCAGGGTCCCCGTGTCTCCACCTCATGTAGTTTCTCCGGTTGATGCGGCAGAACATGATGAACCCATTTATACATCTCTTCTTGGGGCGGAGGGGGACACCCTGTCCCTGTGTGCGCGGTGACCCCCCCATCTCCACAGCCACCCTGGGGGTCACCGGGCTGCCACTGGCCACTGCCTCCTGCGATGCCACTGCTGGGGCCTGCGGGGACAGTTGTGTCCCCTAGGGGTGACACTGGGAGGGGTGACATCGGAGGAGGAGAGGTGACACTTGTGCGCTGACAGTCCCTACCTGCGGGCCGAGATAGACGTCTGCGAAGAGATCTGGGGGGGGATGGTGACACTGAACTGGGGGGGCACAGACACATTGTCACACCCCCCCCGGCCCCCGCAAACCTACCTTGTAGCACTTCATCAGGGGGCCCCGGGGGGGGTGGCGAGGCCAGCAAGGAGGGGCTGAGCCCCAGCAGCCCCTCCCACTCCGGAGAGGGGCTCAGGGGAGTCCCCCCTTCCCAGTCCAGTGCCTCCCAGCAGGGCCCAGTAAGGCCCATCCAGGGGTCACTGCCCCCCCTCATCTCCTTTTCTTCTTCCTCCTCGTAAGGCACCAGCTGCTGCTTGGGGGGGCTGAGGGGGGCAAGGAGGGGGTCAGCACCTGGCAGTGCCCCCATCCATTTGCCCCCCGCCCATCACCTACCTCCATGTGCCTCTAGTGCTCGGTCCCGCCTCCGTACTCTCACTGTCACTGTCACTGTCACCGGGGTTGCCTGTGGACATAGGAGGTCTGTCACTGGGGGGGCAGTCCCCCAATGCAGAGGGCCTTAGGGGTGGCCTGTAGAGCTTGAAGTGGGGGTGGGTGGGAAAGGAGGAGGTCGGGGGGGGTCTCAGCAAGTAGAGGGTCCCAGGGAGGGTACTCAAAAATTTGGGGTGGGGGGTCAGGGAGTGTGTCCCTGGATGTGGGGGGGATCTCCATTACCTGCATCACCCTGGAGGACACTCAGGATTCCCTGCAGGTACTGGATGTACCCCAGGACATTCTCTAGTATCTGCACCTGGGGAGGGGAGTCCGGGAGGTCCAGATGGGTGTGGGGGTGAAGCTCCCCTCAGCCCCCAGGGCCCCCGCTAGATCTCCCAAGCACCCAGATGACCCCCAGCACGCAGATCCCCACCCCAGTCTCCCCCTGGCGCCCTGCCCCCCATCAGCCCTCTCTGAGACCCCTCCCCAGCACTCAGGATCCTCCCACAGACCTCCCTGACACCCTGCCCTCCCCCCTAACACCACAGTGTGTCCCCACTATGAAGGGTGACCCCCCTGTACCTCGGTGTGGGGTCCCCCATCACCACGGGGCCATGGCACCATCTGTTCCAGGTCCAGGAGCAGCAAGCGCCAGTTCTGGCGAGGGCGCCTGGGGGGGGACACCACAGGGAGGGACGAAAAAGGGTGACATGGGGGAGCACACATGGGGGGAAAACGGGGGGGGGCATGGGGGGCTGCACCGATGGGAGGTACATAGTGTGGACACTGGGGAGCCATGGGAGTACACGGGGGGCATGGGAGGACATCAGGGGAACACCGAAGGGGGGGACACTGGAGGGGAGGTGACACAGGGGGGCACAGGATGGCAACACCGAGTCCCATTGCGGGGAGACGGGGGGCACCAGGAGAGGAAGAGGTGACACCACAGGGCAGGGTGAGGGACGGCTGGAGGGGCACTGTGGGGACAACCAGGGGGTGACAAGGGGGTGGGGGTTGACACGCGGCAGGGTGTGGTGCCTCCCCTTCCCCCTCACCGGCGGCTGCCAGTCTGATTCGGGTCTTGGGTGCTGCCTCCCTGCTGCGACATCTGCTGGGGAGGGGCAAATGTTGGGGTCAAACGGCCTCGGGGCGTCAGACCAGGGGGGAGGGCACATTGCCGGGGGTCCAGGGTGAGAGGAGGGATCAGACCCGGGGTGGGGGCAGAAATCACAGGGGGTTCCAGGCCCAGGGGGTTCCCAATTCAAGAGGAGGGCTGAGAGCCTTGAGGGGGCCAGGCCCAGGGATGAGGGGGGCCAGGCCCGGGAGGGGCAGGCCCAGACCCGGGAGGGGCAGGCCCAGACCCGGGTGGGGCAGGCCCAGGCCGGGTGGGGCAGGCCCAGGCCGGGTGGGGCAGGCCCAGACCCGGGTGGAGCAGGCCCAGGCCGGGTGGGGCAGGCCCAGGCCGGGTGGGGCAGGCCCAACCCGGGGTGGGGCAGGCCCAGGCCGGGTGGAGCAGGCCCAACCCGGGGTGGGGCAGGCCCAGGCCCAGGCCCAGGCCCAGGCCCGGGAATCCCGCCCTCACACCTCTCCTGCGCTCCGCTGGCACCAGCCCGCGGTGGGGCGTGTCCTGCGCCAGGGGGCGTGGCCAGTCCCACGCAAGCCGCTGCTCCGGTTGGACGAGGCTGCCGGGGGGGCGGGGCCTGCACGCGGGCAAGGTCCGGTGGGATGCTCGGTGGGATGTGGGCACGTCGGGGGCGGGGCCAGCAGCAGCCGCCTCTCGCTCTCATTGGCTGTTCTCCCCCCCCACGGCGCCTCGTTTTTCCCGCCGCGTGGAACCGGGTCTGAGAGACCGCGGGGACGGGCAGTGGGCCCCGGGAGCAGCGGGTCGGCCCGGGGGAGCTTGAACAACCCCGGCGGGTGGATCGGACCCGGGAGGCCACGGAGGGTGACACCCGGTAGTGCCGAACCAGCTCTATTGCCCCAGGGTGGGTGAGCACAGGCCTGGAGGGGGATCACTCCTCTGGGGGGGCCCTGAGCTGGGGAGCGGGGCTGGGCCTGAGGGGACACCGGGGAGCTGCGGCGAGCAGGGGGACACCGGGAGGAGACTGACTGAGGGGGACTGGGAGAAACCGGGGGGTCCTGGGGGATCAGGCAGGACCAGGGGGAACCCAGCAAGATTTTGGGGACCCAGGGCGACCCAGCAGCACTAGAGGGACATGGGGGCACCCCAGCAGGGACACAACAGGGGGACTCGGAGGGACAGTGAGGACCCTGGAAAGGAACACACAGGATCAGGGGGACACTGGGTCACACCAGGGCAAGACATGGGGATCCCAGGGCGAGCTGGGAGACCCTGCAACACACTGGGGACATGGGGTGACTGGTGGGGACATTGGGGGCCATGAGGTGACCCAGGGGGGCACTGGGGACCCCGAGGGGAATGATCAGGATGAGGGAGATCATGGGGCACACGAGGGTTACCCAGGCAGACCCCAGAGGACACCTTAAGCTGACTCAGGGTGATACTGGACATCCCAGAGGTCCAAGAGAGCGTTTTGGGGATCCTGGAGTGACCCAAAGGGACACTGGGGACTGTGGGGAGGCCCTGGGGTGACCCAAGAGGACACTGGGGACCGCAGGGGAACAGGTGACAACCAGACAGGGTGTGGGGTGCTTCATTAGCCCTAACGAAGCTGGAGGAGGGTCTTGGGGACATCCCTGTCACGGCTGCCCCTCCCATTTCCCCCCCGCCAGGTCAAGTTGCACACACTCCACACAAGTCGAACACAAGCAAAGGAGTGCCTCTGCTTCCCCCCCACCCTGTGATGCGAGCCTGAGGAGCCAGCTGGGCTCTGAGGGAAAGCACTGGGCCAGAGAGCCCAGCACCTGGGTGACACGTCACCGCCACTCACACAAAAGTGACCATGCGGAAGCTGCTGGGCCAGGCAAGGATGAGGGTCCCGCAGCAGTCCAGGCCCAGCGGTGTCTCTTCCTCTGCACATCCGCACGCTGCCTTCTCCCTGCACAGCACCCGGAGCTCACTGAGACACACCCTGTGCTGCAGCCAGAAGCTGGTGCCACACCTGCAGCCAGGAAGAGCAGGGGCTGATGGTGAGGTTGCCTTCGGTGGGGGCAACTATGGCAATCCTCCTTGGGAGAGCCTCTGCACCCAGACAACCCTGGGAAGGGTGGCTCAGAGTTGCTGGTCGCACAAACCGGCAACATCCTGGCTGGGGAGACACCCTGACTCTTACAGCCCTGGTTTCTGACCGCCTGACCCTCCCAAGGAAACCTCCCTGCGACGTTCTTGGACACTGGACGAAAGGCAAGCCTGTGAGGGCTTTGTGAGGTATTTCCTGAGGGCTGGTATTGGAGGCAGGAGTTGGGAAGAAAGAGTACTGCCATCTTCTCCTCTTACCTGTGCTTGGCAATAGCAAGGGCGTCTTGGAAAACCAGGAGGTGTCTCCTTCTCGTCCTCCCATGCCAGGTCACCTCCATGCAGTCACAGCGGAGCAGCTTGGAATGCCGTTGGGTCACGAGGACACCCAGCTGGCTGCCACCAGAGCTGCCTCAGCAAAGACACAGTGTGGACATAAGACACGGGGCTCTGCCGGGAACCGGCCATGCCTGGTGCCACAGAGACAGAGCGGGTACGCACCGGGAGAAGCAGGAGGTCAGCTGGCCCATCCTGCTGCGGCCAGGCAGACACCTGTGCTGCGGAAGTGCTCAGCAAGGGGAAGAGCAAGGCCCCGCAGAGCCTTCTGAGGCTGGCAGGCCATGTCCCTGTGCCAGGGCAGTGCTGCTCCCATCGGAGCCCGTCTCTCCCCAGCACTGCCCATGCCAGCACAGCGCCACACTGGGAGGCACTGGTGTCCCTTTGTGATGCATGGGGGGGTCATGCCCAGGGCAGAGGACAAAGAGCCGCTCCTTGCAAACAAAAGGAACTACATCCAAGCTAAGGGTCCTGAACAAGGCAGGCAGCTGCTGGCAGGAGTGACCTTGGAGCCAAGAGAGACACTTCGTGCCTGACTCCTGCCAGCTGAGCCAAGGCTTCCAAAAGGCAGCCTTAGGTACCTCGGCTCCTACTACCTCCACCTCTCCACACATGATGATGTCCAGTCCTTCCATCTGGTCCCCCGTACTGGACCCAGGGCTCAGGCCAGACTTGGGGAGACTCTGGGGTGGAGAAAAATGAGTAACAGTCTGGATTTCCTGCTCCAAACAGGCTGTGGATGGACAATCCTCAGCAGCAAGGTGCTGGGGTTAAGGAAGACACAATACCCGTGAGCCAAGGTCACAGGCAAGCACACCTGTGTCACCTCAACAGTCCCACCAAACCTCTTAGACTCCCCCAGTGCCTTTGGTGACACAGCCCATTTCTCTGCTTGGGTGGGTCACAAACCTCCTGTCCCAGGGCACAAGCGTCACACCACAGGCCCAGCATCCTCTACAGCAGCTACCCAAAATGTTTTGTTGACATTGGAGGCATGTCCGTGCCCAAGAACATAAGCAACCCAGGAATCCAGGACCAAAAAGCCCAGATTTTGTCCCTAAAATAACACACCTTAATGCTATCCCCCCTACACTCTGCCATCCCGTAACCCTAACACCCCATAACCCCAGCTCACTGTAAGCCTACGCCCCCATAACCCTGGCACCCAGTAACACTGGCTCTCCCTAAAACTACTGTGTGATAACCCTGGAAAACCATTACCCCAGCACTGCATAACCCCAGAACCCCAACCACCACGAGGCCCCGAGAACAAAGGCAATCAGCAGCTGCTAGCCCTGACCAGCCAAGAAGCCCAGTTTTCATTGGGCGGGTGTGCGAGTGTCAGCCCTGCGCGGCCGTGGGAGATTCAACATGTTAAGAGGCAAATCGACATCGGCCACTCAGCTCTGCGCAGGCCTGGGGAAGCAGCGAGGCTTTGAGGGGAAACAGGCCTTGGAAGGAAGATAAGAAACTGGAACCTGCCGGCCTTCTTTCTGTCTTTCCTGACTGAATAATCGCAATGATGAACAAGGCAGCCTGCTGAGTTCCTAACAAAGTTCCTAACAAAGCTCCTGAAGGGAAGCTGCTACAAATATACTTGAAATTGCTAACGTACAGAGACCTGTAAAATAGGACTTTTAGTTTTAACGTCAGACATCTTTTGTGGTTTACCAGCTTGTATTTGTCCTGTATTTTACTGTAATGTATGGAATTTCATTTATACATTTTCTTAACTACCCTCTGTAGTTGTTACCCAGTCACCCACTTGTAAGATGTTTGAAACCTTTAACTCCTTGCCTAGTAAAGATAAGACAGACCTGGGACACTCTGAGAAACTCCCCGAGTCCATCCCTGGTAGCAGGATCCTCAAGCAAACAAAGGGCCTAAGAAGACGCCAGTGTCACAAGTGCTGAGAGCTGGAACAAACGAGCTGAAGGAGGGATGAAGTAACTCCGTGACCAGAGATGGACACGAGAGACCTAAGGTTCACTAAGGGACAGTGAGAGAAAGGCCGTGGGGACCCCTAAGGAGGGGAGAAGACCCTGACTCTGTTTTTACTATGTAAATGAGTTCTAAGAAGCCATTAGCATCAGACTGCCTTTTCCAAGAGATCTGGTGCCGATGAGTGATTTTGTGTGTATTAGTCAGAGAGGTTTGTTAGTAAGCGGGCACTTGTAGTGGAGTGATCCCCAGCACTGTGAAAAGGAACCCTGTGAGCGGTTCTTCGCAGTCCTGACTGGGGAGTGAAGCTCTTTGTTTCAGGGTTTTTGTAATTTTCCAAACTGACAATGAAT
The DNA here is from genome assembly GCF_965140245.1 of Athene noctua. Classification (NCBI taxonomy): domain Eukaryota; kingdom Metazoa; phylum Chordata; class Aves; order Strigiformes; family Strigidae; genus Athene; species Athene noctua. Next base: position 65,458 of record NW_027437571.1, on the reverse strand, counting down.
TTTAAACCCCATTATTTACCTGTTTTACTACCAACAACCTGCCGGACCCCCTCACCCCAACAGGATTTTTCCAAACAGATCAAAGATTTCTGTATCCTTTGGCACAATTTGTGCAAAACAAACAAAAAAAAAATTAAAAGCTGCTGCTAGGAAAGCAGGAGTTACACTTTTCTGGCCTGGCTGGGGCCTGAGCTGAGGCCTTGGGCCTGACTCCATAATTAGGGCTCTGAAATTTAAGGACGATCTTTTAACCACTCGTTGCCCACCACCAAACATAAATTTACCATTTTTGAATAACAAAACCCAGAGGTTTTTGGTTGGCATAGGCCCCAGTTGTCAGAGCAGGGCTGCATATCGCTCCCCCAAGCCAAGTGATATCAGTTTTGGGGGATTGTGCCCCAAAATATGGCTCAGGGCAGTTTTTGCCCCATCCCAGTGAAATAAAAACAGGGAAAATGTTTGGCAGAGACATTTTTCCTTGGAATGCTCCTTTTCTCCCCACACCACCTTCCCCCAGGGCTGCTAAACCCCAGCCCTCCCCCAAATCCTTTTGGGGCCTCTCTCCCCACTGGGTGCCCCCCTGGCCCTTTTGGGTGCCCCCCCATGTACTTGGGTGCCCCTTTAGATGCCCCCCCCCCCCCTTTCTGGGTGCTCTCCATGTGTTCGGGTGCCCACCTGACCTTTTGGGCACCCCTGATGTGCCTGGGTACCCCTTCAGATGCCCTGCCCAGCCCTTTTGGGTGACCCCATGTTCTTCTGTGCCCCTTTGAATGTCCCCCCAGCCCCCTCTGGGTGACCCCCCCCAGCTCCTCTGTGCCCCTTTGGGTACCCCAGCCCTCTTTGGGTACACCCCCTATCCATGCCCCTCTGGGTGCCCCCCCCAGACCCCCCCCACCATGCGTTTTGAGCCCCCCCTGAGCCTTCTCCCTCCCTGCCACCCCCCAGGCACAGAGGCCCTGGGGTCCGTCACCCCTCATCCCCATCACCATGGGACCAGGCCCTGTCCCCTTCCCAAAAATCCCCGGGGTGTCCTTAAGGGATCCCGGCCAGCACTGGCCCCACGCCCTGAACCTGATGGGCATCCCCAGCTGCCACTGCAATGGAGGAGACGTGAGTGCCCCCGGGGGTTCCCCACACTCCCCCCAGTGCTGGCACCCCCCTAACCCTCCCGTTCCCCCCAGGGAGCCCTCAGTCAAAGCCTACGAAGCAGCCATGGTGCTGGGTGGAGTGGGGGACGCGCTGGGTTACTGGGGGGGCCGCTGGGAATATTGTACCTCGGGCCCCCAGATCCATGCCGAGCTGGCCGAACAGCGGGGGCTGGAGACCATCACCCTTGAGCCCCCCAAGTGGCCCGATGTGGCGATGACACTGTCCTCCACCTCGCGACTGCCGAGGGCCTGGCCACAGGTTTGAGGGGGTGGGGGAGATGACACGATCTCCATTGTACCCCACAAACACTGGGGAGGGTCCCCAGCAGTGTGGTGGTGGTGGTGGTCCCTGTTATACCCTGGGACTGCATGGTAGGGGGCTGTGGTGAGGTGGGGGGTCCCCATTATACCCCTGCGCTGTATGGAGGGGACCCCATTATACCTCTGAGCTGCTTAGGGGGGTTTCTGAGGGGGTTTGGGATCCCTGTTGTACCCCTGGGCTGTATAGGGAAGTCCTGGGGGAGGTGGGGGGGTCCCCATTATACTCCTGGGCTGTATGGGGAGGGTCTCTGATGAGGTTGGGGGGGTCCTTGTTATACCTCTGAGTTGCTTAGGGGGGGTTCTGAGGGCATTCAGGGGTCCCTGTTATAACCCTGGGCTGTATGGGGGGTCCTTGCGGGGAGCTTTTGGGGGTCCCTGACAGGCCCTGGAGGGGGGTTGGGGGCATCCTAGTTCCACACACCCCTCCTTTTAGGGGATCCAGGGAGGCTTCCTATTTCCCCAAAAAAATAATTGGAGGGGTCCCCATTTCCCCTCAGGGGTGGGGTGGAGGTGTCCTATTTTTCCCCCCGGTTTGTAGGAGTTTGTGTTCCCTTCCCATATTGGGTGCTGGAGGGGGCCCATTTCCCCTTCTCAATTTGGTGAGGTGCAGGGGGAGGGGGTTATTCCTTTCTCACCCAATTTGGGGTGCTCAGGAGTGTTCCTATTTCTCCTTGAGTTCTGGGGTGTTCACGGATGTTGTCCCCCTTCCCCTCCTGTATGGGGGAGGGAGGTACATGGGGCCTCACCTTCCTCTCCTATACGGGTGGCCCAAGGGGGGTTCTCACTAGCCTCCCCCTCCCCAGGCCTAGAGGGGGAACCCCTCTTACAGGAGCTGGCTCGCCGGTACGTGGCTGCCATGGGTGACATGGAGGGGCGCAAGCCGGGGCCCACCAGCATCCTGGGTGAGTGGCAGGGGGGACAGTCTGGGGGGGTTCAGGGGGTGCCAGGGGAGGGTCTCACCCCCTCCACACCCCCTACAGGCACCTCGCAGCTGCGGCCGGGGGAGCCCGAGGGCTACCGCATCCCCTTCAACCCCAGCGGCACCGGCTGCGGGGCCGCCATGCGCAGCCTGGCCATCGGCCTCAGGTGGGGACAGGGACAAGGGGGAGGGGGGGGGGGACATGGGGACACACATGGGGACAGGGGGTGGGAGTATCAGAGCTGGGGGGGCATGGAATAGGTGGGGAGGGGAATGAGGGGGTGTCAGAGCTGGAGGGGACAGGGATGGGGACACCAGGCTGTCAGATCTGGGGGGGGCGGGATGGGGACATGAGGGTGTCGGAGCTGGGTAGGGGGGACGGACGGGGGGGACGGACACACACATGAGGGGATGGGGACATGGGGGTGACAGGGACATGGAGGTGTCAGAGGCCGGAATATGGGGACACAGAGGGGGGTTGGGACATGGGGGTGTCAGAGGTGGAGGAATGGGGACATGGAGGGGACAGGGGTGGGGAGATGGGGTGTCAGAGATGGGAGGGGGATGGGGACGTGGGGAGACGGACAAGGGGGGATGGGGACATGGGTGTGGGGCCTGGGGCGGGTGGGGAAATGGGGGTGACAGGGACATGGGGGTGTCAGAGGCAGGGGGATGGGGACACAGAGGTTGATGGGGACACGGGGGTGTCAGAGCTGGAGGGGACAAAGACCAGGGACTGCCGAGATGGTGGTGCTGGAGCCGGGAGGCTGGTGACAGGGGGATGGAGACAAGGATAGCGGAGCCAAGAGTGCCAGGATGGGGATGGAGACAAGGCTGGGGCTACAGGGACAGGGCAGGGGACAAGGGGAGGGACGGGGACAGGGCTGACCCACCACAGGTACCCCCACGCCTGGGAGCTGCCGACGCTGATCCGGGTGAGCATCGAGAGCGGGCGCATGACCCACCACCACCCCACCGGTGGGTGCCAGGCCTGGGGTGCGGGGGGGGACACGGACAGAGGACACCAGAGACCTCCTGAAACCCGTCACCTTTAGGGTACCTTGGGGCGCTGGCAGTGTCCCTCTTTGGGGCGCTGGGGGCTCGGGGGGAGTCCCCAGAGCGGTGGGGGGTTGAGCTGCTGTGGGTCCTGCCCCTCGCGTGGGACTACGTGGAGGGTGCCGGGGTGGCCGTGGAGGACAACGCTGCTGCCTGGCCCTTCTTCGGGGATGCCTGGCACCGGTGAGGGGGTCACTGGGAGCACTGGGAGGGGATCAGGGGGGTCACTGATGCCCGCCAGGCTCTATCCCCGTCCTGGCAACGCCTTGGTCACTGCTGATCCCAGTGCCCACCCTGTGTCCCCATGTCCCCAGTGTCCCTGCCAGTGCTGCCACCCTCAGCCCAGGGCCACCCCCCACTCCCAGTGACCTCAGTGTCCCTGGTGTCCCCACTGCCACCATGCCCCAATTGTCCCCAATGTCTCCACAAGTACCTCGTGCCACGGGGGCTACTGGAGAGCCACAGCCCGGTGCCCCCCGTGTCACTGCTTACCCCACTGTCACTGGTGACACCAATGACCCCAATGTTCCCAGTGACCCGTGTCCCTGGTGACTCCAGCATCTCCATGTCTCCTGTGTCCCCAATATCCCCATGTCCCTGCTGACCTGTGTCCCCAGTGACCCCAATATCCCATGACCCCAGTATCTCCAGTGACTCCAGTGTTCCCAGTGACTCCAGTGTCCCCAATATCCCCAGTGATCCCAGTGTTCCCATGACCCCAGTGTCCCCACTGACCCCAATATCCCCCATGCCCTCAATGACTCCAGTGTCCCCATGACCCGTGTCCCATGTCCCTGCAGGTACCTGGAATCCCGAGGGCTGCTGGAGGGTTGTGGCCCGCCGCAGGTTCCAGCCCTTCTGTCACCGGCCGAGCGGGACGCAGCATACCTGGGCTGGGCACTGGAGGGGTGGCCCAGGCGCAGTGGCCACGATGCGCCCATGGTGGCCCTGGAGGCCCTGCTGGCAGATGCTGGGGGGACCTGTGTGCCATGGGGTGCTGCAAGGCGGGGACAACGACTCGACGGGGACCATCACTGCTGGGTGCTGGGGATTGCGGGGGGGGGCTGGTGTCCATCCCCCCCCGGGCTGCACTGCCGCCTCGAGCACCGTGGGAGGCTGCGGGATGCTGCCCACCGCCTCCATGCGCTGGCCGGGGGAGACGCTGAGCCCCCGCCATGTCCCCGGTGTCACCAGCTGTCCCCCTCCTTCTGGAAAAGGTCCTGTGAGTTCCTAGGGTGGAGCAGAGACATTTGTGGGGTCCTGGAGGGGATTGGGAGGTTCGATGGGGGGCAGAAGGTCCCTTTATGGGGTGCTGGGAGGCTCATGAGGGTCCCTGGGGGTCAACAGGGACCTTCATGGGGTGCAGGGGGGGGAGCTTAAGGGAACTTCATAGGGTCCGGGGGTGCTCAGAAGGTGCCTTGGGAGACCCTGGGGGTCAGCAGGCACCTTAAAGGGGTGCTGGGGGGCTCAGGCAAGCCCCTGGGAGGCCACCGTAGCCACATCCAGGTGGCCTTTTCTCCCTCCACCATCAGAGACCTCCCCGAGGAGCCTCAGTCACACCCCCCCCAGTAAAAAACATGTCTCCCCAAGTCACTCTGTGTCGAGGTTTGTGCTCTGCGCCCCTTGTCCTGTCACTGCCACTGCTGAGGCCCCACCTGGGCGGGACTACCAACACCCAAACCTTCTCCAGGCTGAACAGTTCTTTACTGGGCTCTCTCCCAGTCACTCCATCTCTGGTAGCCCAGGACTTAGACCCAGTGGCCAGCGGGTGGGCTCCTCAGTGCTGAGTGGAGCGGGAGCACAGGACCCTACTGCCGCACCCCTCCGAGCGCCACCCAGGATGGAGACAGATTTCGTCGTCACTTCAGTGGGTGCCACAATCCCAAAGTCCTTTGAAGTAAAAAGTGATGGGCCCCCGGGGTTCACAGCCCCCAGGGTGATGTGTCCGAAGGGTGTTGGGCCTGGCTTTAATTGCCCCAAGGGTGGTGGGTCCCAAGGTTAACCACGGCAAGGGCAATGGGCTCCCCTCACCGCTGGGCCCCCAAGGTTGTCCGAAGGCCTCACACGGTTTATACACTATTCCTAAATGTATCACCTAAGTCCAAAGTCTTCATAAGTTTCCACTCAACCTTTCAGTTCTTGATGCTCATCATTTATTGAAGTTCACTACAACACCCTGTCTCAGTCTAATTATTCTCTTCTGGTTCCAATCCTTGTTGAAACTGATTTCAGGGTCATCTTTCGGGTCATCATCTTCTTCATCTTTCTTCCACTAGTTTTCACCTCGCACAATTCTAAGACTTCAAGACATTCTATTAAAAGCTTCGGTAGAGCAAGCAGTTTCTAGATACTAAATTCTCCTAATCTAGCAAACCCCCCGTGTTCAGTCAATTAACCATCCTTTGTTAAACCTGTCTCTATAGGATCAGCTTGATGGGGTTTTAAACCAGCCTTGGGCTGGGACTATACAAGCAGCAGGCCAAGAATGCTTCTCAGGCCTGTTGAGCAGCATTCCGGTTGCCTTGGTAATATTACAGTATAGCTCAGTCCTGGACACATTTCACTAGGCCTTAAAATCTATTTCAAATATACCAGAGATTATATTTTAAATTCTTCTACAGGTGTGAGGCCAAAGGGCAAGTAAAGGGCAGAAAATCGTGGAGTGCAAAAAGGGGTGGGAGACAGAAAAGGGCTGGGTGGGCAAAAAAGGGTCAGCAGTTCAAAGAGCACATAAAGGCCAGAGAAAAGTGGGGGCCGAAAAGCAGCAGGAGGTCAAAAAGGAAGGCTGGAAGGGAAAAAGAGGCCAGAAAAATGTGGAAGCCAAAAAGGGGTGGGAGACTGAAAAGAGCTGGGAGGCCGGAGGGAAGTAGAGGCCAGAAAAAAGCAGAGGCCAAAAAGGGCTGGAAGGGACGGATTGCAAGTGTGGGCCAGAAAAAACTGGAGGCTGGAGGGCAAATGCAGGCCAGAAAAAAGCAGATGCTGGAAAAGGCTGCAAGGTCTGAGGGGCTAATGCCTCTCGGTTTCAAAAGGGGTGGGAGGACGTGGGGGAAGTAGAGCTGGAGAAATCACTAGAAAAGGAATGAGGAGTCCTGCAGGGACGGGGTGGAGAGAAACAGGGTCAGGGAGCAAGAGGGAGGGAGAGAGAGAATGATGAGTGGAGAGTAGAAAGAAGAGAGAGAGAAACCAAATGTGGGGGGGAGGGAGGGAGGGAGGGAGAGCAAGAGACGGTAAAAAAGGCAGAGGGCTTGAGGGGGTGAGAGAGGGATCGGGACAAAGAGAGGGAGAAAGGAAAGACCGTGATGGGCTGGAGGGTGAAGGGGAAAAGGGCACAGAGCAGGACAGGTTGTCTAATCCTAATAATGGCACAGGGAGCTGGGCACGGGGTTATACTGGGAAACAATGGGACAGGGAGTGGTATGGAGCTCTAGAGGCAAAATGTTCAGGCGAGGCTGGAGGTCAGAGAGAAGAGAAAAGGGACAGGCAGCGAGGCGGTGGTGGAGAAGGAAACCGAGAGACAAGGAGAAGGACGGGAGCGAGGCAGAGATGGGGAGAAAGGACGCCAAGGCAGCGATGGGGAGCAGGCCAGAGGGATCAGGAAAGAGAGGAGGCAGCACAGAGGCATCTAGAAGTGAGGGACAGGGAGCCAGAGAGCAGGAGACGACTGCGGAAGGGAGAGGGACGGGGCACAGGATGCTGGCCTGGCACCAACAGGAGCAACAGAGAGAAGGACAGAGAGGTGGAGCGTTAGAAAAGACGGCGACAGAGACCAAGGCAGAGAGATGAAGCAATCAATAGTCGAGACCAGGAGCAGCACAGAGGGTCTGAGAGAGGGCGAGGTGAACAGGGTGGAGGAGGGGGACAGGGAGATAGAGGAGCAGGGGTGGGGCACGAGCGAGAATATGGGATAGAGGGAGGAAGAGAAGGAGGGAGGGAAATAGGAAGGCAGGGATAGGGAGCGGCACACACAGGCATGGAGAGGGAAAGAACGCCAGGGAACAGGCCAGAGAAGTTGTGGGGGAAAAGAGACTAGTGCCGATCAGGACAAAGAGCTGGAAAAGGGAAAAAACAGTGCTAGGCTGCAGGAGAGAGACAGAGGATGAAAAACAGGAGAGGGAGCAGGACAAGGGCGCCTAGAGAAAAAGAAAAAGGGAGAGCTAGAAAAAGACAAAGAGGGAGCAGAAGAGGAGAGCAGAGGTAAAGGGAAGAAAAAAAAAAAGTCACAGCGTTGGATAGAGGGGAAACAGGGGAGGGCCCAAAAATCACAGGAGAAGCGACAGGGCCCCAAGTGCCCCGAACCACAGCTGTCGCTCCCAGCGCTGCCAGGGACATTTCCCAGTTCAGACCCCTCTTTCTCCTTTTCTCCTCTGTAGCTCCAGTCACCTGGCTGTTCTCCACCTAAAAGAATACACGGTGTCTCTTGGCTCTTATGAGACCAGGCTTCCCACACACGCAGCCTCGCTCGCTCGCACGCTACGCGGCCGGACCGCCCTCGGGGTGACACACACAGCCCCTGGGCGCCTGCTGGGGTCTCTGAGGGGGCTCCTTCCTCACCCGGAGAGGCAGGCTCTCTCGTCTGCAGCGGGAGGCAGCTGCTGCACAGATGGCCTTAATTTTCTCCTTCTTTCCCTTTCTCTGCCCTCTCGGGCTTCAGCCGTGGCAGCTCCTGTCCACTGCCCCCAGCCAGGCAGTGCCCTGCCCGTCCCTTTTCACCCCCGTGCCCTGAGAAGCGCAGGACCAGGCAGAGACACCCGATTTGTGGGAACAGACTCTACCACTGCAACAGTGGGGATGTTGACTCCAGCCGGGGTGCAAGGGGATTTCTCCACAAAGCTCGCACCCCTACCGCACATTTTACCAGAGACTCATCGAGTGTGGATACAGCTAGTCGTTGGGTTCCGCAACACAAACATCCGTGTGCAGGATGAGGGTGGGTTAGTTCTAGAGCCTGGTGCCAGCAGTTGATGTTCTCTTTGCACCTGCCCATCGCCTCCTGGGGGCATCTCCGGGGGGCTTTGGGAGGAAGGCTCTAGTCTTTCTCACCTTGTTTTTCCCCCAGAGCACGTGCAGATTCTCTTGGCCAACTTCTTGAATAACAAGAGGGTTTTTCAGCCGGTTTACTCATTCTGTCTTATCTAAGAGAAGCAATGGAACTTCTCCCGTCTGTACATGGCTATCTTTACTCATTATCAAGAACCAACTAGTTAGAGCACACCTGTTCCCCAAGGACAAAACCATGATATTTTGCTGAACATTGTAGTTCTTGGTAGATTTTCACAGTGAACTGCTTTATTTTGATGAACACAGTCCTGGGTAAAATTCCACAGAACAGTCTGGGCAAGCAGGATTCTTAGCAAGATTCAAAAATACTGTAAGTAAAACTGTAAGTTGCTATAACTAAGTAAATAAGTTGCTAAGCAGCTTGCTATTAGTAAGTAGCTAAGTAAGTCTCAAAACAAGTCATCAGTTCTCTGCATCAGACACAAAGAGAACAGGGGGCAGCAGGGGCTGGGAAGTACAGGAGGCCCCCCCACAAGCTTCCAGCAGTTTGCTGAGGAAGCGGCGGCTGGAGATCTTGATCTTGTCTTCTAAATCCATATGGACGAGCCCGTCCTCCCTGTCGCTGTAGATCAGGATCCCGGTGGCTTCGCGGTCCTACCCCAGGATCATCCAGACCTGAGGGGGGGAGAGTGGGCCTTGAGGGGGCTGGTGGGGGGTCCCAGGGGTGCTGGGAGGGTCCCAGAGGGGCTGTGGGGTGGTCCCAGAGGGGCTGGGGTAGCACCTGAGGGGATCTAGAAGGTCCCCAAAGGAGCACGTGGCGGCGGTGGCTTAGTATAAAGAGGGGGTCTGCGGGGGGGGGCCCTACCTTGTTCTTGGTGGGGGTGACAGGCTCCAGGTGCTCGCTGGAGATGCTCACCACTTTCTCGCTGTCCTTCAGGCAGACGGAGCACATCCCACCCTACAAAAACAGAAAAAGGTGGGGGGGGAAATCAGCATCATCATGTGTGTTACACCCTCCCTGTCCCAAAAGCACCCCCCGAACCGGGGCAGGGGGCTCTCACCGTGACGCTGCGGATGACGCCGATCTGTCCCACCGCCTGACTGTCCGGGTAGGTGTCACGGACCTTCACCTCGATGTCGGTGGTCACCCAGTCGCTGGAGCTCTGCTCGATTCCCGAGCTGGGGATGTGGGGGCTGTTATCCCCCCGGGAGGGGGACCCAGGGGTCATGGAGCTGTTGCCCACAGGGCTTGGGCTGCGGCTGTCCTGAGGAGAGAGACAAGGTGGTGTTGGGGGGTGTAGGGGGGCTACAAGGTGGGTTTGGGGGTTATAGGGAGTTTAGGGGGGCTGCTGGGGGGGCCCTTGGGGATGCAGGATAGGGATGGTGGATGCTCGGGGAGATCCCCCCTGTTTTGCTGATTAAGGATAGCAATTAAACTCAGACACCAGACTGAAAAGAGCAGGCGTATTTCACTGGTGATAGTCAAATTATATAACAGCGTAATACAGAAAACATGCAGTAAGAAAAGGCAGAGTAGTGCAGCTAAAGCAACAAACAGGAGAGCACAGGGTAACGCCTCAGAGCATCCCTGCCCGAGAGAGAGCACAGGGGTTAAGGCAGATCCCTCAGCCCTTGCCCCCGCTGCCAGCCCCCAGCCCCGCGGGCAGCCCCGGTTCCAGCGAGGGTTTGCAGAGCCTGGCCCGGGCAGGGGGAAATCCTACGCGGTGCCTCCGCCCGGAGCTGAGGCCTCCAGAGGCGCTGGGAGCGGGCCCGGCCTTCTAGCCCCAAAATCAGCCCGGCAGGAGAGCCGGCGCCTTTGTTTGGAGCGGGAATATCTGGTTTGGCTCTCACAGGAGATTGCCCCCGAGCCTGGCCAGGGCTCAGGGGAGAAGCTCAGGGGTTTCCCTGCTCATCTCTTGGATCATGCGCAGGGTCTCACGGGTACGGCAGCGGCACGAGCCCGCGGGACGTCTGCCCAGCCCCCGTCCCCACCCGCCACGGCACCGGGCGCTCCCAGCATCAGCGCCAGCCCAGGGCAACGCGCGCGGCCGGTAACTCCACGGTGCCGGGGGCCCCCGGCAGCCGGGAACAGCGTGGCCGCCCCGATGGCAGCGTGGTCGCCGGGAGCGGCGTGGAGCAGAACCTGCCTGGCAGAGCGAACACCTCGTCCCACGCCGAGGTACAGCCGTGGGGGGGCTCCTGGGCGTGGGTGCTCGGGGACACCGGGTGCTCGGGGCCTTTGCGTCCCCCCGGTGCTTTGGGGCCCTGGATGCTCGGGGTCCCTGGTGCCCCCAGATCATGGGTGCTGCGGGTCCCTGGTGCCCCATGTCATGAGTGCCCAGAATCCCGGGGTGCTCCAGGTCCCTGGGTTGCCCGTAAACCCTAGAAAGTCGATCTGCTCTCCTCTCACAGACATTCGAACCTGTGATTTACAAAGAACTAGTTGTGGTAATCATTTTTTATTGTTGGTGGTTGGTTGTTTATCTGGGAGCCTCTGTAACGGTGCCGCTCACCCCCCCCGTTGTTCTCAATGCAGGACGCTCCGGTGACACGGCGCGACCTCAAGCCGCCAAGCGCCATCCCTGTCCCCAAGGATGGGCCCCAGGGGACAGACGGGGACTCCCCCACTGTGCCTGGCACACTCCTCCCGGCACAGAGCCAGGAACACCCACATCCCTGCTGAGCCACCGCAGCAACCCTGGCAAACCCCCTGGCAGAGAAGAGCTGCCCAGAGACCCTCCTCTTCCTCACCTTCAGCCACCCCGACCAGCAACACCCGGCTCCACGCCGGGAGAGAAGAGCGGAGCCAGGGATGCCCCAGGATGTGCTGTGCCACACGCTCTCGGCACCGGTTTTCGCAGTGATCCCCCAGTAAATGGTTTGCCGACAGCCAAGCGTTTCCTCTGACTCTTTGCCGGGGTGGGTTTGGCACCGCCGGGACTCGAGGGGCGCCCGGCTTCCCTCCCGCTGCCGGCACGGCATTCAGCAAAGGCCTGGCGCTCTCCATCGCCGCGGCGCAGAGGGCCCCCTGCCTCGAGAACAGCCCCGCAAACTCCACAAAAACTCGCACTTTTCTCCCCAAACGCGAGCGGGGAGGCTGGATTCGGTGCAGCTGGAACCTGTGGCTCACCAGTGGCCCGTTCCCCGGTGCCTACCGGGAGCCGCAGAGGCTCTGCCCCCGCTCAGAACCGCTGACGTCAGCGCTGCAGCGGGAGCTCCAATCCCGCTCCAAAACCGCCGGCACCTGCTCCTGGATGGAGCTGCGGGGAGCGAGGAGACCGTCACCCAGCGCCCACCGACCCGTCGCCTGCCGGCACGCCACGCTCAGGCCATGATACTCACTACGGCCATGTTGCAGCGGGTCTGGGCATCGGCGATGGCGCCAAGGGGTTTGAGGAAGGCAAACGCGGTGACTCGGCTGTGTCACCAACAACCCACCAGCAAGCGCACCTTGACCCGGCGCCCAGAGACGGCTTTCCGCAGCCAGTTATCGATCGCCGGCCAAAACCTGCCGAGGGAAAAGGGTTCAGGGGCACCGGGGCCAGCAAGTCAGGGCTGGCCTAAGACCCCACACACCTTTGGGGGTGGCAGAATACAGTGGGGGGTAGGGAGCTCAGAACCGCAACGTCCACGAAGGCCTCGGCGGCACCGGCGGAAGGTGGCCAGGCTGGTAGGTGACTGTGGGTGCAGGAATGGGGGGAGGGGGGGGCTGTGGATGCAGGACAGGGATGGGGGATGCTTGAGAGGCCCTGGGGATGCAGCACCGGGGAACCCGGGCGCTTGGGGGTCCCTATATGGACGGATGAGTGTAGTGGGTGCCAGGTCCCATCTCCCCCACCCTCACCCAGAACACCCCCATCCTGACGCCCTGCAAGGAGCTGCCAGCAGCCCCCGGCCCGGTGAGCGCCGCAGCCGGCAGCGCGGCGGCCGTGGACTTTGCCCTTCCCAAGCTCCCCAAGCGGCCGAAGAGCCGCCAAAGCAGCACCAAGCGCCGCAGCCACCGCGGTGCTGCCAGCGGCGGAGCCCCGACGGCCACGCGCAACGCCGTCCCGCTTAACAGTGAAGGAAGCGGCCGCCACCAAAACGCAGGCGATGGAGGAGCCACCAGGGAAAACAGAGCTCGCTGGCGGGGCCGCCGAAGCGCCGGCAGGTACCGACCTGCGGTTACCAGCCGTGGAGGCGGCAGTGCCAAAAGTCACTGTGGGGCTCGGCCTCGCCGGCGCGGCGGCGCTGGCCACCCCTCAAGCCAAGGAGCCGGTGTTCCAGCTGCCCCACTTGGAGGGGGCTGTGCTCTTCCTCCTCATCCTCCTCCAGGCCCGCGGTGTGTCCCAGGGGTCACTCTGTCACCTGTGTAGCAAGGGGACACAGAGAGGGGGGGCGCACACCGGGAGGAGGGGCGTGAGGACACCCAGGGACGCTTCGGGATACTTGGGGATGGTCCAGGGACAGTCCAGAATTGCTGGGGACACTTGGGGACCCCCAGGGAGCTCTGGGCATGGTCAGGGACACCCCGAGAGCCCCAGGGACCTTTAGGGACCCCCAGGGATGTCTGAGGATGCTCAGAGAGCCCCAGAGACACTCGGGGACAGGCAGGGAGTGCTGGCGGGGCCGAGGGTGGCCAGGGACAGCCAGAGGGCCCCGGGAACAGCCCCGGAGGCCTAGAGGTGGCCGAGGATGGCCAGCGACAGCCGGGGAGCTCTGGGAACACCCAGCGCCAGTCAGAGACCGCCGGCGCCTCCCGGGGAGGGCGGGGGACCCCCGAGGACAGACAGGCCCAGGCGCGGGGCGCCCAGAGAAGCCGGGGGACAGGTGGGCACCGCTGGGGACACCCGCGGAGCCCCGTGCCCCCCCTTCCCGCCCGCCCGTCCCCTCAGGCCCAGGTTCAGCCCCCTCGCGGCCCCACCTGCTGCCGCCGCAGCCGCTCCCGCAGCACCGCCTCGGTACCGCTGGCGGCCCGGCCCGGCCCGGCGGGCTCCAAGGGCGCCGCGGAGCTCACAGGCCGCCGCCATCTTCCCGCACCGCGCGCCACAGGGCGCACGCGCGGCCGCCGCAGCCAATCTTCTCCCTCCGCTTCCAGCCAATGAGCGGCGGCGGGGCGGGAGGGGCGTGGACTGAGGGCCGACCACCAATGGCGGCGCGGCCACTGGCCAATGGTGACGGTGGGCAGGCGGGCCCGGCGGCGGCAGAGCCAATGGGAGGAGGCGGCGGAAGCGGAGGCGGGGTGTAAGGGCAGAGCATGAGCGCGGCCGGCGCTGAAGCCGCTTCACTCTCCCCCCGCCCCGCAGTGGGGTCCCGGCTCAGCACCCCCCACCCCCGGGGGTCCCGCTGCAACCCTCTCTCGGCCCCGGGGGGGCATTTAACCGCCCTTTCCCCAGCCCTGGGGGGCGCGGGGCCCTGGTTCATCCCCCCGGCTGCACCCACAGGCCTTTATTGACAACTAAACCTCGTTCCAACCGCCGACACTGAGCAGGGGAAAGGGGTGTGGAGAAAGAGAACGGGGGGACACAAAGAGAGCGGGGGGCAGCAGGGGGTGGGGGGCACAGGGGGCTCCCCTCAATCTTCCATCAGTTTGCCGGAGGCGGAGGCTGAAGATCGTGATATTGTCGTCTAAATCCATGTGGACGATCCCGTCCTCCCCGTCAATGCGGAGCAGGGTCCCGGTGGCTTCACGGTCCTCCCCCAGGGTCACCTTGACCTGAGGGGGGGGGCAGATGGGGGGGAGAGTGGGCCTTGAGGGGGCTGGTGGGGGTCCCAGGGCTGCTGGGAGGGTCCCAGAGCGGTTGTGGGTGTTATAAACTGACTTCTTAAATTTGGCTGAGTCAGAGTTCCCAATTTCTTTATTTAGCAAGCGGCAACAAGCAAAACAGCGCTGGGCGGCCGGGAGTCTCGTACTCCAACAACGGACCGCCCCCCCCAGGGCACTCTGTGTCAATCTTATCAATCATTATACTACAAAGTATTACATAGTCATTATACACATATACATATTCATTACTTGAACCCGCCTACTCCCGCTTCGTATGGTAATTAGCTTATCAGTCCTTTACGCTTGCGCTGAAGTTGTTAAAACTACGGTCAGGGGTCTTCAAATCGTGGGGGGTGGTCTTCTGGGAGGAAGGCCGTAGGTCCTCCTCACAGTGTACGTTTCACCTTTGGCTTGGAATGTGATGATCCTCTGAGTTTGCAGAGTTCTTCTCAGTCTAGGCCCAGTAATCTCTTTGCATAATGAGATTCATGGTCGTGAACACCCTCCTGTTTTAGTCAATTATGTGCCTGCAATTCTCCACATCTTCTGACGTACAGATGCTTCCTCTCTTGTTGTTCCCCCCACGCTTTCCTGTCACTTTTTTTTTTTTTTTTTTACACTATCATGTTAGTTCAATTAAGCATTTGCTGTTAGTATTACACAATATGCAATAGTTCATATTACAGTTCGCTGAATTTGATGAACAGACGGTTTAACACCTATCACAGTGGGGAGGTGCCAGAGGGTCGGGGGTAGCACCTGAGGGGATCTAGAAGGTCCCTAAAGGAGCAGGGGCGGGGGGGGGAGTGGTGGGGGCCCAGTGTAAAGGGGGGGGCTGGGAGGGGGCCCTACCTTGTCGTATGTGGTGGGGGTGACGGGCTCCAGGTGCTCGCTGGAGATGCTCACCACCTTCTCGCTGTCCTTCAGGCAGACGGAGCACATCCCGCCCTACAAAAACAGAAAAAGGTGGGGGGGGAAATCAGCCTCACCATGTGTGTTACCCCCTCCCTGCCCCAAAAACACCCCCCGAACCGGGGCGGGGGGGTCTCACCGTGACGCTGCAGATGACGCCGATCTGTCCCACCGCCTGACTGTCCGGGTAGGTGTCACGGACCTTCACCTCGATGTGGGTGGTCACCCAGTCGCTGGAGCTCTGCTCGATCCCCGAGCCGGAGGTGTGGGGGCTGTTATCCCCCGGGGAGGAGGCCCCAGGCATCATGGAGCTGGGGCTGTGGCTGGCCTGGGGAGAGAGACAAGGTGGTGTTGGGGGGTGTAGGGGGGATACAAGGTGGGTTTGGGGGTTGTAGGGGGGCTACGAGGGGAGTTTGAGGGGGATGCTGACGTGGCCCCTGGGGATGCAGGACAGGGATGGGCGATGCTTGAGGAGATCCCCCCTATTTTGCTGATTAAGGATACCAGTTAAACTCAGACACCAGAGTGAAAAGAGCAGGCGTATTTTACTGGTGATAACCAAGTAAAGTAAGAGTGTAATACAGAAAACGTGCAGTAAGAAAAGGCAGAATAGTGCACTTAAAGCAGCAAACAGGAAAATACAGGGTAATGCATCGAATCATTACTACATGAGAGAGAGAATAGAGATTAGGAAAAATACATCCCCACTTGCATATATTATCATCCCCCATCCCCCTGCGGGCAGCCCCGGTTCCAGCGAGGGTTTGCAGAGCCTGGCCCGGGCAGGGGGAAATCCTACGCGGTGCCTCCGCCCGGAGCTGAGGCCTCCAGAGTCACTGCAACGGGCCCAGCCTTATAGACCAGAGATTGACAGGCCAGAACAGCTGGCACCTTCGTTTTGAGCGGAAAATTTCTGGTTTCATTCTCCTGTTGGATTCCACCCAAAGCCTGGCCAGGGCTCGGGGTGGGGGAAACCAAGGGAGTTTCTAACAAGGCCAAATACCTGGGTTCTTGAACAAGGCTGAGAAAGGAAAGTTGGATGCGTTCTCTCCTCGCTACTGATTATATTTTGTCTAAGCTGCATCTCTCACCAGTGAGTTTACGTACTTTATTAATGACCACGTGCTAAGGTAGCAGCTTCAGCTCGGGGCCTGTTGTTCAGGCTGCAGCATTTCAATACTTCAGCACTTTTTACGTCAGCACAGGCGGGTGGCTATAACTCAGTATAATACCTGTTAGCACAATGGTTATCAGTTATAAAATATACAGGATTCATCTATAGGTCAACTCTGGCTTGGGCTTGTTGTCCCAGCCTTAGCACTTCATTCAGCCCTTGGACCTATAGGTGAATCATGGCTCCCAGACCATTTCTGTGGTCAGTGACATTAGTTTTCGTTCATCAGTTGAGGATCTCCCATCAGGTGTAACTACAAATTGCATTTCCATTACTGCGTGCCTAATCAACTGTATACCGCAAGGAATGAAGCAAGCAATAAACACTAAGCTAGCAACAGCACATAGGAAAAAGAAAAGGACACGTTTGATCCAAGGGCCCCCCGGCAGCCATGAAAATGGATCCAGGTCCCAGCCCTTCCATCTTTGGATCGGTACGTGAGCTAATTTTCTCATCTCTAGAGTTATTTGTTTTACTACCTTTCCATTATCCTTAATTTGCAAACAACATTTGGATTCATTTAATTTCCCACAGACTCCACCTTCTTCTGCCAACAGGTAATCTAAGACCATACGATGCTGAGAGACTGCACTCCTCATTTGAGTGGATTGGTCAGCCAGAAGGTCAAGAGCTGTATCTGTTTGGTTAGTTATTATTTCTAAGACAGCTTGTAACCGAATTATCTGATTCAAATTATAGATGGGTTCTCCGGCACCCGCCACTATTTCGTTGGGATCCCAAGAGGCTGGTCCATAATATTCTATGATTCTTTCAGGTGGCCATTCATCTTGTCCCCATTTTTGCACACTCCCCTTAGTTAGGGAAGTGTCAATGAACCGTTTTTCCCTAACCAAATCTTCATATACTTCGACCCCAAGCCCCTTTCCCTAATCTTGTGATAGTAAAAAGAATAGGGGTCTGATGTATCCCACACAGCATATTCTGACCAATTTGGGAGTATCCTCCGATAAGCAGGTCGGCCACAAATCCAATAATGTCCCTTTAAAGCCCAAGCTCCATTGGCAAAGGGGCCTTCCCAGGTTTCGTCATCAATTGGTGGGTCAAAATATAATGTGTTTCCCGGGCCTAGTGGTCCTCCGACCACAGTTGCTTCACCGTAAGAATCACAACAGGTGCAGCTCCAAGCTCCCACATGGGACTTCCCTTTACAATCGCATCCCCAAGATGTTTTGTTAGCTTTGGACCAGAACTCGCTGAAGTGAGCTCGAGTGCCATTTTGATGTTGCCACTTGCACTGATAATCATGGACAACATGAGTCTTACTTGTAGAGTTATCTCTGGGACAGCTTAAAAATAGATGGTCAAAATAGCCATCCCATCCTACTGCTTTACAACCTTCAAAAGCTTGCTTGTAATTGTGGTAGGAACACCTTGCCCAACTACCATTAGTAAGTTTAACATGTGTTTGATTCCATCTGCCCCGATATTTGAAACAATCATAGGGAGGACAATTAGGAGTCCAACAATCAAAACCTGGAGACAAGGTCCATTCACGAACACTTTTCCCCATCTGAACCCCGTGTTCTCTTGTCCGATTGAGACAGTAAAGACCCTTTCCAGGAAAGTGCAATCGCCAAGGGTCGCTGTCGTCAGTCCAAAATCCCGTTGTCTCATTTACATCACTTCGTGTGCTGATCCCCCATTTAGGTGACACCGGCTGGGCTGTCCAAGGCCAATCCTCCAATCCGCCTGGGCTCCCGCAGACCCAGCAGTTGCGGAGATCGAATATGTTTGCTATTGTTTCTGCAAGGGATAAGAATCTGTTTTCCCAATTTGCAATCTGATTAAAATGATAACATATACAATTGAGCATACTGACTGCTTTGTCCTTCTCCTGTGCTTTCTAAAAATTTTCCTGAAGGAGGGTGATAAGCTACTGCTTTCCAAAACCTTTTCCCTCCTGTGTACTTCGCTGATCCCTCAGTGAAGCAGACATGTTCCTCTGCAGAGGGTTCTAGTTGATGTAAAGCCTTTCCCATTGTACTGGGGATTCCAGTTCAGGTGTAACATCAGGGTTTATTTCTCGATCCTTTGTGGGGGTAGTTACCACTTGCTCACGGAGAGTGGCTACCCCACCTACTCCTACCTTAGCTCTATCTTGTATACACCATTTCCATTTTATGATACTTGATTCCTGAGCGTGCCCAATGCGATGAGTTTTTGGAGAACTTTTTACCCATTGCACGACAGGAGTCTCGGGGCAAAGAACCACTTCATGTCCTGTCATGAGTTGTTCAGTTTCAACTAATGCCCAATAACATGCTAATAATCGTTTCTCAGAAGGAGTGTAATTGTTTCCTGCCTCTGGCAGCTTTCTGCCCCCAAATCCTAACGGAACCTTCTTCCTCCCTTGTTTCTGCCACAGGCTCCAGTTAGCATATGATTTATTTACTGACACATTTAACTCTACCTCCCCTTCCTGTAGGGGCCATAAATCTAAAGTTTTTGAATGGCTTCCTTAGCTAACTCAAAAGCAACTTGTTGTTCACTTCCCCATTCAAATTCATATTCTTTCCTTGTCACCTTGTGCAAAGGGGTTAAAATCTGTCCCAAATGGGGAATATGACGCCTCCAGAAGCTGAATAGCCCAATGAATCTTTGAGCTTCTTTTTTATTTTGTGGTACAGCAAAATGCAATTTTTTTTTCTCGGGTTTAGGCAGTATTTCTCAATGCCCACAGTGCCACTGAATTCCTAGAAATTTTACTGTCTGAGACGGTCCTTGGATTTTTTCAGGGCTAACTTCCCAACCCTTCTGTTTCATGTGGTCTATCACTAATTCAAGAGCTTGTTGTACCTCCCCCTGATTATTTCCTTGATCAAAATACCATCTATATATTGACTTAATTGTGTGTGAGGAGGCAGCTGTACTCCCTCTAAGTGTTCAGCTACAATTCTATGACAGATGGTGGGGCTGTGAGCCACCCCTGAGGTAATCTAGTAAAGGTGTATTGCTGGCCCTGCCATGTGAAGGCAAATTGGTCCTGATGCTCTTCTGCAATAGGGGCAGTAAAAAATGCACTAGCTAAATCTATGACAGCGTACCCAGTTCCGGGATGTCTCTGAACCCTCTCTATGAAAGTGACAGTGTCCGGCACGGCCGCTGCAAGCGGTGCAGGATGTTTGTTTACTTCTCTGAAATCCACCGTCATTCTCCAGGAGCCATCACTTTTCTTGACAGGCCATATCGGGTTGTTCCACGCTGTCGTGGTTGGCTTTAAAGCTCCTACATCTAATAAATCTCTATTTGCCTGTGATATCTCTTCATGTCCCCGCGGAATTCTATACTGCTTCCTTGTGACTAACTCAGCTGCAGCCGGGATCTGCACAGGAGGCATTTTTACTTTGCCGACGGTAACAGGTCTGGCACCAATATAGGGTCTGACTCCAAACTGATACTGACCGTCAGGGAGATTTAAAGTCAATCCTTTCAAAATGTCTATGCCAATTATATATTCAGGAATAGGAACAATCATTACGGAGGACAATTTCTTTGGGAGGTTCCCTATTTTCATTTCTATTTGTGTTTGTACTGCCCCAATTTGTTTTCCTCCAAACCCAGTAATAACTACAGGTTGTTCCCTATACTTCTTTGGCTTTCCAAATATTAGAGAGGCCTCCGCTCCAGTGTCAATTAGGGCATTTACAGTCTGTGGAGACGGGTTATTCCAAAATATTTTGAGCTCCACGTGAGGCCATCGGTCCTTCCGTACCCCCTGCACTGGAGCTTGGCCATTAATTCATTTGTGCTGAGCATAATGTTGACTCACCTCCCTTGCCTCCTGCAAAGGGTACAAGTCAGAGAATGGTGCCCAATCCTCCTCACCCCCCGGAACCGGCGATCCACTCGCGGTGGCCCCCCCGCGAGTAGATGGATGGTCCCGTCAAGGCTCCAGAGGTGGTGCCGTAGACTGAGTTGTCCCTGCCTTATTGGCCTGGGAATTTTGTACCTTTTTGTTGGGTTTATGCAACTTTCTCTTTTTATATATCTTCCACATTTCTGGGGTTGAAATGCCATCAATTTGATCACGGGGCATACCATCCCTTAATAAGGCAGTAAACATTTCTGTTCGAGAAATCCTGTTATCGTATCTGTCGGAATTCTCTCGGTTCCCTGCACTTCTCCGGCGGCCCCACTCTCCAAGGTCACGTAACTGTTGCACTTTGTCAATTACTTCACTGAGACGATTCCCCGTTTCATTAGGGAGAAGAGTCATAATTACATTCTTATATGCTGGTGGAGCAGTTTTAATCCCCCTGTTTCTCATAGTGACTGACAAAGGATGCTGCAGCATAAGGTCAGCGTCTCCTATAAAAATAGCTGCTTGCATCCCTTCCTCTTTCATCCGCTGTATACAGTCTCGCAAAGTACACCAGGGACGGTCAGATGCCGGCCAGTTATTGTCTGTGGGATATTTGGTATACATCCCAGAGCAGCCAGTGCTAACAAATGAGTATCCTGAACATTGTTTCGAAATGCATCTTGCACAAAAGAATCTGAGCATAAAATCACAAACTTTTTAGAACCCCCTGCATCTAGGATTATCCCTGCAGCTCCCTGACCATGCAAACGCACCATCCAAGCAAGCAGGGCTTCCCCTGGTCTCTGCTTAGACCTTTCAATTATATCATTTACTTCATGCTGTGCATAATCCTCTATTGTATCCTTCCTTACAACTTGCCCGTGAGAATCGGCTTTGATCTTTCACCTCAACACAGGTTTTGCATCTACAAATTCATCTGTGGAACCAACCTCGTCAGAATCTGTGGACTCCCAAATATCACCATCCCACGTCTCAGTCCCACTGTGCACCGGCACCCGCAATCACTGCGTGCACCTTGTTACGATTCACTCGCCCCTTCCTTTTCTTATATCGTGCTGCTCACCCCGCAGCTTTCTCCGCCACTGTCTGATCAGTATCCAGCTTATCAGCAAGCAAATTATTTTGGCATTGCAGCATCACTATTTGACTCTGCAAATCACTCATCTGTCGCTCCAGCTGGGAGAGCTCCAGCAACAGCCTCTCTTTACTCTGGTGGTGTTTTCTATATGCAGTTAACAAAATCCGTCCTCGTTTACTTTGATTTGTAACCTCTTTTCCAGTAGGTTTCCTTTTCATACAGTTTAGAACATCTAATGGTTCGGCTTCTTCCAGCCAGCTCTCCCGTTGTTCACACGGTCCTCCGACCTGAGCCCACTCCTGGGCCGGCGAACTATAGGGAGGATTTTCCCAACCAGGAACATCTGGTAGACTTCACCAAATACCTTTGAACTTAAATAATGGCATTTTTCGCCAAAACCCACTTCTGATACCAATTAAACCCAGACACCAGAGTGAAAAGAGCAGGCGTATTTTACTAGTGATAACTAAGTAATGTAAGAGCGTAATACAGAAAACGTGCAGTAAGGAAAGGCAGAAGAGTGCACTTAAAGCAGCAAACAGGAGAGCACTGTGTAATGCATGAAATCATCACTACCTGAGAGAGAAAACGGCGATTACGAAAGATCCTTCTCCAGATGGATGACGACCCCCAGCCCCGCGGGCAGCCCCGGTTCCAGCGAGGGTTTGCAGAGCCTGGCCCGGGCAGGGGGAAATCCTACGCGGTGCCTCCGCCCGGAGCTGAGGCCTCCAGAGGCGCTGGGAGCGGGCACGCCCTTGTATACCAGAGATTGACAAACCAAAATAACTTTTTTTTTCCCAGTTTTCTCCTGTTGGATTCCACCCAAAGCCTGGCCAGGGCTCGGCGGCTGAGACCAAAGGAATTTCTACCAAGCCGGAATACGTGGGTCCTCAGCCTTGAACAAGGATGCGAAAGGAAAGTTGGATACTTTGCCTCCTGACACATTCCGTACAGATTATATCTGGTGTCTAAGCTGCCTCTTTCCCTGGCGAGTTTCCCTGCTTTATTAATGACCACATGCTAAGGTAGAGGCTTCAGCCCGGGGCCTGTTGCTCAGGCTGCAGCATTTCAGTGCTTGAGCACTGTTTACACCAGCACATGCGGGTGTTTCTGTATGTACATGTCTGGTTTGTGTATGTGCAAATATATATATATATATGAATAAATTAAGGTACCGTTAGGTCAGTTACAGTGAATCTTGTCATTTTAGAATATGTGAATAAGTCGCTTTTCTTTCTGAATTATTTTGTATTGATAAATTGCTGTTAGTTATCAATAAATCTAGATTTCTTACTAAATCAATACTTGCATCTGCGAGAGGGCTGCCACCCCATTACCACCCCACAGTGTCTCTGTCCCCTGCATCGGTTCCAGGGTGAAAGAAAGCACAGACAAACGTGCCTGCAGAATCAGAGCTCAGCGTTCGCTTCACTGCAGTTGGTTTTTTTGATTCTCAGGTGTATTTGGATCGAGCTGAACTGAACAAGGCTCAGAGGGAGCCATAAACTCTTCTGGAAAAAAAAACCCCAAACATCTTCAAGTATCTTTACATAAAATTGTAATGACATTGAAGTGTTTTCAGTAAAGACTTTCTAGTGCAGAAAATGTGTTGCTTCAGGAAGGCAAGACCCTCCCTTTTAGGGTAACTTTCCTGATTTTTTTCTCTAAGAGTGTTGTGGAAGGCTTCCATCTTAAACCTACTGTTAGAGCAAGAATACTCTCTCTATTGCTATATCCTGAGCTGATTTAACTTGTGATAGAAGTTTCGTGGTTTTGGAGAGTGACAAAGGAGAACATGTTGCTGTGGCAGAGGGACTGGAATCAAATCGTTACCCATGGAGTCAGTCAGCTAATCAGGGGATTAAAGGTTAAACAACCCCCCTGCGAGATCCATTAATGAAATGTTTGCATGTGACACGGCAAGATCTGACTGGCAGATGTGTCTCATGCCTTGCAGTATCATACGGGTAAAGCATCAGCCTAGGTGTTAGAGTGCTGTATTATTTGTGTTTCTAAAAACCTGAGAGAGATTGCGTGTTATTTTACAGTGTGTTTATAAGCATGGGAAAGATGGTCAGGAAAGCGAAGAAAATGTGTATTGTGGTGACTAGAATAAATCCGAGGAAAGAGCAATGGAAGCAAACCTGGAGAAACGTCTGTTGGCAGATGCTGTGTTGTGTATTGTATGATGTATCCGTGGGACACGTATGACACTTCACATAGGAAGGGCAACAGCGGTGTCTGCCCTCACGGCATTGGAGTGAGAATTCATGTCCTGCGTAACGATATTTTGGTTATGCCCAGGAGCCAGTCTGCCCAGGGATTAGTCTTAGTGCTATTCTTCCCTTTTGACTGAAACCCCTCTGGAGGGGGAGGCAGGCAGTAGCTTCGGCATCAGGTTATTAACGTTGCTGACACACAGAGGAACTGTTGCTGAAATTGCAAGGTTTACCCAGATGGGTAACCACAGCGCGCTGTTCCTCCAGAAAGGTGTTCCCAGCCCGCACAGGGCAACGTCCCGTCCCCTGGCTGTGACCCAGCAAGGCACTTCTGTTCTGTCCTAAGGACGGGGATGACGCCCTGGATCAACCCACAAGGGCCTCCAGCATCCCGCGTGATCCGTCATCCCTGCAGGGACCCTGCACAGTTGTCTCTGCAGAGCTTGGGAGGCGGCGGAGAAAACGTTTGTGTTCCTTCCGCTGAAGGTGTGGAAAGGAATCTTTATTGAAATGAACATTGCACAGGAGCAGGTAACTGATGATGACAGGAACTGCCTTCTGTAAAACCGACATGTCTTCAAAATACACGTGTGCCTCCTCCTATTGATTTGGTTTTGTGCGCGGCGTGAGATTGGCAGTTTCTGAAGGACTAACGTGTCGTTGCTTGGCGGTATTACCAGCGCTGAAAACGTGCACACTTCTCAAATTCCTGCAATTCTGCGTAAAGTCAGCACCAGTTACTTTTCACAATGGAATGCTGGTTTTTGGTGGAGTTGGGTAGGGGTTTTTGAATAGGAGCAATATGAGGGGCTGATCCTGCTGGTCCCGTTTCATCTGCATGTGAACCATGTGCAGCCTTGCCTGAGACCAGGGCTATCGCAAGCAGCTCCTTTCCGCCGTGGCTGGGCCTGAATTTCTGAGCTCTGCGCTGCGTGAGTGGTGCTCTGACGCTGCGCTCCAGGTGCCAAAGCACATGTAGGGTGATTCTGTATGCACCAGCGCTGGGGTCCAGGGGGGCCAAAGGCTGCTGGGGCTGACCCAGGCACCAGGGGGCTGTGTCCCAGCTGTCTTCCCCGTGTGGAAAAGGAACGGAGCTCTTTCAGTAAAGGAAGGTGAAGAGGAAGGTGCATTTTAGAGACCGCGTCAGGTATCTCATTTCCCAGGCTTCTTCCTTGCTCCAGGTTTATGTTGATCACTTTTTCACAAAATAACTAAGCTCTCAACTGATTTAAGAACTATTGCATTCCAGTAATTTTCTTCTTTCTAACTTCTTTTAGCTATTACTAATTATTTGTTTGGTTGCTATCATTAGTGGGTCAAATTCTGCTCAGCTACTATTTTGACATTTGTTTTGCTTGATCAGAATAAAGAATTTAATACATGAAATAATAATAGCCTTTCATTCTTATTGCAACATATGCAAGGGATAACAACTTTCTGAATAGCCAAAATCTCTTTGTTCCATGACTTTAGCTGGAAATGCCACAAGAGCTTATTAGATTAATCAATTAGCAGAAATTACCATATTTATTTGCAATATCTTAGCACTTATGTTCTATTGCAGAAACAATGAATGGAAATTCAAGGCTAAATGAACCTGCTGTGGAAAAAACCCCCCAACAAACCAAACAAAACCACCTCCCCCCCCCCCCACTCTCCCCCCCCCCCCCCCAAAATCCCCAAATAACCTAGAGTTATTCAAGTCTGTTGTGCTTAAGTGGACACCATCACATATACACACACAGAAGTTTGATAATTATTTGCCCCTTCAATTTTATCTAGTTACTCCAGCTCTAAAATATTAACAGGTATTTTCCTTTTAGGACTTTACCGGAAATGCCTCTGAAGCTGTACTGCGGTTAAATACTAAAGTATGCCTTGGCTGAAAAAAGGGGCCATGAAATACGTGCATTTTAGAAGTTATCACTTCTAAAGTGAAGTTATTTAGAAGTATCCTTGGACTATTTGTAAACTTAGCAATAACAACATGCAACTGATGAGAAATATAAATAAAAAATTATTTCTATGGAACTGTAGCTTTTTCCTTCTGACTTGTTCCTCTTTTCTATGACTAATTGATACATGAGAGTTGCTAATGCATATTTAACTCTTCTCAGCCACTGGGGAGTTAGGCAGTCTTTTCTTATGTAAAGAAACACATTATAATGAAGTAGAAGACCTTATATAATACAGAAGATTTTTGAAATATGTGGTTCATACAAATGCCATTAAGGTGAAGCTGGGTTGGGTTGTGGGTTGTTTGGGTTTTTTTTTGGGGGGGTGGGGGGCGGGGGTAGAAGGTGGCTGTAAGTTTCTAAGGGCCTGTTTAGGTTTTACAAATATATTTGTGAAGCAATTATAACCTGATTGCAGTTACTGAGCATATTTTACAGTAAAATGTCATTTTATAATGATATTGAATTATTTTGTAATAAACTATGGTAACTAATTTGCTAAGTTAAGCAAGGCGGGTGCTGTAATAAACTATGGTAACTAATTTGCTAGGCTGGGCAAGGCGGGTAGGTACACTTGAATGGTCTGTAAATGTTAAACAATTAAATGTAAAGTGGCCATTCGGATTGGAACAATGTAACCGTGTCTCAGAAACCCCACCTAGAGCTGACATGTAACCGCTGTTGGAAGAAAAGCCGCCAAAAGGATGAGATCATGAGGCTTTTAAAAGATCCAATAGGAGAAAAGCGCGCCAGGAGACCAAGGCTCCGAGACTTTCGAAAGACCCCATAGGAGGAGGACACGCACCCCAGCAACCCAAATGACCAATGGAAAAGAGCAGGACAACTATCTGACGGGAGGAGATCGGTTAAAGACGATGGCACAAGGGTATAAAAAACGCTGCTGTTTGGAACTCGGGGTGCGTGTGGCAGAGCTGCGGCTCTCCATGCACCCAGCGCTGCTTTGCCTATTGCTTCCCACCCTAAATTGATTGAACCCAAATAAAATTATATATTTTTATAAAAATTGGCTTTGTCTGATTATAACAATTTTAATGAACAAGACACGTGATGTTGTAGATATGAATAAAATTTGAAGTTTAACATAGGAGATATCCACTAGGCGATCATAAGTATCATTCAGTGTAAAAAGGCTCCTCCACTCTGCTCTATTTTCATTATTCTGTCCTTGAATCCTGTCATCAGAACCACCTTCCTTGTAGGAGTAAGAACAGATGTCTCTCCCATTGGAGACCGTCTCTCTTATCCAGCCAGAAGGCTCACTTTCAAGTTACATGAGGCAAGAGGTAGTCTCTTCCCCTTATGAAGTTAAATGAGCTGTCAGTCTCAGCCCCTGCTGACTGAGGAGCAGGGAACCAAGATCACAATGGTACAAAAAAGCTGTACTTCTGGTATCTCAGATGTCAGGAAGGGATTCATTAGAACTGAAATGTCACTCTTAAAAGCACTGCCTTCAGTGCAGCAGTCGCTTTTGTTCTCTACTAGCCTTGTGCTTTCACTCCTTGGGATAGCTAGACCACATATCCAACAGGAAAAAAGATTTAGCTTTCATATGTAGACCAGAGAGACCTTGGGAGGATAAGCCATGAAAATCGGTGGAACAATAAATCTGCTGCGTTACTGAATTAATGCTCTTTGGTACCTCAGCCTTGGTGGCTTTTAATAGCCACCAATAGCTTAAGTTTGGTTTCTCACAGCTTTCAGTCTTTATAAACAAAATGTACTATGAAGAGACTTTTTCCTCATGTTGATTTCCTTTACTGTGTTCAAATACCCATTAAAATAATTTTTTTAAACTGTGTTCACACCATCGAAAAAAAACCCCAGTAATGAATCAGAATATATCTGTTGTATCTGAGAATATACAGAGCACATGTAAACTGCAATTTTAATATCTCCATACTGAGAATTAATAATAAAACTATCTTTTCTTCCTGCATGTCAAAATAAAGCAGCCACAGCACAAAGCATATTTTAGTTTTGCACCCATGACACAATTTTTTATCAATGAAGCCTTGAGGTGCCTTTTAATCCTATAATGAAATTACTGACTTTTCCTCTGTTTAATGACTAGACATTTGAGTCACAGTTGTGTAACGTGGATTCAGGATTCTAGTTTCAGATGTCCCACC
This sequence comes from Athene noctua, assembly GCF_965140245.1. Taxonomy (NCBI): domain Eukaryota; kingdom Metazoa; phylum Chordata; class Aves; order Strigiformes; family Strigidae; genus Athene; species Athene noctua. Next base: position 37,938 of record NW_027437571.1, on the reverse strand, counting down.
CTGTAAATCAAGGTAATAATCTTCCACAGAGATGGCATAAAGATAAATACATTATTGGTTGTGAGTCACCTACCCCGCCTTTGGAAGAGACATGAATATCTAAAATGGATTTTTAAGTTCTGGAGCAAACTTCAAACTTTTCACTGGACTTTTTCATGACTTGTAACTGAGGAAAATTTGAAGACTGCAAACCTTGCTTCTGTATACTAGTGAATTGCTGATCCTGCTATATATGTAGTCACAAAACAAGAATACATCAAATAACCTTACGATTGTGCCTAAGCACAAAGAGACTAGTTTCTTTGTAGTGAACGAGTGGAACAAGCTTGCAGCAGTTTTAGGGACAGCATCTTGGGAAAAGTAGGAATATGAGAAACTGTTTGCTGGCAGGATGAAGTTGTTCAAACGCAGCTGTCTTTGCTGGAGTTCTGAAAGGGGCCTTACACCTGTGAATTGTAAAATTTGCTGCTGATGTTGCCATCAAGACACCTGCTCAGGCATACAAATAATTGTGAATAAATCAACCTTGGGAATTTGGTATTCTCTGCTGTTATCCATTTATTTCTTTCCCAATGAATTAATTGCAGCACCTGGAATCAATTCTTTCCAAGCCACTGGGAAATTACAGTGATATCTTTTTCCCCAGAGTTTTGTACTTTTACATTGTAAGTGTTGGGTTCAACATTTTTTTTTTAATACTGTGATTATGATTTCCGCACTTTATGTATGTGGATGTCTGAGTTCTCCTGTAAAATCAGGAGAACCTACCATGTACTCTTTGCCACAAAAAAACCCCAACAACCCAACCCAAACTTTCAACACCTTGCAGCCTGAAGGAACATGGTAAGAGCTCTAGGAAGAAGGAGCACCAGCCTCACAGTTTGAGGGCCTTTTCACTAGTTAATGTCAAACGCTACTAGATAGAGTCTCTTCCTGAACTTACGTCTAACTCTCATCTTGGTTTTGCTGTAGACAATGTAAAATGCTCTACAGAGACAACTGCTTGACTTTATCACAGTGTGCAGGTTTAATTCCTGCCGGGATCTGAGAGTGCGTTGCCGTTGCCCCTCCCTCACCCGCGGCCGGTCGGGCTGGAAGTTAGGCACAGACCCGGGCTAAAATAACACGGAATTTAATACAACAGAGTGATAGAACAATCTGAACAGCAGCAGTAGCAATGATAACAACAAGAAACAGCAATAGCAGTGAGCAAGATAAAAGATATACAGAGAAATACCGCTAGCTGGTTTACGGACAAAGGATTCCCGCCACCCTGCCCGCCAAAGAGCAAGGTGAAAAAAGGTTCCGCCCCTGGACCTGACGCCAGCGTGGTATGAATAACCCGGCTGGAGATCCCTTCCCCCTCTCTCTCTGTTGGGAAGCTTAACCCTATCCTAGCTGAACCAGGACACACAGTAATCCTTTACTTTAGAGCTTACAACCAGGATAGCCTTTTTTATTGCTTTTTTATCTGCAAGACACTGGATGTCATAGTACTGTGAGAAAAAAACTATTGTAGAAGTCGGAGTTCTTCCCTTAGACTGATATTCCTCAGGATGTTTGTGTATATTGTCAGGTCTTATTTACATTCTGCTTTCATGTGGGTATTTTTAAAAAAACATCTAAAATTCTCTGTTGACATGATAAACCTTATATTTATCTTCATAGTGATATTTTTTTAATTTGAAGGTCTTCTTACTCCAATATTCATTTGAAACACAGACCATACTCGAGTTCCTTAAAGATGGATAATTTTTAATATTGTCAATTTAGCTGTATAAGCAAGAAATGTTATATTACAGCTCAGTAAGGGCATTTTGTGCTCCTGCACAAAAAGCTGTTAAATTCAGTAGCTGGTACTCTTTCACAGAGCCTTTTTTTTTTTTTTTTTTTTTTCTGTTCTCTCCTGTTTGCTTTCATTAAACTAAAGTAACTACGCCTTTGTGCTGAGAATTATCTGTAAGTAAAACTGGAATGGGAATTCTGAAAGTGAGTCTTTTTAAAAGATGTTGTTGGGTTAAAGGATTTTCAGACAATGTTGAGTACCTGGCTTCTAGAAATCACACTCTAAGTGATTTCAGACCGGGAATCCAAAATCACTAGTAGTGTTTGAAATTGTAGTCAGGGTAATATAAAATGAAGGTTTATTTCATTTAGATTTGAATACTCTCAGGAATCAGTCACTGACATTCACTTGCTGCTGTTTTCCAAAATGTTGATAATGGTCATCACTGAATACACTTCTAAAGGCATTTATCTGAAGAGATGCATTAAGGGTCTGATTAAAAGGTCTTATGCATAGCACCGGCTTTCTTGTGCTAAGTGCAGATCAAAACAGTTCAATAGCTTGTTTTGGGTTGGTTGGCAGTTTTTAGTGGTATGACTTTTGGAGGTCTCAGTACAAAAGATGTTGGGGCTGTTGATGTCCTGTGTCACTCTGCAGTAAATAATACCACATCAGCCTTTTCATAAAACAATTAACTTCTGGTTTCAGATGACTCTGGAAGGCTGTTCCAGAGTCTTTTAGAGCTACATAATTTTTGTCCTAGATTTTCAATATTGTGGTGGGTTAACCTTGGCTGACTGCCAGACCCCCACCCAGCTGTTCTCTCCATCCGCCTCCTCTGCAAGACAGAGGCAGAAGATGAAAAGAAGCTCATGGGTCAAGATAAATAAAGGGAGACCACTCTCTAATTACCCTCATGGGCAAAACAAACGACTGGGGAAGATTAATTGACAATTAAAAATGGAGTAGGATAGTGAGAAACAAAGACAAAACTAAAACCACTTTCCCCCCATCCCTCCCTTCTCAGGCTCAAATTCACTCATGATGCTTCTATATCCTCCCCCACCAAGCAGCACAGGGGGATGGGGAATGGGGGTTCATAACACTTCATCTCTGCTGCGTTCCTCTTCACTGTGTTCCCCTGCTCCAGTGTGGGATTCCTCTCATGGGATGCAGTGCTTCATGAAATGCTCCAGCATGGCCCTTCCCATGGAGTACTGTCCATCAGGAACAGACTGTTCCTGCATGTGCCACTCTACCCAGACTGCAGTTCCTGACAGCATCCCCCTCCTGTGTGGGTGCTCTGCATGTTGCAGGTTCCTTCAGGGCACATCCACCTGCTGTGATGTGGTGTCCTCCACTGGCTGCAGTGTGGATATCTGCTCTGATGTGGCCTTCTCCATGGGTTGCAGCAGGACAACCTGCTTCACCGTGGTCTCTCCGTGTGCTGCAGGCCATGTGCTCCGGCACCAGGGGCACCTCGTGCTCCTTCTCTGACCCTGGTGCCTGCAGGGCTGTTTCTCTCACATTTCTCTCACTCCTCTCTCTCACAACTGACATGCAGCACTTTTTACCTTTTCTTAAATATGTTATCACAGGGGCACCCACCAGTGTTGTTGATGGGCTCAGCTTTGGGCAGCAGTGAAGCCAGTGGGAACTGGCTCTGTCTGTCATGGAGAGCAGCTTCTGGTCTCTTCTCACAGAAGCCACCTTGCGTGACTCCACAGTCATAACCTTGCCATATGAACCCAACACAAATATTTGTTAATAACTTATACTGAGTACTACGAGGTGTTTCTCTATCTGCTTTCTATTGTGATACATTCCCTGAGGAGTAGTTAAAGTGAACTGCAGAATACCTGTGTGACCTGATGTTTGATATCTGCACTTAAACCAGAAAATTTTTCAAAGTATATTTGTCTGTTATTTTCCTGGTTCACAAAGAAACTGTTTAATAATTCCTGTAAATTAGTTTTAAGTGCCACAGAAAAATATGCAGAGAGGAACAGTTCTGAATAAACACCAAATCTCCTGTAACCTTAGCAAGTAAGATATACTTAGTTAAGCTAAAGTTCTAGATTTTCCTTTGGTTATAATAATGTCTTTTAAAAATGTGATTGTATTTAACTTTGGATTGACTTAAGAACTCACAACAATTAAATTTCCTAACTTGGTGTTGCAAGGATATACATATAACAGCTTCATCATGATTTTTCTTCCATCTTACAGTTTTCATTAAACAAATTAATCTTTTAGCTGGGAAAGTAGATAAATGTAATGATTTTAGTGTTTATTAAAATATTCTACAGCAGAAGGAAGAAATTATTTGAAGTTTTGAAATGCTATTAAAGTAAACCAGCTATGAAAATTTGAAAATCAATATGCTACTTCCTGTTAAGCTACCTCTGCTTTAAATCAGAGCGTATGTTCTTAATATTGCAGTCACGCGTAAGCACGTGTTAGAACAACAGCACATCATTACCGATTACTCAGGAAGAAAACTTTACAAAGCTTTTAGGTATGGTAGCAGAAAGTTTCATCAACTATGACAGTTACAGATTGCTAAAAATTCTTGCAGATTAGAAACTGAAGGTCACACCAGCTATTTCACTGATAGTTTTGGAGACTTACAATAGACTTGCTTCTGTGAAATAATGTTTTTTATAGGATATGCATCACTTCCCGCTGCACTTAGGAGTGATCACCTTTATTTGATTTGTTGAGTCTATTAAAGTAGATTTGCTGTTTCACTGAATATTGGCGTGGATGCCCATGCAGTTGCACTGCAGCGCGAAGCAGTTGTTTGCTGTGCTGCAGACAGCTCACAGTGTGACACTTCTGCATGTACTTTTATTGATTAGTAATATCCCCTGGAATTTATTTCACCACTCCAAAGAGCTTGCTGAGCAGATATTTATAAATCTCTGAAGTGTGCCCTAACAGGATAGAATTGATGAAAAGTATCTTGTACTTATTAGTGATTTTTAATTATTTATTACGTGAGATATGGTAGTCTTATATTAACCCCCTTGTTTATTTTCACTTTAGGAATGCCAAAACTTAAATTCTCCTTTGTATATATCACCACAGGATCTTCAGGATACAAAGCTTTGTGTTTCTGTATGTCTCTCTGAAACCCTGATGTGAAGAACAGCTTCAAGCTGTGGAGCAAAAGAAATGCTTCCTTTTTTATTTCATCACCTTTATGTCTAAATCTTCCAGCAAATTTTACTGCAGTTTATGCACCGAGATATGCGTTGTGCAAATGGCATTTATACTCAGATCTTCTGTTTGACACCAAATGAAGCTTACCAGTAGCAGCACAGAGTTATTTACAAAGAAAACCAGTCATCTGTTTTGTAATTTTGAATTTTGGCTATGAATGAGTTAATAAAGTGTTTCATTTGATTTTAGAGGCAAAACAAGCATTTAAACCGAAGATTCTTTACTGGCCAAGACTTTTGGATTTCTTGAAATGTGTAAAGGACCCTAAAAAATCATTTGTTTGGCTGGTATTTTAGGTGTGACTATCAAATAAAATCTTTGCAGGCTCCCGAACCATTCCACTTTATGGGCTATATCCTCTTCTGGTGACAGCATATGACTAAATAACCACTTTTAATTGCTGTTATGGGATCTCCATAAATCACAGTGATGAATGACACTTGCCCTGGTTTCATCCAGGATAGAGTTAACTTTCCTTGGGCTGAGAGGGAGCACAGCTAGAGGCCCAGGCCTGGATCAATCATTTGAGTATTTCATATCATGTGATGTCATGCTTAGTATATGAGGGGATGCACGCTTTCTCATTTTTGGTTTCAGTTTCCCAGTTGGCAGTGGGATTTCTGGTGGAGTCGGGGTTGCTGCTGGGGGTGGGCTGCATACTGATTGCTGGTGGGTGGGTAACTGCTGTATTTTACCCATTTGGGCTTACTGTTGTTTTGTTACTACTACCAAATTATTTTTCTTTTTAATTCAACCTATGAATTTTTTTTTTGTCTCTCCCCTATTTCACTGGGGGGAGGAGTAAATGACTGGCCACGTGATGATTGGCTACCAGCCGAGTTCAAACCACAAAACCGCTAAACATATTCTCCACAAAAACTCCAAGCATACCATAACTTACTGTCAATGATGACAACAACTGTAAAGATACAAGACTAATTGAAAATAAGATTTGCCAGGACTTGGCATCACTTAGTCTAACCCAGCATTCCATGAGAAAGGAAAAGAGAACACTATTTTTTTGATCAGAGCTCTCCACTCATTTTAAGTGAAAGCTCCATCTCTGCTTGTAGTCTTCAAATGAGCTAAAGCGACAATGTTCTTGGAGTTTTAGCCTGTCATAGATATTAGCATGTGGAGGGAACACAACATTTAAATATGGACTTTGGAGCTGGACAAATACAGAATAGCTTAGTCAGATACACTGGTTAGTTATCTTACTTCACTGGTTATCAGTCCCTACACCTCGTGCTCTTCCTACTTACTGAAAGCTTTGCTGGTGCTGGACAGGGCAGCATCAGGAGGTGCCACATACCCCTCTGCTTTGAGGTGGGTTCTTCCCACATCAAGAAAGTGAAAGCAATGCATCTGTGAAAGCAAAGTTGACGAGAGGAAAAAATAAATATTTACTTGGAATATTGCAGTGTGTGACTTCATTCAGGCTCTTTTCCAGTATAGTCTCAAATATAGGCTTCAGTGCCCCTAACTCCTTTCAAAGCAACATCAGAGCAAGTAACACAACTGGGGTATTATACTTGAAATATTATTAAATAGAAAGTATTCTATGGCTTTAGTAACCTGTCTCTTAATTTCTTACTGATTGGAAAAAATCCATGAAATAAGTTAATGAAAAACATATCTATATTAATATGTACCTTTTTTTTCTGTACAAAGTTGATGTCTTTGGATATGTTTTTCAAACCTCCACAAAAGCCAAATACACTACACTTGAAATGAAAATGTGATCTTTGAAACTGTGGGATTCTTTATGGAACACTGTCTAATGACTAACATGTACAAAATTATAATTTTGAAGAAGCAGCTATAGAAAAGAATCCTCTCCATCAGATGTCTTAATATATTAAAAGCTTTGGAGAAGCATTTGTACTAGTTATAAACTATGACCGATCAAATAAATTTGCAGGTTTGCACATTTTGTAGATTTGATTAAAGGCTCTGTTAGGTAAGCCAAATGCTCCTGGGGTGGTTGCAGAGATTACTGTACCTAGAAGAGGAAGCTGTGGTTTATAGTTAACACACTGCACATTACCCTAATCCACTAAGTTTTTCCTTTTCTGTTTATTTCCTTGGATGTTCAGCAAAACACCTTACTTCTTGCAGATTTTGGGGTTTTTTTTGAGAAGTTGTCAATACTTTGCAAATACAGAGATGCATGTGTGATTTTGCTTGTGCTCTAACTGTGGGTCGTATTCTGGCTCTGTTTACTTGGGGGTTTATTCAGCAAGTGTTTACTGTAACTTGTTACTTTACCAGAAGAGAGAATAAAACTGTAGTGTATACCTGGTGGAAATCCAAAGGGTTTATAGTTTTGCTCAAAGCTACAGTACAAACTACTGGGTATCAAACTTCTCAGTGTAAGATGATGGATACCATGTGCCTATGATCACTAGTAAGGGGTCTTTCTTTTAACCCACAGTCCTTTAGATCTACATTTTTAAAGAGTCTACTTAAAGTTAACTGTTGAACTTGAAATATTCAAGGGGTTGTATTATTTGTGAATGTATAGTGTCATTTTGAAGATCAAGTAACATTCTATTTCTTTAGTTTTAGTTATTTCTGCAGCATCAAAGTAGGAAGAACAGCTGGGCAAGAGAAATCTGCTGCGTAAATGACTTCATAACCAATAAAGCAGAAAAATAACATACAAATAAATCCATCCTAGTAACAATAAATTTACAAGACAAACCCCATGAGAGATGTTTTAAATTTGACTACAGTTATTTTTGAGAATATTTAGGAATGTGTCAAATTGAATCCCAGAAATAAAGCAATTCTATGACCTACTTTGAAAGGGAAGCCCTTATGTGACTGTCATGCTCTTTCCACTACTTAAGAGCAAATTCCCCTGTCTTAGGTTGATTCTAGGAGAAATCATAACAGGTATCAGGCTCAACACAGAAAACATATCCTCTAAAATCTTGTAAAGGAATATAATGCTGCTCATATGAATTTTTCTACTGGTTATTCTGTAAGCACTGGTCAAGTACATGTAAATTTCTGTGATCGGAGTAAACTGGTGCAGTATGTTCGTTGAAAGAGGCTTTCTTCTTTACGAGTCCATTTGTTTCGGTGCTGTTACTGAGAAATCATTCCACATAGCTGGCTTCTAACATGTTCTGAAAACAACTACCTCTCAACTATGGGTTTTTCTGAGCTCTTAATTTACACTTCAGCTTCTGAGCGTTTTGAGAGATGTTTGGGGACTTTTGAGATCCAAATAGTTTCACAGTGGACACTGTCAATCACAGCAGCTTTCCTAATAATTACTAAGTTTATTTTGACTGCTATTATGCTATAAACTGTCGTTTTTTTTCAGAACTATCTATTGTAGCTCCAAAGTTTGTTTTCTTTTAATAGGGGTATGCCCATTAATATCTATAGACAGCTGGGATTTTTTTTTTGTTGTTATATCACTTCACAATTTTATGTTCAATTTCATCTGCCAATTTAGAATCCAGTAAATTTCATAAAGTCTTTAAGAGTTTTTTGCAGTCATTCTTCAACTCTTCTATTTTGAACAATGTAATTTCATCAGCAACATTTGTCACTTCATTGTTTTTTCTCTTTTCCAGGTCATTTATGTATCTGTAGTGTTGAAGAGCATGTAATCCAGCACATGTGAAACCCTCTTCACAGTCTTTCTCTGCTATAAAATTCACCTTATCCAATCTCTCAACAAACTGTAGAGCACCTTCCTTTCAACCCCTGGCTACTTCGCTTGTTTAAGAGGCTTTGGCAAGTAATCTTGAAAGCCTTGTAGCTGACAGTATCAGTGGATCTCCCTTACCCACAAACTTGTTAACTATTTCAAATGCTAGTTCCCAAGCCTAACGGTGCTCTTTCACTTTTGAAAAAACATTCTGACTCTGATATCATAGTTAGTGTTGTGTCTTTTGGTGTGTTTTAGGGTTGCTGTTTTACTTTTTTGTCCTCTTGTGGTAGTTTCTGTTACATTTCCCAATGTAGATGTCAAGCTTATAGGCATTTGTTTTCCAGGATTTTATCTGGAAGCCTTTTTTTTTTTTTTTTTTTTTTAAAAAAAAAAAGTCATTTTAGCTAAAAAGACTGAATATAATTAAAACTCATCTGTATGTATACCTGGCTACCTGGGTACTGTCAAACAAAATACTATTTTGGCAGCATGTAGCTCAGCATGTTGAACAATGGCAGTACTGGGATAAGTACTGACATATTTACACTGTTACAGTAATCACCTTTGGCTTTTGACATTGGCTCAGGTATCCGGATGGGTGACCTGTGGTTGCAGCATGACCACAGTGTAGAAATACCTGGGAGCTTCCCTGAGGAAGAGATTCAAATCTTATCTTTAACTCCTTAAAGAACTCCAACTACGAGGCAAATGTGAGGGAGAAACAATTCCTAATGCTGCTGTCTTTGGAGGGTGTGCCTTGTTTAAGAATATTTGGAGGATGCTTAGAATCAGGCCTAGATAGTCTAATGATAAAACAATGTTTTTTCATAATACTGATTAAGGATTTTGGGCAGCTTTTCTTTGTGGTTCTTTCAGTATTAGGCACCAGTTGAAAATGTTGATTTTTTTTAAAATTTTTCTTTTTTTTTTTTTTGTTACATGGTAGACTTTGTGGGCTAAACTCTTAAATTTCTTTAAAAGTGGGAATATACTTCATACCTTTGAAGAGTATTGTGAAAATGCAATTAAAATTCACACTACCTGTATAAATGTAAGTTGCATAGATGCCAAAGAAGGATTATTAAGAAATTTCTTTGCAGGGTGGCCATATGATGTACACTAGCTTTTTTGCTCCTGTTTGGTGGTCATAACTAGTTGCTCGGTAATCCCAGTAGTGATTATCTATGCTGCAAGTCTTCCTTTGGATGACAAAGTAGAGAGCTGGGGAGGCTCAGAAGACAGGCTTGTCTGACAATCAGCAGTGAATAAAATATTTTTATGTGAAATGTCCCGTGTAATCCGGTGGATGTCAGTGTGGAAGAAATTAGCTGTTATATTTCATTCATGAGACAGAATATCCTTAGCATATCACAGGTAACAATTGTATTTGCTAGTGTTTTGTCTTCTGTAATCTGGCTGGTTTTTTGGTTTTTGTTTTGTGGTGGGTTTTTGGTAACAGGAAAAAGAAGTATGTTTTGCTTTACACTGTGAGCCAATAAGCAAAGTATTCAGCTGGTGAGCAGGCTGACTTGTTCAAAATCCTTGCCTTAAGTCCCAAGCACTTGGTGGGGTCAAGATTTCATTGATGGCACACCACAAGCACCATAAGGCATGGACAGACTTCAACAGCAGAATCCTGAGTATGGGGGCTTAGCGAACTGCATTGTTAGGAAACTGCTGAACGTTTCTCTAGTATTTCTGTGTTGGAATTTCCAAGTCATTATATAGATCTGGTCTTTTATTCTTACTCCATCGTTTGAGTTGACTTTTAATTTTTTTTTTTTAATTATCATGAGAAATAAAGGTGTAGAAATACAGAGAAGGACTTGTAAAACAGCTGGGATCCATCAGAAGAACACTATCTAGAATTGATTGTAGGATAACCTTCCTTAACCACGTCCCTGTCTGGCTGGAGTTGTCTGTATGTGATGTGACAGTCCTTGAGAACTGTTGAGAAGAATCCAAAACAAATCTCTGTTCTAAACAAGTCTGTGATCCCTTTGATTTATCAGCTTCATGAAGTAGAACTTGTCTGCCCTGAATAAGCATGACCTGAGGTGACCTCCAAGTAGATTAGCTAATGAGGCTGAGTACAGCAGTGATGAAATAGAACCATAGAAAGGAGGCAACAAAGTAAACATGATGCAAATAGAATATTCTCAGCAGCATATAACTCAGGTTACATCCTTTGCTTAAAAGAAAATTAAGCTATTTATGTGACACTGTAGACACTAGATCTAAGGAACTTTTAAACTTTTTATGAGTAATCTCTGATCTTGCATCCATAGAGGCAAAAAGTAAAACATGAAACCATAGTTTCTGCGTTGATTAAAATTGAGAGATGAATTAAAGATACAACTATCTTGATTTGGGTTATGATAACTAGCTTTAAAAAACTATAAATATGTATTAGTTGTGCTACAGAAATGAGAGTGCTCATGCTGAGAGCTTATTCACTTAGAATAAAGTTATGAAGGTGGAGGGGGGAGGCGGGGGGGGAGGAGCAAAACTTCAAAGTTCGTAGGAGAAAAAGACTTCCCTGACTTTCCTTTTTTAAACTTTTCATTTAAATGTGAATATTTAGAAAGAGGTATAGTCACACTGTTATGGAGTCAGTATAGTTCTGCACTTGGAGGAGGTCACTATCTTCTCAGGGAAGAACATGCAGTTTTAACATGGTATGGTGGAAGTTCTGGACTGAAGATTTTAACATTAGCATTATGGCTAGGATGTTTATTAATTTGGTTTTCTTAATTTCAAAGTTGTTAATACTGTATTTCCTTTTACCTCTTTCTGCAACTCCACTATTTCACCTTTCTTTGTCAGTGTTTTTCAGTGATTTTCAACTTCTAATATGCCTTCCTTACATCTTATTATTCAGTCTTCTATGCTTTGATATCAGCCAACTCTTTGAATATAGCAGCAAGCACTAAAGCAAACTCAGAGAAAATTTGGAATTCAGATTTGATGTAAGTCACAATTCAGTTTTAGTGAAGTATAGTTGCTTTTTATATTATACTTTGCATGAGGTAAAAATGTAATCATGATCACACCTCTTGTGAGTATACTGGTAAGATTTAAGCAGCTTAAGGAAAAATGTAGAGGATATTGGTTGCAGCTTGAATATGCTCTTTGTGGAGAGCTTTGAAAAGCTTTGTGCAAATACTTATATTTTAGGGAAATGGGATGTAAATAGAATGGAGTTTTTATTGTTGACAATATTAGTGCTAATCCTGGGAGAGAATCCTCTGCTAGAATATACTTGTTCTTGAGACAGGTGCCACCAGTGAGTCACACAGTCCTTTGTCTCTCTCCAGAAGTAATGCACTTCAGTTGTTGGGAGTGGGGGTTGTTGGGGGGAGATGGGAAGAGGTGGGAAACCCACTCAAGGTTTTTCCTCATATGCATCAGTTGCCAAGCAAAAAAGGTGTTTTAGGCAATGATAGTGACCTTAAACAGAACATTAACTTAAGGGTGTTTGTAGTGCAAAACAGTTTTTTCATACTCAATTTTTTTTTATACTGTTTTTCTTTAAGAAATACTTTTTAACCTTAATTAGTTCAACAATTCCACTACTAGTTGTGTGCAAAATAAAGACATATTTGATCCCTTGCTGATCTTGTAGGCAGACCTTATACAATCCGTATTTAACCATCTAGTATTTTGGTCACACTGGTCTTTATTTCCCTGGCAGCTGATTACATTTTGTCAGATTTTTAGATGCATTTGCAATTCTAGTTGATCAAACTACAGTTTTGTTCCTGTTTTGTTTTGATTTCTTAAACTCTGGTTTGCATGCTGCAAAAAATGCATTCTGCTGTGCGGTTTTTTTGCCTCTCCATATCAAATAGGACTTGAAATGCCTTCTTGGATCATTAACTGCAGTTCCCTACTGACACAAAGCATGAGATTGCACGATCACTCTTATTTATCACTAATGTTTTGCCCTCTGAGGTAAGGAGATTTCTCTTATGTGTAGTGATAGACAACAGTCTGTCTGGACATCTTTTGGTTTTTATTTTGACAGTGATTTCCATTTTCTGAAGAGAGGGTCTTTGTGAACTTTTATAGGTAATCATACTGAGATATTCACAGTAAAAACAGGGATTCAGTAATGCTGCTTTGTTCATCCTATGCTGCAAACGCTGTGCTATTAAGGATAAGATATCTCCAAAGGGTTTTATCACTAAAACCTTGAAGAATGCTTGGCAGATCAAATCATGTTACACACTTTTCAATTAAAGAGTACTGCTTAAGTTACGTGATAAGTAGCGTGTGTAGATTACTCTTGAGTATTTCTGCTCAGCGATGCTTTGAACACCTCCTGGTTTTCCTCCCATTGTGACATGTTATCATATCACATTTACCACCTGGGGAAACACAAGACCAGAACTAGAACTTTAATAGGATTTTAGTTTTGGCATTTGCACTTAATTAAAATACTCAGATGAAGCCCAAGAGTTCTTCTATATGAAGGCATTTCCATGCTTCAGTAGAATAAATCTTCCTTAGAAACATGTTCTGTAATGTGGTTATTTATGTCCTCTGGGGTTTGCAATGCTTCTTTACTGTCCTGCATGCCGCTCTGAGGTCAAAGAAAATGTCTGCTTTGTAGTGGCTGCAGGCAACACTGAAGATATCTTGCTTGAAAAGATGCCTTGCATCCAAAGGACTTTAGCTAGCAAGATTATAGGAACAGCTGTATGGAGAAAAGTGGGGGAGGAAAACCTTTATATTTTTTCTATAGTAATGTGAAAAACACTGTTAACAGAGCACCAAGTCTGAAGGGATTTGAGAGGTGTAATTGAACTGATTAAAACAATTCCGTATTTTGCTTGCCATGAATCCACTGAAGTATCAAATTCGAGTATAACCACTTCAGTAAGACCTTTTGACCTTTAATGTCTTAATTTTCTCACCTGATGTATTAGGATAATCGTCTCTTTGTATTTTCAAGCAGTCTGTTTTACTGCTGGGAAGCACCTGAATTGCTTTCAAATAATAGTAACAAAAAAAAAGTGGAGTATGAAAGAAGAAAAAGATAAAATATTATTTGCACTGTTTAATGGAATACATAGGCCACCATGAATGTTGTCTAAAAGAGATGGAGATTATATATAGAAACTAAAAGATTTACTCTGTAAAGTCATGCCAAATTAAGTTTGCGTGTCTCCTTTTACTACTAACAGAAGAAATAAATCATTCTTCCAACACACTACAAAACAAAAACAGATTAGCTCTTAATAGTTTCAAGATTATTAAAATTTGTATACGAGGTAGGCATAGGCAACTCTTCTCTGAGAGGTGCAGAGGCAGCCATCTGCTGACCGGACACACTCTAGCGAGGTGTGGTGCTTACAGGGGGCTTGAATCAGGGACATCACTGAGAGACTGCTGAGCCTCATACAGTCCACTGACTATTTTCTGCTGCTGTTTTGCGTGGGCACCAATGATACAGCCAGGACCCATCTGAGGAGTATCAAGAAAGACTACAGAGCCCTGGGAGCAGTGGTAAGGGAGCATAGGTAGTTTTTTCATCTGTCCTCCTGGTCAAAGAAAAGGAGTTTGAAAGGACCAGTTGAAACTGGTAAACCAACAGCTGGTACGGGCCTAGTGCCACAGCCAGGGGCTTGGCTACTTAGAACATGGGACTTGCTTTAAGAAATCTGGCCTGCTGGGGGCTGATGGGGTCCATCTGTCAGAGAAGGGGAAGAGCATCTTTGGTCATAGATTGCCAATGTGGTGAAGAGGGCTTTAAACTAAAGTTGCTGGAGGAGGGTAACCTCAATCCATCCCACTCCTACCAACTTGATTCCAGTGCCAACAATAGATGCTCAGAGCCTCAAAAGGGATCACGGGTCAGCAGGAGAGCACCTGGGGAGGAGCACAAAGAAATTCCAGCCAGTTGGTGAGCTTCATCGGGGCCCAATTTAAATGCCTCTGTGCAAATGCACATAGCGTGGGGAATAAACAAGAGGAACTAGAGTCATGCAGACGTCTGCAGAGCTACGATCTTATTGGCATCATGGAGACATGGTGGGGGATGGGTCCTCTGACTGGAGCGTTGGAATGGAAGAATACCGGCTCTATAGGAAGGACAGGCAGGGAAGATGTGGAGGGCGTGTTGCCCTCTGTCAATGACCAGCTGGAAGGCATGGATCTCTGCTTGGGGATGGATGAGGAGGCAGCTGAGAGCATATGGATCAGGCCTAAGGGAGGGCAGGGACAGGAGATGTTATAGTGAGGGACTGCTACAGGCCACCTGACCAGGAAGACTGAGCAGATGGAGGCCCTCTGTAGACAGGTAGGGGTAGCCTCACATTCATAGTCCCTCATCTTCATGGAGAACTTCAACCACCCTGATATCTATTGGTGGATGACACAGCAGTGCATGAGCAATCCAGGAAGTTCCCGGAATGCATTGACGATAACTTCCTTGTACAAGTGATAGAGGAGGGGCTGGTGGAGAGCGTGAAGCTCAAGGGCAGTCCTGGCTGCAGTGACCATGGAATGGTGGAGTTCAAGATCCTTAGGTCAGGGAGGATGGTCCACATCAACTTTGCTACCTGCACTTCAGGAGAGTGGACTTTGACCTCTCAGGGATCTTCTTGGCAAAGTAGCATAGGATAAAGCCCTGGAGAGAAGAGGAACCCCAGAAAACTTATTGATATTCAAGGATCACCTCTTCTAGGCTCAGAAGAAATGCATCCTGACAAAGAGGAAGTCAGGCAAAAACACTAGAAGGTTTGCGTGGATGAATGAGGAGCTCCTGAACAAGCTCAAACACAAAAACAAAGCCTACAGAAGGTGGAAGCAAGGACAGGTATCCTGGGAGGAATACAGAGAAACCGTCTAGGTAGCCAGGGATCAGGTTAGGAAAACAAAACCCTGATAGAGTTAAATCTGACCAGGGCCATCAAGGGCAACAGGAGAAGCTTCTATAGGTACGTTGGTGATAAAAAGAAGACTAGGGAAAATGTGGGCCCTCTCACCAAGGAAACAGAAGGCTTGGTCACCTTGGATACAGAGTAGACTGATGCTCAAAGACTTTTTTGCCTCAGTCTTCACCAGCAAGTACTCCAGCCACACTGCCCAAGACGCAGAAGGTGAAGGTGGGGACTGCGAGAAGGAAAAACTGCTCACTATAGAAGAAGGTCGGGTTCAAGACCATCTAAGAAACCTGAAGGTGCACAAGTCCATGGAACCTAATGAGATGCAACCACAGGTCCTGAGCAACTAGTGGATGAAGTAACTAAGTCACTAGCTATCCTATTTAAGAAGTCATGGCAGTCTGGTGAAATTCCCAGTGACTGGAAAAGAAGAAATGTAACTCATTTTTTAAAATGGAAACAAAGAGGACTCTGAGAACTGCAGGCCAGTCAGTCTCATCTCTGTGCCCAGTAAGGTCATGAAGCAGATCCTCCTGGAAACTGTGCTAGGGCACATGGAAAATAAGGAGGTGATTAGTGATAGCCAACATGGTTTCACTAAGGGCAAATCATGCCTCTTGAATTTGGTGGCCTGATGAATTGGGGTTACAGCATTGGTGTATAAGGGAGAAGCAACTGACATAATTTATCTGGATTTGTGCAAAACTTTGACACTGTCCCACATGACATCCTTGTCTCTAAATTGGAGAGACATGGATTTGATGGATAGGCCACTCAGTGGATGAAGAGTTAGCTGGGAGGTCACACTCAAAGAGTTGCAGTCAATGGCTCGATGTCCAAGCAGAGAGCAGTGATGAGCAGTGTTCCTCAGGAGTAGGTGTTGGGACCAGCGCTGTTTAACATCTTTGGTAACATGGGCAGTGGGATCAAGTGCACCCTCAGCAAGTTCAGGGATGACGCCAAGCTGTGGAGTGCAGTTGACACGCTGGAGGGAGGGATGTGCCATCCAGAGGGACCTGGACAGGCTTGAGAGGTGGGCCCATGCAAACCTCATGAAGTCCACCAAGGTCCTGCACATGGGTCGGGGCAATCGCAAACACAAATACAGGCTGGGTGATGAGTGGATTGAGAGCAGCCCTGCAGAGAAGGACTTGGGAGTAGTGGTGTATGGAAAACTGACTATGAGCCAGGAATGTGCACTCACAGCCCAGAAAGCCAACAGTGTCCTGAGCTGCATCAAGAGAGGTGTGGCCAGCAGGTTGAGGGAGGGGATTCTCCCCCTTTTTTCCACTCTTGTGAGACTCCACCTGCAGTGCTATGCCCAGTTCTGGGGCCCTCAACATAAGAAGGACATGGACCTGTTGGGGCGAGTCTGGAGGAGGACCATGAGGATGATCAGGGGCCTGGAGCACCTCCCATACGAGGGCAGGCTGAGAAAGTTGGGGTTGTTCAGACTAGAGAGAGGAGAAGGCTCTGGGGAGACCTTATAGCAGCCTTCCAGTACTTAAAGGAAGCCTGCAGGAGAGATGGGGAAGGACTCTTTATCAGGGAATGTAGCGATCGGATGAAGGATAATGGCTTTAAACTGAAAGAAGGTAGATTTAGATTTGATATAAGGAAGAAATTCTTTCCTGTGAGGGTGATGAGACACTGGCACAGGCTGCCCAGAGAAGCTGCGGCTGCCCCCTCCCTGGCAGTGTTCAAGGCCAGGTTGGACGGGGCTTTGGGCAACCTGGGCTAGTGGAAGGTGTCTCTGCCCATGGCAGGGGGTTGGAACTAAATGATTGTTAAGGTCCCTTCCAACCCAAACCATTCTATGATATACTTTTGTGATAGAAATAGAATAAATTCTAGGAATAAGCCAACAATGAATTCTCAGAAAGTATGCATTAATGTGCATAATATGAACTAGCAGGCTAGATGTGATACAGCTTGTATGACATTTAAAATCCATTAAAATGTTAAATTCTGTTTTTAACTGCTCAGTTAAATAGTCAAATATTAGAACTTAATTATTTTATTCCTGCATCTGTTGATCCTAGGTACGCAACAGTTTTATTAACTGTTTTTTTTCTTTTGTTAAATACGCAAGAAGTAATTTTTCACACACTACTATGCATTGTGTTACAATCCATACTAAAGCAGATAACTTCCCTGATTTTCATGGCATCACATATGAATTCAAAATCATCTTGCAAGAATTTATACTGTTGTATGTTTCTGAAGTATTCTGAAAGTATTGCCAACAATGTAAAATACAACATGCAGTTGCATGCTTCTTTAAATTAGGATGTGTGTGTGTGGCAAAAATCTTTAAGTTAGCTTCTGGAAGCAAAAAGATACCCGTAATAGAAGTAGTCTTTATGATGTTAAGTATAGTAGATTTAGTTTTGAACTGCTGAATGTGTTTCTGGAGTTAGCTGAATTGGTTTTGCAGTTCAAGAGGACACTGCTTGTGCTATAAAAAGTGAACCGTAAACACCTGGCTTAGCTGACTTCTATGAAGTTCACTTTAGTCAGTGTTTCAAGGAACAGGCTATTGAAGTAAGGAAGTGCTTGTAATGCTTAAGAGAGTCTTTCAGAAATTAGAGGAGAATCTGGAGATTTAAGGAGAGAAACTGTTTCGGTTGACCTACACCACTGTAAAGTAAAAAGCAGCCCAATCACCCTTAGCAAAACTTGAGGGGTATTCTGAGCAGTGATTTTTTTTTTCCTTTTAATTTATTTTTTAATGAAGCCCATCTCCTTTATGAAGTGTAAAATGCTAGGCTATCTAATGCATTTCATACGTCCATAATTATTATCTGGACTTGGTCTTGGAAGCTTGCTTTGCTAGTTGCATCCAAGCATCTTTGGATAAAACAGTATTGTAAACTCTTCAGATTACTTCGTATCTTGTTCACATAATGAAGAAATAATTTTACTTGGGTAGTAGTGTGCTGGTTTCCACACCTACAACATTTTATCTAATGTCAATGCACTGTTTGAGTAGTTGCAAGAATTTTAATATAAATCCTTTACCCACCAGCATCTGATAACCAGTCAAAAGAAAGTTTGGGGGGGGCAGGGAGGGAGTCTAAAGCTTTTAAATACAATGAAATCAGTTGGACCTGGAGGGTTTTGGACAGGGAAGTGCAAACACTAGTAATTTTGATTAAGAACTGTCTCTTATGCAGAAATAATTTCCATAAGTGCTGAGTTGTTCTTTGATATTATTTCCTTTAAATGTTATTTAAATTAAAAAACATAATCATAATAGTATATGGCTATATAAAATATTAGTAATGTAAAAAAAAAGTAACATTATAAGTTTTACCCAAGTGTCCTCAGCTATTCACAGCAGCCCGTTTTTGTGTAGCAGTTTAGTTGCTTATGTAGCATTGTCTTCAGCTGTGAACAGAAGGGTTTTATTCATTGGTCAGACACAACACATGTGGTGACTGCTCCAGAGGTTATCACTGACGTACAAAATAAGAAATAGTTTACAGTTATAAACAACAGGACTACAGGGAAATGACGACATACATTATTCAATGTCATACTCAGTGCTCTGTGCGTACCAACAGCTTACTATTGCACATTTAGGCAAGTGAATATTTCAATAAAAACGGGGTCTTAAAATACTTCTTTAAGCCACTGTGCTGTATAATGCAAGTTTATCCCTATAACCTCTATCAGACCTGAACAGGCCTCTTAGAATCATCGAGCTGAAAATCTTATCCTTCTCTGGTAAGATTTAAGATGAGAAATGATCATGCTTCACTTAATTTGCTGCAGAAAGCACTGCTAAGAAAGAATGAAGATAGCCTTTTGTGTGTTTTTCCTTCATAAACTAGGAAGTGTTACTTGGAAGAAATGTTGTGTTCTGTCACCGAAATGTTGTTTACTGAAGTTCCTTTGGGTGGGCGCAAAATCCCTTCTGTGGTTGTAAAGATGTTAGCCTGCACAGATCCGTAAGAAACACAAGGGTATAACTTGTTATGGTCAGAAGTAAATAGGTTAAATAGGTGTGGGTTGTTTTTTTGGGAGTGAGGTGGAAGGAGCTCTTTTCTTTTTTAAAACATCCAGAGAATGGAAATGGCATTCTGACACTGATATTAACATTACATTGCACACAGTTCTGAACTCGGTGAGAATGCATTCCTAAAGGAAGTAAATCTTCAGTGGTCCTTAAGAGGAGAGTAGACTGTTGTGATATCTTTCAGAGAGAAAATATATGCTGAAATAAAATCTTCCTCTTTCTTTGGTGAGAAATGGAGACATGCACTTAAGCGATGTTCCTGTAACATGTGTCAGCTATGGAAAGGAAATTTACAACTCCTCTCTGGAAGCTTCAACAGATATCACTACTATTAAATAACAAATAGAAAAATGTGGACTCAAACCTACTTGATTCTGTTGCAGTACAGCAGATTTAAAAGAAGAAATACAGGAAAATACTACCGCTTTGTGCAGCTGGGTGTTAACACTTGGATACCGTGAGATTGTAAGCACTGTGGAAATGACAAATTCCTAAAAATTGACCCAATAAAATATACGATACTCTAGAAAATCTGAGATTAGCAGCAACTTTTATTGTCTCCATATATTATCGCTTGTAATCCAGGGATTTTCCCCAGATGAGACAAAAAAGGGAACGTTTACAGCATAAAACTAAGACGATGCTTAATAATGAAATCTTGGTAGGTTTTACACATAAAGTATTTATTTGTTTCTACATTACTTTCTAATGTTAACAGCAAAACTGTGACTATATGTAGCCATCCATATATAAACACACACATAAACATAAGGTCCTTTTTTTGTCCAGCTAAAGGAATTACGATTTCCATTCACCAGAAAAAAAGGTATCCGATTTGAATTACAACAGCAGATAACTAACTTAATGCCCAGTAAACCCCCTTCACCTTATATGGGAACTTAAATGAATTGATCTCTGGTATTACACAGATTTTAACAGTTCCTTTAACTTTACAAGGTAGTGTGACGAGGTGATGCTGTGACTGAGTTAAGATCTATATGTTGCAGCATGGTCTGATTAACATTCTGAGACTGTTATTAGTTTGGATTTAAATCAGTGTTCTCACCCATATGTAAATAGATTGACCTTTTGAGCTATGACATATTAGCAGAATCTTGCAATTTCAAGTCAAGTACTGTTTCCTTCATTCCTGCATATTTAATTGTCAGTCAGATTATGTGCTCTATGTATGCAGAATTCATCTTTTGCAAGACATTATCATAAAGTTAGGAATCAAATTGATTCCATTGATGTTAAAACATACAGAGGAACCATTTAATTTTTCCTTTAAGATTGTGTGCTTGGCTTTTTATTTTACTTTTTTTTTTTTTTAAATATGATACATTTAGTGGTGTAAAATTAATCAGATCCTTTCAAAGGATCTTTAGTGCATTCATAATAAAATACACTGTAGTTGTAAACAAGAAAAGTTTTTTTGTTCTTGTTCTTTGAGGAGTTTGATGAAAGGACAAGGGAAGAGTTGAATCTGAAATTTAAAGAGGAAGGTTTTTTGGCGTTGTTTTTCTAAGACAAAAAATAGGAAGAAATTCTGTTGTTTCTCATTTAGAATCTGGAAAGGTGGAAATTATTTAGGAGTAATGTGGCTGAACCACAGTCCAAAGTGCCAACACAAAGGACTTGGTTCCAAAGATTTTACAGAAATGTAAGAAACAAGTGGCTATTAATAGAACTTATTATCAAGATCTTTGGGATTTTATATTCTGTTTTCTCTTGTTACATCAGAATCATTAGAAATGAATAGCAGATGTTTTCCTTTTGCTCTCTTACATCAAATTATAATTCTCATTATTTAATTATGTATGCACTTTTCAGTATTTGTGATTGAAATATTAAGAGAAATAACTATGTGTTTCCATATTGAGGATAACAAAATCTTCAAGAGATAGCTAAACTACAGCTTTCTTGTGATGATGTATTTCCTTGCTTTAGGCAGGGGAGTTTTTCCAACAGCAGTTGAAAATGTGGAAACAAGTGTGGTTTTGGTGTGTGCAGGAGAGAGAGGTTTATTGGTGGTGGGATTTTTCTTTGTTGGTTTTTGTTTGGTTGTTTTTTTGTGGGTTTTTTTTGTTTTTTTTTTTTTTTAAAACAACTGCTTTGATGGTCCTCACTTTTATTTAAAAACAAACAAAGAAACACCACCACCCCCCAGTTTATGGTGTAAATTTTTGAGGATACTTTAAAAATAAAAAGGAGGTTGGCAGAACAGTGCAATGCTCACAGTTCAGACAGAAAATAATATTAACTAATATTTCTATGACTGGGTTGGTTGTTTCCTCTTCCTCTCCACAGGTAGACTCCAGAGATTCAAGCAAATGGTCTTCAGACCTGCCAGAATAATTAGGGCCTAATATTTGACATTATCTATGTTCCTATACAAAGTATTTATTTACTTAATGACCTGTTAATGACTTGTTGAAACAAAAATATGCTTTACATTTTGTCTCATGAAGAGCATTCAAGATTCTTAAAACATTTTTTTGGTACAAAGTTCCAGACTCTGACTTTAGAATATGTTTTATTTCTTTCCCTAATTCAGGCCATGGGGTGCAGACAGGGATGAATTATTACTAGTAACAATATGATAGTGAGTTAAAATTTCTGTGCACTTTGACTGCCATAAAAAAAGTGTATCCTCTCTATTTGTATGACAATCTAAGCTTTAAGGGAAATAGCTGAAGCTAAACCAGTAAATCTCATTAAAATTATTACGTCTGAGAGTAAGCAAGAGCAGCTAAATGAGTGGATGAAAAATATTAGCAGTAGGAATGTGGATAACAGATAAGGAATGTAAACCTGGTAAAACTGATAAACTGCTAGATGTTTAGTAATCAACAAACCTCCGATAATATTGCTTAATATGCTAGTCTTTAAACCATAAGCTACTGACTTTAACTTGAAAGAAAAAAAAATCCCACTGTGACAAATTCTTTTGTGGTCTATCATGGTTTTTGTGCTGTGCTTGGGAAATTGTTGGGAATCGAAGAGCTTTGATCTTCATGATGAGCACCTCATTGATGTTTGCAGAATATTAATTGTGCAAATCCTCTGACTAGTCAATGACAATGGGCCCTGTCCATTGTGGGGAGATGCAGAATTTGTTTATGATGCAAAAAGTTTGATGCCATTTCCATAACAGGGGCTGAGATTTTACTGATAAATTTTACCGTGGAGTTTCTGGCAGAATCATCTTTATTTTCATTTTGCAGTGGAAATATTTTTCTTTGCCTCTTCACAGAATGGCTTCAATATCACCTTATTGCTCTTTCCAGTAACCTCGTTCAAGGTGCTCACTTTCCTGAGTTGTTTTAGGAAAATGAAGTGGATAACTGGTGCTTCTATAGAAGCAGATTAGTTCTGGTCTTTCCCTGTAATCTTTGCCATTGCTGTGCCTTCCCCATCAATGCCTGGTGCCTCTTCATCCCATTTGTTCCCTGTGATAATCACAGCAGCATAGGTTTCAGCTCATGAAATGTGATGACTTTGAGCGATGAGATAACCAGAATTCTAACCATGGACAGTTTTATAGCGCTTGGCAATACCAGAAAAAATGGCTGAAGGAGAAGCAGGTAAGGTCCCGGTCCCTTTAGCAAGTCTGTCCCAGACTGTTCCAGGAGTCATTACACAAACATTTCATAAACTAATCCTCTCCACAAAAGGCTGCTAACCATGGGGTGGTGCAGTTACGCAGTGGTTAAGATTCAGCAATTTTCAGTCTATTGTATAATATAGGGACAGAAACAATCTGGTAAAGCTTTACATTTTAATTTCTGCTAAATTTGTGGTAAAGACTATTGAGAGAGGGAAAGAAAGTAAAAAAGTGGTTTTGGTTTATTTTTCCAGTGGCATGAAAGCCCCGGATATGTGATGTTAACACGCACAAATGCTTTAGTTAAGAGGTGTTTCCTTTAAATTTTATAATTCCTTATTTTTAATGTTTCTTTTAAATAAATACCTGAACAATATGTTTACACTTCTTTAAAAAATCATTAAGTGAACCTGTTGAGTATCAAAAATTACTTTTGATTTTAAATGAATGATTAATTTTAATTGGATTTAACTTTAAACCATTTTTAGTAATGACTTTAATGTATTTAATTAAAAAATATTTCTTTGTCTTTAGAGTTTTTATTGTGATCATGAAATTAGGTAGCTTGTTTCTCTGAAAATGGCCTTTTATGCATATTCATGTAACAGGAAAAAGGTCTAGAAATGTTAATAAAAAGTAAATTTTTTAAGGAAAAACAGCAAGTTTTTTTTTCTGCTCTTTGCTAGAGTCAGTAAAAGATTAGCTCCCATTGCTGTTGTAAAGAACAAATCTACCACAGATTGCACAGAATTCTGAAGAACAGAGAACCCTGGTGTGACGCAAATTGACCAAACAGCTGCTGGATGTTGAATTCTAACAATACTTTAAACAGCTGATTTCTTCTGCGAGATTAATATTAAAAACTGCAAGTAGAATAATACCTGACAGGACCTGACTACTGAAAAATTTTAGGCAATTTGAGACTACTTAGAATTACAGAATAACTGGTAATTTTTTTAAGGCACATACTCAAAATTCATGATGGTTTTCAGAATAATGCAAGACCCTTGTGAAGTTTGTCACTAGGGGACATGTAAAGCAAGAATTCACATCCTTAAATAATATGCTTTTTTTCTCAGTTTTTTGAGAACACAAAAATTGATAATTATTTGAATTAATTTATTAATTTATTTAGATTGATGAGGGTATGTGGAGGGAAACAAATACTAGCTGGTTAAAAACACTTAGAGTCTGTGAAGTTGAGTGACACAGCACATAGTTCTCAATCACTAGTTGCTGAAAGATCTCCCCTGCCTGATTCAGGTGTTCAGGTTTGGCAGCAAGGGGAAGGGTTCTGTAAGGGTGTTTTATACATGGAGTATTGCAGAAAGCTCTGAATGTTGTTTATGACTGGAAATGACCTGTCTGTTGCTTCAACAATTAAAATGCTATCCTGATAATGGAATACATGTGGAAATAGTACATGCCATTCACATATTGCAAGTTTTAAGTTAGTGTAATATAAAAGAAACTGTGAGATATAATGAATATTCAGTTTACACTGGCTGTAGACTTACAGCTAAGTCAAAGGTCGAATTAATATAAAATTTTCCAACTAAAAATGTTCTCAGGGCTGAAAGCTGTGCATTAATAACAACTCAAAAAGACCCAGGAGTGGCTATAATAAACTTGCACAGAAGTTGGCTTTGGAAGTTTCTACTAAATTTTAAACTTAGCAGTTTCCTTTGAAATATTCCGTACTAAAAAGAAGATTCTGAAATACTTGGTTTAAACAATTAAATTTAGGGAAAAAAAACCCAAAGTTTTTCCATAATAGGGAGAAATCAGATTTTCAGACCGTTACAGTTAACACTGCTTGTAATTATCTGTATACAATGATTGAGCTGAAAAACATCTGACAAATGTTAAACGTCATTAAGAATGGAATGACGTGGCTACAAATCTTCTTCCTTCAATGAACTCCCTAAATAGCAATGAATGGGGAGTTAATCAGAGGATTTGCTGCTATCTGTTGGTGTAGATTCTGTGAGAATTGTTTTTGTTTATAAAAGACTTCATACAAAGTTGGGAGAGGGGGAGAAGCAACAGTGCTTCAAAGGATCTTTTCCTGCACTGAACAACAAATCATCAGTGTATTTGATACAGTGCTCAGTGGCAGGAGAAACGTTGCCTAGCTAATGGAAAAATAATGATGCAAAAATGTTTGAAATAAAATACTGGACACTTAAAGCTGATTCTTAAACCATATCTAATCAAATCTTCTGTGTTTGTGCAGGCCCTCTGGCTTTTCATATTCATAACTTGCCTGAAATTAAATGTAGGTGTCTTGTATTTTCTTGGGAGAGAAGTGTAAAATTACACCTTGCTTTTAAGGCATTTCCCTGTTCCCAAGGATAGTGTGGACCTTTTAAATATCTGTTTTCATTAGAGGAAAGAATTTGTTCGTTAATGTTCTTGAAGTTCGTATGGGGATTGTGATGGATAGTAAACTGTTCATCAAATTCAGCAAAAAGTGAAATTGACACACTGTATAGAATTAACAGCAAGCACTTAGCTGAACTAACATGATAACATGATGTTGTGTAAAGGGGAGGGGGGGGGGCAACAACAAAAGAGTAAAAAAGAAGTGTCTGTACTTTATAAAGCATGAACAAAGGCCTTGTAAATACTTCATGTATATACCAAACCGTGAGTATATTGTGCGAGGCTAACCGCAGGCGCTTAGTTGAATAAACAGGAGGATATTTGCGTCCATAAATCTCCTTGCTCAAGGCCAGCAGTGAGCCTAGACTGATAAGAGCACTGCAAGCTTGTAGAATCATCACATTCCAGGCCAAGGGTGAAAAGTACACTGTGAGGAAGACCTACGGCCTTCCTCCCGGAAACCACCACCCATGATCTGAGGACCCCTGCCCACAATTTTAGCAGAATCTGCGCAAGCGTAAAGAACTGATAAGCTAATTACCATACAAAGTGGGAGTAGGCGGGGTTTAGATAATGTATATGTATAGGCTTATCATGAATATGCGATGCTTTGTAATATAAAACTAAAACAGAGTGACTTGAAAGGCGCGCGCCGTTGGTGGAGTTGAACTCCCCGGCCGCCCAGCGCTGTTTTGCTTGTTGTCGCTTGCTAAATAAATCGGAAGCACTGACTCACATCAATTCGGGAAGTCAGCTTATAACAGGGATGAAACTTTAAAAGTAAATGCTGCTGGATACAGATAGTTACAGTAGTTATTGAAGCCCTTTATATTAAGATCTTTACACTTTCATTCTACTTATGGACACTTTTGTCGGTTTAATTATCTGGAAAGAATATAAGGAACCATATAGAAACAGAAAAAAGTTGAGATTTTTTATTTTTTTTTCAGTAATGCATTGACTTGAGTGGTACTTCGGAGCGCTTCTCAGCCTTTCACTATGTGATCAAGTAGGTAGGACATATCTAATGTGATTTTTACACTATCCTGAACACAAATCCTTCTACCACAATGTTCTGCAGTAGAATAGCATTTCTGGTGGTATTTGCTTCTTTATAATGTTACCAGCTAGGCAAGGAAAGAGACAGACACTTTTCTTTGACTGACAGTTCCCACAATGCCTAGTATTACTCTATACAAGTAAAGTGCAAGCTCTCTCTTAAGGTTCCCATTAAACAGCCTTCACAGACTAAACCTATTTGTTGTTTACTAATTACATCTTTTAAGATAATAGATTTAAGAACATCTCTATCTGCATTTTTTACAATGGTCTACGTTTCTGCACTTTATCTCCTGTTCCGTTCCTCTTTTACTCTGCATTAGATCTGGTCTGTGCAGCAGAAAGTCAAATACAATGACTATAAAATTCTGTGAAACCCAGCTTTAACAACAATAGCAGAAAGAGAGTTGGGGATGTTATGAATTAAAATTACCAATTCGTTTTTATTTATGGACAGTTTATACCCTAAGGTGGTACTTAATTGCATTTTAATTCTTTGTGATTATGGATGGAGGGTTCCATTTTAATCTTACAATCTGTGTAGAATAATTTGCTAGGCTGGTAACATGCAAATACTTGAAATTCATGATTGTACTATAATCTTTCACACAAGTATAAACCACAGTAAAATCACTCTGCTGACCTTACCGGAATTCAGATTGTCTGTATTTATAACAGCTAAATTTCAGCATATTCAGACTGAAAAAAAAAAGGGGTTTCCACCACTAATTCTTTTTTAATTGACTTTAGGTAAGGCATGAACAAAAATGTGCTTGGAATTTCCATTTTATGTAGTCTCTCACACTCTTGCAGATTACACACGATGACAGACTGGATTATGAAAGTTGTAATTCCTTTTTTATTTTTAGTTCTCATAAGCAACTGGTTGCTCTCACAGGAACTATAAGCATCATTTTATTTCTTAGTTCATCAGCAGAAAAGCTGACCGTTAAAAGAATGAGCTGAATTTTTCTCATTCCCTAAAGACCATAGGCCAGGACAGAATGGGAACTAGACTTTCATACATTTATTTCAGTGCTTCATAAAATGAAAGAAGTACAGACACTAGCTGTAATCATTATTACATGACTGCAAATTCTTTTTCTCTGCCTGGAGCATTCTACTGTCCACCACCAGACTTCTTTAATCCTCTAGTTTGCTGATTTTTTTCTCAAATTCCCAGAGCAAAATCCATTTTTGTATTGGATTATCTGAGGCTACTTAAATTTTTACATATCACCTGGTTAGTGCAGTACCTGTAATGCCCCTATCTACTTTAAATTGTGACATATAAAAGTACCTACTGTCCTTCCTTTTCTTCACCCCCTTTTTTTTTTTTTTTTGAAAACCTATCTTTGAAACACTTGTGAGTAAAAAACATTCTGAATTTCTTGTTTGATATTCTTGTTCCTTCTTCAGCAAATGTAGTTTTCTACAGTGTTTTTGTTAGAACAGCACATTTATCTTTCACTTGTGCATTTGAACAAGACCAGCACGTTACCCACCGACAAGGGGGATGGTTTTATGCAAAACTTAAGTACAAAGCATGCTCTGAGTGACAAGGAGGGCCCTGTTATTTCTCTTCTATCTCTCATCACAGGAAACATGTCATGAGATTATGCAGGGAGAAAATTAGAAGGACTAAAGCCCAGCTAGAACTTAATCTGGCTACTGCTGTAAAAGACAGTAAAAAATGTTTCTATAAATAATCAACAAAAGAAGGGCTAAGGAGAATCTCCGTCCTTTATCAGGTGCAGGAGGAACAAAAGATAAGGAAAAGACCAAGGTACTTAATGCCTTCTTTTTCAGTCTTTAATAGTAAGACCAGTTATTCTCCAGGTACCCAGGCCCCTCAGCTGGAAGACAGAGTCTGAGAGCAGAATGAAGCCAATCCAAGGGGAAATGGTTAGCAATCTGCTACACCACTTGGATACACACAAGTCTATGGACCCAAATAGGATCCACCTAAGGGTACTAAGGGCAGAAGTGCTCTTCAAGACACTTTCCATCATTTGTCATTACCCCTGGCTAACTGGGGAGGTCCCAATTGACTGCAGGTTAGCAAATGTGATGCACGTCTACAGGAAGGGCCAGAAGGAGGATTTGGGGAACTACGGGCCTGTCAGTCTGACCTCGAGGCTGGGGAAGGTTTTGGAGAAGAACATCTGGAGTGCCATCACATGGAAGGTACAGGACAACAGGTAATCAGGCCAGTCAGCATGGGCTTCTGAAAGGTAGGTCCTGCTTGACAAACCTGATCTCCTTCTATGACAAAATGACCTGCTGGCAGATGAGGGAAAGACTGTGGATGTGTTCTACCTAGACTGTAGTAAAGTATTTGACACTGTTTCCCACAGCATTCTCCTGGAGAAACTGGCAGCTCATGGCTTGGACAGGTTTACTCTTTGCTGTGTTAAAAACTGGCTGGATGGCCGGGCCCAAAGAGTTGTGGTGAACAGAGTTAAATCCAGTTGGCAGCTGGTCACAAGTGGTGCTCCCCAGGACCCAGTACAGGGGCCACTCCTGTTTAACATCTTTATTGATGATCTGGATGAGGGGATCGAGTGCACCCTCAGTCAGTTTGCAGATGACACCCAGTTGGGTGGGAGTGTTGATCTGCTTGAGGATAGAAAGGCTCTACAGAGGGATCTGGATGGTCTGGATTGATGAGTCAAGGCCAATAGTATGAGATTCAACAAAGCTTAGTGCTGGGTCTTGCACCTGGGTCACAACAGCCCCATGCAACACCACAGGCTTGAGGAAGAGAAGCTGGAAAGTGATGGAAAAAGACCTGGTTGGTCAATAGAAAGCTGAATATGAGCCAGCAGTGTTAGGCCTATTTCTTCAAGTCAGCTTCTTTACATATTATTACCTGTACTGCAGTCAGAAACTCCCATCTATGTTGATTGAATTACCCTAGTAGTTCTAAATTCTTCAATATTAAGACCAACTGCCCCAAAATTATACAGGTAAGAGATGGAAAATGTCCAACAGCAGTAAACAGGCTGTAGGATTTGGCATTAAGCAATGAATGTTCTGTATTGAAGAAGACTTCTCAACATAAACATTTGAATAAAAGTCTTTTAGAGTAATTCATGTTATTGCAGGGTGTATCTAAAAGGCAGCAGCACCAGTAATCTATTTGCCATGAATTTCTGTACAATTTATAAAATTATTACCTTCTTGGAATATTACCTACTTCTTCCTGTAATCATAAAATTTTATGATGTATACCTTTCAATTGCTTGTGTAGGAAAAAAATAATGAATAACAATTAAATATGATTTGTGAAGAGAATAGAAGCCACATCTTCATTTTTCATGACCTTTTTATTTTCAGTGAAGGTTATGTGGTACTGAGGTAAATTGCCTCAGTTTAAGAATACGTGGTCTGTCATCTAGCTTTTTATTCTTGTTATCTGCTTAAAGAATGAACCACAGCAACTGTATCATGTGAAGTTACACTGTATAACAAGATCTTTCAGAGAATATTAATTCCATAAAGGTGAATTTTGTTATTTCAGTAAAAAAATTCTGCTTGGTTTTGGGTTTTTGTTATTGTGGTAGTTTTTGTGTGTGGCTTGTAGTTTGTTTTTTTGTTTGTGTACTTTTGGAGAGGTTGTTTTCTGTTCCTTGGTTTTTTTTTTTTGTGTGGAAGAAGTACTATATCCATATGTTTGCTGACAATTTGTACAAGACTGGTATTTTTTTCAGAATCAAAATGCAGAATTTAGAAGTATTTTTCCTAAGGTAGCTTATCCTTCAAGTGTTCTGGATTCATGGGAAGACAAATGAAACTAATATAATATGAATAGTGTTAATATACATTTAGTGAACATAGGTAGATAACATAATATAGAAGTACTCAACCCATTTTTTTTAAGTGCTTTTACCCAAAGGCATTTCTGGAAAGAACTATTCAGCAATTCTGGTATGGAAAGAACTATTCAGCAATTCTGGTATCCCATGAAAATATTTTAGTTTCAAAATCAGAGAAAGTGGATGAACATGTAATTCTTAAGATACTTCTCTGTGGTTCTCAGCCAGCTTTTACTTTCCAGTCCTACCCATCCAAGTTTCTTGTCATCTTTAAATGGTGAATTATTTAAAACTATCTCTTCTTTTACTGGGTGAATTTCCAGAGTAGTAGCATTACAAGCATACTGTCAGCATTATAATTACTGGTACTCCTGTCTGTTGGCAATTTTATTGCTATTCTTACTTTGTGTTCCATATCACTGTACCTTCCTTGAAAACAAGCAAATATATTGAAGATAAATTTCCTAATAAAGATGACAGAAAGATTATGTTAAAAATAGGGACTCTAGTAGTAAGATTTAAGAACTCAGGAACATTCCTTCACATCAACTCAGCTCTCCAGTCTGTTGTACGGATGGTTCATATAATAGTTAATGTATGATTCTAAATTACTTCATCAGGTATGTTTGTAAATGCATGATTTGAGTCATATTATATTTGTAGAGAATTACTTTTAACACACTTTCTTGAAAGATCAAGGGACACAGCAGACTTTAAATTTCACAGTGGATCCTGTTGCAAGATTAAGACAGACAATAGTGAAATGGGGTTCAAATTGAGATTGTGACCCATGGACACCTTGTGCATGTTGGGCTTTTTTCCTCTTGCACAAATAAGAGTTAAGAACTCTTTTACCATGTGTAAAAATGAATGGGAACCTTGGTTTTGCATTTATGGCAGATTTTCCACAAAGGCGGCATACTTTGATTAAGGACAATTAAAAATATATCAGGCAAAGACTTTTCATTCACCTTCAAATAAAACATGGGAGGTTATGGTGGAGCCAGATGACTGGTTTCTGCAACAACTAGGGTTTATAATTTCTGGATAATCTATAGAGTAATCCAGGAATTTTGTGCATCTTCAGTGATTTAGCGGTCTCTAACTGGACTATATTGCTACACAGACTTTCTGTCAATACTTACTGTGCAATAATAACTTTGAAGACTGAGGTCACGACAATAGTTTTCCTCCCTCAGGATACATCTTGCATACTGCTAGGAGGTAGAATGAAAGCACTGATGGTGGTATAAGGGACAGAGGGCTCACGAAAGCTATACGAGCTGATGTGTTACTGTTAGGATCTAATAATAAAAATTTTCAAAACTAAAAGTACATCTTCATAAAACATAGCATGTGGCAACTTCAAGTCTTCTGACACAGATCATTTAGCAGACTTCAGTGATATACCAATAGTTTTCAACCTCTACAACCATCTCTTCAGACACGAGTTATAAAATAAATGAGTATTATTCATGAGGGACCTGTGTAAATAGATTGACATCTCTGGAAAGTATTAGATTATCTTTTTCAGTAACCAAGTGAAATAAAATGAAAAACTCAAAGCTGTAGGCTCTCTTGGGATCCAGTACAGTATAGAAGTCTTCTTTATGCTTTTTATTATGAGCTCTCTAACTTTCCTACTATACATAATGGATTATTTCTTTCCATTCAGAGAAAGTAGGTAGTTATACATGTGTAATAACTGAAACAGCCATTTGGAATGTATGAAATGTTCAAAATGAACTTAAAAATCCTGTTAATTAAATTCATCTTTCTAAAAGTGATTAGATATTGTGTTCCATAAAAAAACAGGTTTGATATTAGAAGTTGTAATTGTTGTAGAACAATATATCTTTTTTTCTTTCTCAAATTTTGTTGGAAGCAAATTGGGTTTGTTGGTATGACTTATTTCTTTGTCTAAATAACTGATAATAGCTCTAATTTGTGTGTTCTGCGGGGACCATGTTGTTTAGAACTATTCAAAGAATAATGAAATATATTAAGTTTTGAATTTTAAAGATTAAAGAATATCTATTAATAAAAATGCTTTTAATTTCTCTCAAACAATATCTAATTGATTATCAATACTTTCTTGGAATGAAAATATAGCAGGGTGAAGAAATCTGAACATTTTTTAACATCTTTACCAAACACCAAGTTTTCTGAAACAGCAAAATTATATACAGTGTTGAAATCTCTTTAGAGGTTTTAGAGGTTAGAGAAGGAATCTGTGTGCTTTCTGTAGCTGTGGAAATGAATAGCTGAATTTATGTGGATCTGAAACTATAAATATGCAAGTACTCAGGAGCTAAGCGAACTTTGGAGCTCTCCTTAAGACTGAATTGTGTACTACGGGAAGAGGATGTAGGATATAGTACCCAATTCAGTCTACAGTAGGGACTACTATCGCTACAGACTTCTCTTACTCCCTGCCAAGTGTCAGCCCCTCTCATTGCAGCCTTTGTGAATTAAGCAACCATGCTGCCGCATCCTACACCTTTGCAGATTCATACCAATCACTCACTATATCTTGAAGGCTCTTTTCCTGCCGGTTCTAGGTCATTAGAACTTTTAATCTGTTCTAATCATGACAAAAGAATAAAAAAGCTACTGTGGTAAAGGATCCAGTTCGGTTTTAATATTAGTCTATCAGCTATGACAGCAAATAGAAAAATAAACAACTTTTTTTATTATTACTGTAAGAGATCATTCTGACTTCCAGCTTCAGAAAGAAATCTAGGAAGAAAATGTGAAAAGCATGGAAAATCAATTGACTATGTCACTAGATATTGAAGAATTACAAGCAACTAATCTGCCTTTTGAAAGTGATTGTGAGAGGAAAAATATAGACAGCTTATACTAAGTCATATCACAACTATCCCCCCCAGCTATTTAAATGAAGTAATTTTATTTTGCCTCCTCATAACTATTTAAAACACAAACAGCAAAAGCAAACATGTCTGGAACAGAGTAACATAATAAGGAACTATCCATACTGGTGTTGCAGCACTGTGGTGTGGGAAGTAAAGCAGTATGCTTTCCCACCTGTGGAAGGGTGGAATAGTTTTAACAAACCATTTGGGAGATGCCTCCCTTCTGTGTAGCACTGGGAGGAAAAAACCAAAAAGGAGATATGAGAAATTGCTAAACTTTTATGAGTCAATCATTCCAGTTGCTCCTATATTCTAAAACACGCAGAAGTGAATTTCACTTTCTTAAACTTTATTATAATTGTAGCACTTGAACACCCTTAATATTTTAAAATTTGTTTCATCTTAACTTCATTCCATTGGCTTGTTATCATGCTTCTTCTCACTCATCTTTATTACTGTAGTTTTGAATGTAATTTATTTAGGGACAAATTCTTGGAGAACACTTTTTCTTAAATTGAAGTTATGGTTTTCATTGATGGCTAGAGATAGATCAGTGTATTTAGTTCTTATGTCTGTATTTAAAGGCATCTTAAGGAAAAGCATTTTATGCAAGATTATTTTACCTTTATGCTGAGTATTAGCTTTGCTCAAGCTAACAATCTTCACTGTTTTCCTACAGAGGGAGTGCAGTACAGCTGATCAGCATAAATTAGTCTTCAATAAATTGCTCTCATAACTCAGTTTTTGTTTCTATGAGAACTACATGAAACTATTACTAAAAAAACGTATTACTACTACAAACTACTTACTCCTGGCTTGTGTCAGCAATAGCGTGGCCAGCAGGGACGGGGCAGGGATCTTACCCTTGTACTCGGCACTGGTGAGGCCGCCCCTCGATTCCTGTGTTCAGTTTTGGGCCCCTCACCCCAAAAAGGCCATTGAATGACTCGAGCGTGGCCAGAGAAGGGCAACGGAGCTGGGGCAGGGTCTGGAGCACAGGTCTGCTGGGGAGCGGCTGGGGGAACTGGGGGGGTTCAGCCTGGAGGAGGCTGAGGGGAGACCTTATCACCGTCTACAGCTGCCTCAAAGGAGGTTGCAGAGAGCTGGGGATGAGTCTCTTTAACCAAGTAACAAGCGATAGGACAAGAGGGAATGGCCTCACGTTGCTCCAGTGTAAGGGACTGTGTTACCTGTGTTGCACCACCACCATTTCCTGGCCTCGGCATCCTGTCATCATGGAGGAGTACTCTGAAGGAGATGAATTGTCTCCAATGGGACCACAACATCCTATCAGAGTTAAATCAGGATGAGGAAGACGTGCAAGTCAGCATGGGACCGTGGGGCAGCATGTAATACAGTGAGCTCCGTGGAAATGGGTGGACTCTGCAGAGATTATGGGGACTGGGACAATAAAAGAACTGTGTACTCCTCTTTCAGGAGCACTATTCACTCTTACCATCTCATCCTTCCTCGCAGCTGGGACTTTGGTGGAGCCTGGAGCTTGGAACATCATCACCTGCACCGAGACCGAGCCAACAGAACATCACTGGATTCATGGTGGCGGTAATTAGTCTCACTGCCTCTCTACTGTTTGCTTGCTTAGGGATTCTGTCTTTTCCTTTCTTTTCTTCTCTGTCCTATCGCTGTTATCTGTTGTGTGCACAATAAAGTTTACAAGGTTGTATGGCATCTGACCTCACTTGTGTCTTAATCTCGGTCTTGGGATTGTTTAAGAACCCTCCTCGATATTGGATCGGGACAGCCAGGGAAGGTTTAGACTAGATGTCAGGAAGTATTTCTTTCCAGAAGGGGTTGTGAGGCGTTGGAATGGGCTGCCCAGGGAGGTGGTGGAGTCCCCATCCCTGGAGGTGTTTAAGAGTTGGGTTGACTTAGCCCTTAGAGACACAGTGTAGTTGGGAACTGTCAGTGTTAGGTTAACTGGATGACCTTCATGGTCCTTTCCAACCTACATGATTCTGTGATACAGGGTTTTCTTTGTTAGCTTATTGCGCTGAAGGTTTTGTTTAATATAAATCTGTTTTCTGAAGTTGTCATTGTAACAGAACAAGTATCTGCTTAGGTGGGAAGAGGAATGATATTCACTGTACAGATCATTCTAAACAGTGAATAACAACTAAATACAATTAATTTAAACTCACTTTGAATCACTAACAATGATGAAGTTACATTATGTTATGAAAGTGTAAATTAACAGTGTACTTTGACTAGTTCCATTGTTTACCTTCCAAGTATACTAAACAGAACAAATTTCAGTATCTTCTTTTAATAATTTCTGCAAAAGGACACATTTGAAACAAACATAGTTGCAGTTGAGCTCCGCTTATTTAATAACATAAATAAAAATTTTACAACATTTTGGACAACCTTCAGGTTTTCTTGCTTCACTGAGGATGCAGACGCAATTACTCTTATCTCTATAAAAGACTGCTTTTATAGGTCAGGACTGAAGTGCAATGGTGCAGCACCAAGCAAAGTTACTAATAGAATAATAAAAGGTTTTTGTCTCTAAAATTTCATGATCAAAAAAGGATTATTGTGGCATTCTTAAAGTTTCAGCATCAAATAGAAAAGTAAACACAGAAACGAGGAACACAAACAAAATGTTTTCTAGCAAATATTTAGTATACAGACAACTCCTTTCCCTAGGGTTTTCCTGTTTGTGTCTTGAAATTGGTCACACTGGTTCAAATAGGGCTGATCAGTGTCTCAGATGGTTAGCACGTAGTTTCAACTGAATATCTGTGGGGTTTTTTCTTTCTTTTTTTTTTTTTAAAAAAAAGAGGGTTTTTTAGTTTATATGTTCAGTTCTATTGTTCTGGTGCCTTGAAGTAATTAAACTCATTTTTTAGATAGTGTTAAAGCTAAATTATGTTAGTAATTATAGTACAATGATAAAACCCCAGGCTATTGATCCTGGTGATATTTGTACTTATCTTTTATTCAGTACACTGCTTGAAAATGATTTATTATTGCTTCAGGCTATAGCTAGTAAAATGAAAGCTCTGAACTTAAAATTTCTATTAAAACCTTTTGGTGATCCACGAGTCTGTCATCTGTCTTTGCCCCGAGACCACAATCATACATGTGAACAAGTTTAATTGAAAAGTCATTTGAACCCACTTTTAACTAATAAGTGAAGTACAATAATTTCTTTTTCTCATACAGTCTATGTGTAAACAAAATTTGGTACTTCAGGAGAAAAGAAAGGAAGTTACTTGAAGTCACTGACAGTTCTTACAACTTTGGGCTGGACAAAGGAATCTAGAATATACATTGATAATATATGTCAGTCCTTTTGCCATTGCATATGTTTATTTTACCTCATCAAAACTGATGCATATTTTGACTTGGCAGTGAATGGGATTAATCTCAAACGTGTTTCCAATTCTAGCATTTTACTGCTTAGGTGATGGAAAAACACCCTCAAGAAGTCTACATTTAACAAAAATAGTAACAGAATGCATTCTCACATAAATGGAAACTGATAGGCAAGTTAGAACAGTTTTTGCCAAGAGGAAGTTTCAGGTCCCAGAAAAGCTTGTTCTCTATAGACAAAAATGTTTTTTCAACTGTTTGTGAGAGGAGAGGGAGAGATAAGGGTAAGCAAAATACTGGAAATATTTGACAGAGATCAGATCTAGGATTTGGTTGAACCCAAGCTGAAATCTAGATGTTCTCATTCCTCATTTCACTCAGATAATAAACACAAAAGTCACATTTCCCAGAGGAAAAATAAAATTGCTCTAACTAGAGAATAGCCATCAAGAGAAAACTTTAGTAAAAATAACTGGAGTACTAAAGAATAGAAACTACTATTTGCAGAGCACAAGGCAAAGGGAATATAAAAAATAAAACAAAAAGTTGTGTCTAATATGTTCAAATACTAAAATTGACTGTATTCAGAAAATAGGAGAGATTTCTGAGGCCTCATACTTCAAAGAGGTTGTTTCTCCCGGGGGATACTAGAACTGCTCCTCTAGGATGGCTCCTTATGGCTGAAATTGCTCAGTGCTTCTGGGGTCTGGGGCTTCACTTGCTGTTGTGATTCTTAAAAAAAATTGCCGTTACTGTACTGTTGTTAGTTATCGCTGAGTGACTACATAAGGTAAAATACAGAGAAAGATCTTTGACTTCGAGTAGGAAGAGTAAGATTCTAAAAGGGTATGTGGGTTGTAGTTGCACAGAGGTGCAAACACAGGCAGTTATTTAGTATAATCAAAACGTGGAAAGTTCTAAATAGGTTACTATAGAAATCTTCAATTTCTGAAAGTCCTGAGAGTAAATGGTTTCAGATGATTTAAGACTTTAATTCCACCTTAGTTGGAGAAGGGAGTCTTATAGCGGATCTGGAGTATTTGCCCAGAGAATCTACAAGTGATTTATAAAAGATGAAACACCTAGATGATGCTTTTTGTGGTCTTAAAAATGCTTTGATTAAAATAAATAAATAAAATCTAGTGACGTGTTTCCTTTTGCCTAAGCTTGTGCATCTAAAATTCAGGTACCTAGATTAGGGTTGTCATGCAGACTTCTGTAAGCAGTTGTAAAATAGTTCCAAGCCAGAACGCCATCCATCC